>NW_020665065.1:4273874-4508853 GCF_002925995.2 Terrapene triunguis | reverse complement strand
GCAATGAGTATACAGCTCATTGTAGGATCAGGGCAATGAGTATACAGCTCAGTGTAGGATCAGGGCCGTAGTCTATTGGAAAATAACTCAGTAATCCCTCTCCCTTTTCCTACTTCCCCAAAGCCTTTAGTTGTAGTCCCAGTTCTTGAGGGCATGGAGGGAACAGCTGCGCGCGATCTCTTCACAAGCGCTGGGTAGTTGGTAAACAAACTGCACCCGCCCCCTGCCAAAAAATTATACAAAAATGTATTCATTTTCCCTGCCGACGAAGGGTAATGAAGAGCCCGTGCACGCTGCACTGAGAGAGAGAGAGAAAAAAATGACAAATTAAATCATGTCTCGTTTGACGACCCTTTAAGTGTAACAGATCTGCACTTGTGCTTTCTGACAGGCGTGATTGATACAGCGGGGCACTCGTCAATTTCTAAACACACAGACGGAACAAAGAGTCACTTCATTCTGGCCCTTGTCGTTTACAGGCAGCCCAGCACTGCGCGTGGTAAGCACCCCTCCTGCGCTGGTGTTTTAGTTGGCAGTGCACTGAATCGCTCTGTTTGGACAACTCTATTTATTTTTATGATCCTTAAAATATTGTAACCCAGTCAACTCAACAGTCATTTAAGGCAATTTCTGGTCTGAACAGAATCTATTTTTTAGGCTACTTTACAACATGCATTTGCAGTGGTGCAGATTGTTTGTCCAATTTTCTTTATTTCTGGGCTTTTGACATTATTTTTTAGCTGTAGATAGACAAGTTGCATATGCATGGCTGACATTTTCAAAACTGCCTGAGGAGTTTAGATGCACAGCTTCCATTCATTTCCATGGGGATTGTGTGTCTCAATCTCCTAGTCTGCTTTTGAAATTCTCAGCTATAGCTAATTCTTTAACATGGGCAAAACAACATATTTTCCCTAATCTTGTTCTCTGAAACAGCTGAACCACTTTAGCTGAAACATTTTAGAAAAATTCAGCCTGCGGCAGATATCCCAGCTTGGAAAATTTCAGGCCACGTGGTTAAAGTTTGGCAAAGTTATAAGCAACTGACAAGAAGGATTTATAATGGGAGGTGTCGGGCAACCTTAATAGGCATTGCTGCCTGAGCCAACTATAATATAGCTAGGGTAGGATTATTAAATGGGCCAAAGGAGTTAATTCCAAGGCCAGAAGGCACCATTGTGATCATCTAGTCTGGCCTCCTGTATAACACAGGCCATAGAGCAGAGGTGGGCAAACTACGGCCCATGGGACCATCCTGCCCGGCCCTTGAGCTCCCAGCCAGGGAGGCTGTCCCCCTCCCCATCCCCCGCTGCTCCCTCCCTCGCAGCCATGCCGCCGTGCGCTCCTGCCGAGCAGAGCTGCAGTGTGTCTGGCTCCGGCCAGGCGTCGCAGCTGCCAGACATGCTGTTCTGAGTGGCATGGTAAGGGGTCTGGGGCCAGGGTTGGATAAGGGGTGGGCGGTTCCGGGGGGCAGTCAGGGGACAGGGAGCAGGGGGTTGGATGGGGCGGAGGTTCTGGGGGGTGGTCAGGGGATGGGGGTTGGATAAGCATGGGAGTCCCGGGGGGCCTGTCAAGGGGTGGGGGTGTGGATAGGGGTTGTGGCAGTCAGGGGACAGGGAGCAGGGGGGTTGGATGGGGGATGGGGTCCCAGGGGCAGTTAGGGGCGGGGGTCCCAGGAGGGGGTGGTTAGGGGACAAGGAACAGAAGGGGTTGGATGGGTCAGGGGTTCTGAGGGGGGCAGTCGGGGGTGAGAATTGGGAGCGGGTGGATAGGGGGTGGGGGCCAGGCTGTTTGGGGAGGCACAGCCTTCCCTACCCGGCCCGCCATACCATTTTGCAACCACGATGTGGCCCTCGGGCCAAAAAGTTTGCCCACCCCCGCCATAGAGTTTCCTCAAAATAATTCCTAGAGCAGAGCTTTTAGAGAAACACCCAATCTTGATTTAAAAATTGTCATTGGTGGAAAATCCACCACGACCCTTGGTAAATTGTTCCAGTGGTTAATTACCCTTTGTGTCAAAAATATGTGCCTTATTTCCAGTCTGAATTTATCTAGCTTCAACTTCCAGACACTGGATTGTGTTGTACCTTTGTCTGCCAGATGGAAGAGCTCATCTAGTTAGTTGATAATCTCCCACTGAATCTCAGTGGGGTCTGGATGCCTATCGCTCAACCCTTTATATTTACACACCTTTCTTCCCAAAGGATTGCACAACATTCATCCAACTTTTTCACACGGGTGGAATAATCTACCACTGACATGCAGCCACTTCTCTTGGCAGCTACTTAATATCAAAACTTCTTAATGATTTAGGACAGGAAGTGAAGACGACTACTGTATCCAATTGAAACAGCTGGGAGAATTTATGTAGCTAGAACAGCTGCACTGAAATTTGGTCAGTACAATCCTAATCTTATGGAAAGCGCCACAGAATCTTTAATGGTTTTAATCCTGAAGGACTTTCGTTGGCTTCAAATGACGGCAGTCCCAGGGCGCAGTGCCTCAGCCTCACGCTGGGCAATTTGTTCAGTAATGAATCAGAGAAAAGCACCACCTGGAATCACTAGAACCACTACCAGAAAGTACCTAGGTATTCTCTGGAGGTTACCCATCCATCCAACACTGCTTGCCCCCGCTGAGCTTGTCCAATCATAGCTCAGCATGGCATAGCTACATACTGTTGGATGGGAAATCCTACATTTCTTGTCATTGCATGTTATTTTCTCTGTTCTTTTTCAGTCAAATGCATGTTCCAAATTGCATATTGTACAGGACGTTGCGTAAATTCACTTAATGGGCAGAAAACACTTTTGGCCTCCATTGTTAAGATTTTTTTAAATTATTGTTACTTTATAGTTTTCTCCTTTTTATTTGATTTTGGCTGAATAGAAGCACCCTACAGACCTTAGCACAGTGGAAGAATTGTGAACCAGATACTGCTCTTCATGTCTCATCTCGCTGAGCGAACTAGCTAATGCTAAAATGACCATTGCCATAGCTATTAGATTGAGAGAGAGTCATCACCCAGGTGCCAGTCATAGATTTTTAGCGCCAAAAAGGAACAATTGCTCTTCCAGTCTGACATCTCGTACAGCACAGGCCAGAGAATTTCATCCAGTTACTTCTGTAATGAGTCCAAAGACCTGATTCTTTTTCTTGTGCTACTTTTTTGGCATGGCTAAAATTTGATTTTCCATGACTTCCCAAGCAAAGGGGCAAGAAGCTATGAAAAATTCTGCCTATCACATCCCAGGTCTATTGTTATTGGAGGAAATAATAGCTCAGGGCACAAGCAAGCTGTTGGGGAGTCCACCCCCTCTAATTCACGGGTTTGAGGCCCACCCTGGGTTGTCATAAGAGAAATTCATTATCATCTGATAGGTGCCTGGTGGTCTACATGAAGTGACTCAATGGTCTCCTGAGTTCCTGGTGGTCTACTTTCTACATCACGCTACCACAAATGAAACCTTTTTTGGCAGTCTCAGATGATAGGCCCTGTTTTGATTGGGACATAAGTGGTGCTGGCTCTCTGCACGGGGTGAATTTCACCCACTAGGGTTTCCGGCTGTGTTTGTATCCCCAGAATAGTGTCCTAGTCTCTTAACTCCAGTATGGGTAGATGCAGAACTCTGTTTATTTAGACTTTTTTAACCTGACAGTTCCAATCAAGCTAATTCACCTGAAACAGACCAACCATCCTTTTATTTATTTTAAACTATTTTACCAAGGTAACCCAATCCAGGCCATCTCCATATCTTGTTTACAAGGTCGGCCTTGGTGACAACATCTGTCCTGTGTAAAAATGTTAACCCCCCCCCCCGTCCCAACCCTCCCCCCCCATAAAGACATAAAAAATGCTACTGAAACACCCACACAGGAATGAGCCTCCAAAGTCATTGCCCACACACCCCAGGGAAGGAAGGAGTCAGAGGAGATTTACAAAAGACGCCCTTTGATTCACTGTGTATGTGTTTTTAAAGGGATTCTCAGAACTGTGGGTGAGGCCAAGGATGTGGTGAATGGAAGTTGTTGGCTATGGTTTTCTTCATGCTCCTTGAACTCTGGGGTACTGGTGACATAACTAATGTTGAGATGTAAAATCAGGCTGGTGTAACACACTGAGCTGTAGAGGCTTCTTGGCAGACAGAAGAAATCTATCTATCTTTATTTAATGCCATGTGCTCCTAGCAATAAGAGCTGATTGGCTAAATATTGACTGGGGTTCCATTAATAACACCATTTCTCACAGAACCACAGGGGCTGATGACGGTTTTATTGCCTAGTTGTATACTGCTGGCCTTTTGGAACTTGTATTGCACCCATATATGCATTATATTTGACAATAGATGGTATACTTTATACCCCTGACTTATAAAAGGACTTCAAGTCAGACTCCAAATTTGCACCCTTATACATTTGTGGGTGCAAATAATAGCAGGTGTATTTTTGGGGAACTTAAATTTGTAATCACCTGGTTTGCTTGTGCAAGCAGGTAGTTCAGGGGTGCTCAGCTGCCAAAGTGAGGGAGCAAAGAAGAAATGCTTGTCTGTGTGCAAATATGCCTACAATTATTTGCCACACAAAATATATGTTGGTGCTAAATTTTGGATGCCGCTCTTCAAAATCAGACCCTTTGTCGAAGCAAAAGTAAAGCTTAGAGGCAACATGCCATTAAAGCCGCACATTACACAATGGGAGACTTGCATTGCATGCCTGTGATAGGTGCTGCATGAAGCAGCGTTTATGAGTCAGTAGGTCTGTCTTCTCTGCCAGTCAGTACTGAACTGATGCATCGGAATGAGAGTTGCAAGGGGGAGTGGAGGGTGCTGTGGGTTGGCAGGTTGGTGCCTTGGGTACTTATCCAAACAGAGCTTCTCAACCTCGTGAAACTTGCTTGTCTCTAGAGAAAATCTGGACATTTTTTAGTAGTCCTTTGGAATAGATTTCACTCGATTAGACTGATGCAACCTGCAGTGACTCCACTTAAATGAATGAACTTACTCCATGCTCTTGCTGGTGTGAATCTGGGCTGGTGCACATGGGCAATATATGGTTTGCTATCGACTATAAAATGATAAAATTACCCAAAGATCCAGAACGAGATGCTGACATGAAGTCACTAAAAGGACAATAGCAGAAGGAAATTTAGAAATATGGCTGCAATTGGTGCTCGATTATTGGATGTGAGTGTGATGATACATTGTGGTCCCTAAAAGCAGAGGAAAGCTGGGCAGCTCTCATTGAGACGGCTCCTCTTGATCCTCACTGATCCCTGAACGTTCTTGTGTTTCAGGAAGAGGTGGGGGCAGGGGGAATTTATTTGTCACTCGAGCTAGTGATGACCAGCAGAAGCAAAACCTTGATTGTTTGCCATTGTTTCATTTCACTGCTGTACACTGTGAGTCTTTAAGTGCATTTCAAGCTGGTGGAATGCTCCTGATTGACAGCCTGCAGAATGAAGTCCTGCTTATCTTAGATCAAGTCGTGCAGTGTGGGTAGCAGTAGCATGCTTCCTCCATCCTTCCTTGCCTGGCCTTTGCCCTGGAGGGAACAGCCTTAGAGATCAAGAAGATGGCAGGCACTGTGTGAGTTATTTCATCCTTGGCCTCTCTGCTGTTGCAGCAAGAATAGAGGCCAACTGTAATGGTAAAAGGCCTCCCACAGCTGACCTCTCCTTCTAGCTGCAGAATGAGGACAAGGCTGAGCATATACATGTTTTTATTGCTGGTGAATTCAACCAGCTGGCAATGGCTCCTAGTCTGTGATTGAGATAAATACAAACACAAGGCAACCTAATGATGGCGTGCATTTATTTTATTACAATAAATTATTACAATATGTAAATATATTAAGCACAGTCTTCAGAATCTTGATCCTCCTTTGCAGCAATGTTTGGAAATCCCTGTACCTAAAGTTCACTTGCTCTCCCAACCACTAGGATCTCTCCCCCTCAAGAGGCCAGAGACCTGCATGCACCTTCATGGCCAATGCAGCATCACACAGCATTACCGTTGTTGTGTGTAGAAGACCCCTGAGTGTAAAGCTGGCAGTATATAAAGTACACAGCCCTCTCTTGCAGCTGCAGTTTACAGCTAGGGTAATGTAAAGCAAAAATGTGTCGTTGCGGTTCCTGAGGAATCCATAATGGCGGATGAAGTTTGAAAATAGCATCTCGATCCATTATGCTCAGCACCTGTCCCTTATGGGACTAAAGTGCAGTACCCATCCACTGGCTATAAATGAAATCCATTGTTTTATAACATTGTATGCATACACCTATTATAACAAATCCATGGCCACTTTGATTATCATGCACACCAGAGCTGCGTGGAACTTCATATTGACAGAGAGAAGGTAACCCAGGTCCTGCTACTCCAAAACCACAGCCCCTTACCACGTGAGCTAAGGGAGAATCTCCATCAGCTGTTGTTAGAGTATGACCATGACCAGTGGGGTAATTCTGATTCCATCCAGTAGAGGAAAGTGATGACTCATGCCAACAACCAAGATCATTATGGTTTCACAATGTATCTCTCCTGTATGTTTTAACTTTCATATCCTCATCTTTGTGCTTGCAGGTAGAGCTGGTTGAAAAATGCAATGACTTTTCCTGAGAAATTTTGGGGGGGAAATGGTTATTTTTGAAATTTCCAGTGAATATATTTCAGTTTCTTGATGGGAAAAACTGAAACCGAAAATCAAAGAAGAAAATCTTTTTTTCAATAACCCAAACCAAAAACATTTTACCCAAAACCCAGAATGTTTACTGAAAAGTTTGTCTTCTGTTTTTTCATAAAAAAGACAGAAAATTTAGACCAAAATGAAAAAATTCCTTTTGGTCAAAAATCTGTTTTTCATCACAGAAATGTTTGGATTAAAAAATGTTGACCAGCTCCAATTGCAAGCTTTCTGGTTGCTGCCAGGACTGGAAGGATTGCAGGAATATTGAAAGGTTGACCCAGTAATGTTTCCAACCCAGCCAATGCATAAATCTCATGAGAACTATTGTCCACACTTGCCAATGTCCCAGAGAAACCCCACTTTAAATGTACTATGCCTAGGTCTTGCTCTGTGCTTAAATGGGGCACATCTGCTCTTGTTGCTGTGCTCCCGTCTATGTGAAAGCAGAGATCAAATGAGATAGCAAGGTAAAAATAGATTGATATGAGTAGAGTGAGTGGGAACTTCTGAAAGTAGATTGTTTGTTAGATACTGGCTGCTTGGAATAAATCCAAACCCAGTTGTAGCAAAGAGAAATTGGTTTTCTGCTGTACTGTGATTGCTGTAATGCAAACCAGTGTGTGTGTGGTATGTGATTGTCATTATGAAAAGTTTTTGCCAGCACAGTAGCTCGGACGCTAGGGAATAATGCATTATACGCTGATGCTTTCCAGGACACTGATTCCTGGGGGGTTCCGGTGGGTTGTTTCCATCATACGCTGTGAATTTCTGAACCTCAAAGCAGTAAGGTAAGCTGTGGTTTCCCATAGGGCATTATCTCAGCACTACAAGGTTAAGATCTTTCCATCCCTACTTCAGAGGAAAGCCTCCTCCTTCCTAAAGTCTTCAGGTTTCACCTGCCATCATTGCTCTTTGTGTTTAAAGGCAGCGGGTTCACGTTTCAAACAATGGAAAGTATAATGGGAAAAGCAAATCCCCATTCTCTGTTACAATATAACCTTGACCTAGAAAAAGGCTCACTCCTTACCTAAACCCTTTGCATTTTAAAAGAAAACACCCCACTAAGATTAAATGCCTCAGAAAAGGAGGGACCTAAAGGGCAAACCGCCCACCCCCACCAGGCTCAGAACCTGTCAGGTTTGAACTAAGCAGAGTGGGGGATGGTTGGAGCTTGGATGGGAAACAACCAGTGAAAACCCAGGTGCCATAGGAATAGTGTTGATGGTACATTGGGTGGTACTCTGAGTCAACAGCACATCAGTGACTCGGCAGAGTGTTATAGAGAAGGGTGCTACAAGTAACGTAGATATGAAGTAATATTAGAGGTATTGATGGCTTGTGGTCATGAATGGTACCATGGAACTTTCTGTGGAATAGGATGTTAACAACAGCATCTGACATAATTACCAGGGGAGTTTGGGGTAGACAATATGCAGTTTCAACTTGATATTATAAACTTCTTTGCTTCCAAATTGGTTTGATATGTGCCATAAAGCAGCTTCCATGTTCCACTCCAGAGGTGGCAGCATTGAAGTGTTGGGTGAATTGATCTATATATTGATTCTAACACAGTTTATTATTATTAATGACATCATACAAGAAGAAGTCAGCAAAATGAGTAATCTCTCCTCGAGGATCGGGAGAAACCTGGTAGTTTGTAGTTTTGTGAAACCACTAGACCTTTTATGTATTCATTCATTCCTGTGCTAGCCTTTGGGCAAGAATGCTTTCAGACAAGGTTTATTGTTTGCATAGCACAGGCTTGAGCTCAGAAGTATATTATTTTTCAAACCCGTTTTCCTAGAAAATAATGAAACAACTTATGGGGGACAAAAAAAAGTTCATGAAACTTTTGGAAGTTTTGTGAAACCTGGGACTTAAAAATGAAAATCCACGCAGAAACCCAGAACTCTCAGTGTTTTCCAGAGCCAAACAAAGCTTGAACCTCAGAAGTTTTAAGCTTGTTTATATATCTAGCAACCATCATTTTTGTATGGATCCTAAATTCTGCAAACAAGTTCTTCCCACCCACGTGTTCTTTCCCTACACCCATGTGTGTCACATTCACACTACTGGGACCTCCATGCTTCTGGTGAGGAGAATTTTGTTTCCTGTGGTTTAAGCAGCCTCATGACTCTCCTCAGCACTATGGGTTAATCATTGAAACTAGCAGTTCTCAAACTGTGGTCCGAGGAGCCATTGCTGTTCTCCCACAAGGAGATCGCTGGTCGTGGGTCCAACTCCTCTTTCAAGAGTCCTGTATATGTAGGTGGAAACAAGGGAGCAGAACCACCCTATCTGTGAATAAACAAATGCTGTTATTGCCAAAGGGCTGATCGCAAATGGGACTGGGAGGCTAAGGGAGGAGGTCTGTGTGATTATGAATGAAAGGGGAGATGGCTCCACTAAGTGTTCTATTAGGCTGTGGTCCATGCCATGGAGTAGCTGGTCTGAATAAATGCCATGCACATGTGACTCAGGCAAAACCATCTCATTCTGCACAGGGAGAAAGTGATCCGTTCTGTGTTGCTCAGCACAATATGTAACAGGCCCCGTCCTTGACTCATGATTCTACATGGAAAGCCATTTGGAGTAGCTTCTGCTCTGTTCGTTAGAGACTTTCTGAACTGGTTGTCCACTGGGAGAATCCATCAAACAATCAGCACGATTAAGACTCTTCATTAGAAAAGAGCATGTAAGCAACAGGGCAGGTGTTCCTGGCAGTGAGCAATTGCTGCTGGCAAGCGGAGGACATTCACGCATTAGCTGAGACCTTTCTCCTTCCACAGATAGCTACCCATTGGAAATTGTGTGTTTAATTGCCCAGACCCCAAACAAATTAAAATTAGGTCCCCAAATCAGTGATGGGGCTGGCATCTTACAATATCCTGACACTCCAGGGGCCCTGAGCTCACTGTAGAGACACAAGGTTTGCTGCTTTCTGCATTTTCAGTGTCCCACGTGCTTGACTTTAAACAGGCAAAAGCAATTCTAAAAAGTGAGTGATCTTCATAGAGGCTTATCAGGCCAAACCTGCTCCCACTGGAGTGAATAGCAAAATATTCATTGACTTCAGTGGGGCACGATCAGACAGCTGAAAACTGTCCTCCGCTCCCTCCCTTTCTAACAGCCTTTTTAGAGGAACCATTTATATTAGACTGGAGCCCCTGGGGGCAGGGATCTTACTTGATGCCTGCTTGAAAAAAGGGTTGTAGCTGCCTTGGTGAATCCAGATACTATGCTGATGCGGGCCATATAAGTAGAAGGATACATAGATAGATGGTTGTGTAGCAGAATAGATAGATGCCATTTAGCGTCACCAAAATTTCATTTGCGAAAAAATATATTGACTTCAGCCGTGCAAAATGTTTTCCAGGAAAACCAAGTTAGCAGCATGCCCTAGCTGGACAGATGTGGTACCTGGACAAATAGAACATTTTATAACCTTTCATTAGACTCTCTCTCCGTAGTGTCCATCTTATCTATCTCTCCATTCAGTGATATCAACCTACAATATCTTGAACTTCTCTGGGACAAATTCTCGTCGGGAATGGGCCTGGGTGTCAGTGAGCGGGAGATGGATTGTTTGTTATTTTGCAAAGGATTGTGATGCTTTTGCTGCCCATGATTGATTTGGGACTCTGGTTTCGAGGAAAGCAGGCCTGTTATTGGTTAGGAATCCTCTCCATTTATCAGCAGGCAGCAGAAGCTCAGTTGGTTCAGGTCCCACTCCAAACGCCAGTTATCTAAGGAAGCGAAAATGCTCTGAAAGTGTAGGAGCCCTCAGGTTAATTCAGTTTGGGCCTGTTTCTAAAGTCTCTCTCTTTTCGTCTCAGGAAAGCAGCCTCTGCGCTAGCACTTCCCCTCGGGAAGAGGTGCCTGGGATTCCAGCCTAGCCATACATCTCTGTCAAAATCTCTATGAATAAATTAACCTTTTTAAAGATTAGTGCACCCTAATACCGCAGGGTTTAAAAAAAAAACAGAACAAATGCTAATAGTGCCTTGACAGACCTCGCCAGGTTTTGTGCTGTGGATCATCAACATAGAGTTATAGTGGCGAACGCTTTAAAGGCACTACTATGCAAATATGGACCAGTTGGCCTAATTCTTTCTGTGGGTGGGTTGGGGAAGGATGTGAATGCAAATTAAAACAAGTCATTGCTGGTGGGTAACCTTCATTAAAGCTAATAATAATAATAATGAATAATCCTGCCTTCACCTTCTCTAGCACGTTTAATCCACGGTCCCCCCCGGCACTTCACCCATATTAATTAACTGAGAGCAAATTGTCTCATTTGAGGCAACCAACTTTGAAGAATTGGGCCACTCTATTGAACACCCAGCAGCTGAAATACTGGACCCAAATTTATTTCTGAAGCAATGGAACACTGGGAAGCTCCAATTTATTTCTTAATCAGGATTTCAACTGGCTCCTGCCCCCCATCTTTGGCTCTTTATCCAAGTCTCCATTTCAGTAGGACAGATCAAGGGGAGGTCAGGAATCTTTTGCGCTAGTCTCTTGCTGTTGAATTACCGGAATTGATCTGATCTTTTCCAGGCACTCACTGGGGGCCATTTCAAAGATGATGGGGGGGATGTGTTTTGATTTTTGATCCTTTTGAGATGAATTATGGGGAGGAAGCTGTCTGCTATTGGAGGAATTAGTCCAATTCCTTGTCAGATGTGCAATCCCATTAAAAATGCATTATCTGTTTTCAAAGCTTAAGTCTGGGTGTTGGTTGAGAGTCTTTAAAATATTATTGTAAACTTTCACTGAGAAAAAGGATCACTGAGTCTTTCATGAAGGCTAATCCCACTTCAACTACCTTAAACCATCCACTTCTGGGGTGGCCTTCCCAAGCGATATCAAGCAGGAGCAGACGTTGAAAGTATCTCATTAAATTATTCAGTGGAACTCACACTGGAAGGTGCATGGATTTGTTTTTTAAGGCATTGTTAGCAAAACTTGACTCCTAGAATTCAGCTGATTTGTTATGATAATGATTCTGCTTCCATAGGCCTCTAGAAATCACCCTTTGTGTTTCCGTGAATGACATTTAGAGCCCGGAGTTCGAAAACCCTTTCTGGACCAAGCCTCCAAAATGTGTTTGCATCTGCTTGAGTGTGCAAATCCCACAGAGGATGGGTTCCCCTTGAGCATATGTGCGCATTTTGCAATTGTATATGCTCCTTTTAGAAACATCCCTTGAATATTTTGTGCACATGGAAAACACTAAGAACACCTTTGTCTCACACTTCCTAGTTTATTACTATTATTTGCCTTATGTAAATCAAATGTGCACGAAAATCTCATCTGCTCCTCATACGTTCGTCACTCTGAGTCATAATCACAATCATCCAAACTACTCAGGCAAAAGACTTGATTGGTCATTCACTCAGCCCCTGGCTGGTGTAATATTATTCCCTATGTTGAATGTCTAGAGATTTGTTCAGTTTAGCTTTTAGTGTCTTAAACAATGGGGCCTCCCTCACTTCCCATTCACAGTCCAACTGTCCTCATCCTTAAGCAGTTTCTCACGAAATGCAGCTTAGCCCTTTCTTTTTTGTTATCCCTTGTGTGACACCAGACATCATTAGCAAGATAATCCTGTTTTGATGTCATGAGCAATACAATGTTGTATTTAGGGTTGAAAGTTCTAGCTGAGGTGAGGTCATTTTTATGATAGCCAAGCCAGTTTATTCATCAATTCAATATGAATGTAAGAAAGTTTAGTCTATATTGTTCTTATAACACTGTCATCACCCTAATATCTGAGCACCTGGTAGTCAGTCTATGAACTCAATCTGTATATGTTTAATAATGAAGAAAGTAGGGTGGCCACATCTTTAAAGAAAGGAAAAAGTCTTTGGCTGGCAAGGGACTCCTACTAGGTCCAGGCCAGCGCTGAGGGGCATGTTTCATGCTACTTTGTTTTCTTTTTCCGTGAGAAGAGTTGGCAGAAAGTGAGCAAATTCCACCGGTCTGGCAGAACATCATGGCATGATCCAGTAACCTTGTTTCCGGACTGGTTCTCTGGCAGGTCTGTGGGTTTCTATAACAACTCAAGTCCTTCTGCATCACAGTAGGCAAATAAAACCTAGCACAGTCCCGGTGTTATCTCTTGAAATATCAATAATGTTATAGGTTCAAATCCCTGCTAAGCAGCATTGCCAATCCACCTGTTCAAATATTTTTCGAACAATGTATTAAAATAGCTATAAAAGCCCTAAATATTTTGGGTAATATGTTGTGTTTGAAACCTTTTTAATATGCTTTGATTTTATTTTTAACTACATCTGAACTCACACAGTGGCTTGAAAACAAATGCTGAAAGTGAAATAAAGTGAACAGGAAGTAGAAAATAAGCCACAGCCTGACTTTTAGCTGATCCATATAAACATTCAGTCCAATGTTTTACAAACCAGAGTTTAGGACGGCCCCTGTTCAGCTCAATAAATCAAGTGAGACCAGCAAAGATCTTCACACCCTTCTCCATTTTTGGGTGATTGCTGGGTTTGGTAATGACGAAATACCGAGAGTGGGGTTGCCCTGCTGAAATTTCCAGCTGCATTTTGCAGGCACAGGAGGTCTGTAAGGTTTGGATAAACTTTGTACAAGCATCTAGAGTGAAACCCTGGCCCCACTGGAGTCAATAGACGTGCTGCCATTGACTTCAGAGGGGGCAGGATTTCACTCCTGAATTTTTTGGGGTTCTCGCTTGAGCTGAACCAAACTTCTGAACCTTTTGCTGTTCACTCTGCAGTCCTACAGAGATGTGAATTTCAGTTTTGATTGAAGTCAGTCTGTCTCATTATGTAATCAACCATCCAGTTCCCTTCTCTGCCCCTATGTCACACCGAGTAGCCACTTAACTCCCGAGAAGTCCCATAGATTTCATTGGCTTTGAGAATCCCAGCCAGAATCTTTATATTTGCTTCCCACAAATATTCTCTAACAGTCACTCAAAATGTGCTATTCCCACAAACATCCCTCCCACCAATCTGTGCACTAGAACAGTGGTTTCCACCCTTTTCCCGACTCTGACCCTGTGCTACAAAGGGGGAAAAGCTTTGCCCTTTCTGCTTCTAGCTATATAATATAAGGGAGAGAGTAGTCATGTCCCCATCTAAATGCTAACAATCCCCAGGTTGCAAACACATGCAGTAGAATATTCATGGAAAATTACCAGAAAAGGAGGATGACCACACGTGACTCAAATTCATCCCAGTCTTTATCTGAGGGAACATTACCAGGAAATGTTTTGAGATGTTTCCTGAGCTCCTGTTGTCAGATGCCTGCCAAATGCCATCATGGGACAATGGAACTTTTGGGAATGAAGTGGTCAACAAACCCGCCCACAGTTTTGATTCTATACCTTGATGATAACTCAGTGTTTTCCTCCTGGGATGTTTGTATGGCTTTTGCTGCAGTGCATCCACCGTGTGGCAGTCCTTTGCTAACACCTTGTTGCAATCACTGGAATATGAAGAGGTGCCCGTTTTACAGTTCGTTGCACAATAAGTCTGATCTACCCAGCTACTCAACCTAGACCTACCAGTACACAGAAGTCCAGCGTCCGAATTCTACCTGGATAGGCATGGTCTGTAGAGCTGGTCCCAATTTTTCAGGTGAAACTTTTCCCTCCAAAATTTTGGTTTCTTGAAACTGAAATTTCCAATTCCAGCAAACATTTTGGATTTGCCCCTGGGAAATGTCAAAATGAACGTTTTCATTTTGAATCAACGTTTGGAAACGAAATGGCCATTTTTGTTTTGTTTCGCCTTAAAATGTCATTTTGTTTAGAAATGTCAAATTTGAAATGAAAACTGCCATTTCGCATCACTTCCAAACTTCCTGGGGGAAAACTGAAATTTTTCCACTGGAAAAAAATTGAAATGAGGATTTCTCATTAGAATTTCTTGGAGGGGAAAATTTGGTTATCTGCTCAGCTCTATAGGTATGTCGGACAACACAGCAGGTGCAGTCCCATGTACCTGGACCTGCCTGGTATATTCAGAAGCACAGTAGCTATGTTCTACATGGACAGACCAGGGGCTTTCTGTACCCTTCAAGGGCTTAATAGTGTCAGAGAACCAAGCAAATAAAATCTACTTGGTATCATTGTTCCTTTTACTGCAACTGTTCCACACTTTCACCATTTCTCCTAGTGTTGGTATCTACTCTCCATATACAATATTAAAAGGAAAAACCCAGGGGAAAGAGATGAACAACCCACCTGTACTATGATGGCATTACAGCTCTGCTATATATGCACATAGACAAGTGCATTCAGAGTTAACCTAATGGAAGCACCTCAGATTCCCTCCCCAGCCTTCTCATCAAAGGAAGCACACATGGTCCTCTGCCTTCAGGTCTTAAGCAGTCCCATGGGTTGGCTTATGTACCATATGATGCAGTTGCAGGACAACTTGGTTTAGGCTGTTCTGGAGCTAAGAGAGTTGTGGCTGCCTTGACTTTGACATTTCCTTGCTATTGTGGGTTTATGTTGGAATGTTAATGTTATTTTAATAAAGTTGTGTGTGTTTACTGTAAATAGGGCCTACAGAAAGCCCCTTGCAACACTGTTCCTACTGTGAGTGAGCGATCCCTCTAGCCTGAACTAATTTAGGAAAGTATTGGCCATCTGATTTCAATATTCCCAAGCAGAGCAAATTCATGAGGGGATTGTTGGCCAGTTTTGCAGTATGGGGCACCTGCAAGTGATCAACATAGCTCATACGACTAGGTGTCAATGCACAACGGGAATAATAACAAGAGTCTGGCATGTATGGGGATCACTTTAGCCAACAGGGAGGTGTTAACGGGGAAAGGAAAGAAAATATCATGGTGAAATGTTTTCATTGCTTGGATAGTCAGAAATCAAGGACTTTTCAGAGCCTCAGAAGAAACAGGCCTAGAGATCAAATTTGAGAAGGCAGGTATGGAGTGAGGTACAGCATTCCCAGAGCTGGAGTCACTCCAATTATGCCATTCTGCAGCCAACCAGAAGGCCCAGAGATATAAAGTCTGCCAGTAGGGAGGCTGGTGGTGGCATAAACTGGCCACACCCCCCTTTTACCAGAGAGAGGGGGAGGACGGTCGTACATCGGAATCACAGTCCGTTTTAAACTGGAGACACTTTTTAAAGAAAGTAGCTGCTACCTATAAGCCTGAGCAAACAGGCTTCTGCACAGCTTGAATTCCAGCTTTCTTTTCTATGTTAACCCCTTCCATGGAACTCAGAGACACCTAGTGGCTGAATAATATATTGCAAGCAAACGCATCATTGCCATGACCAGTGTATCACCATATCTGGGCAGGGCTGGCTGTGAAAGGGTGTGGCCAGAGAGAATACTGATTGAATATCTCCCCCAAGGTGGGTTTCACCAGTGGAGTTTCCAATGACAACTAAAGTTGCTACTTCCTTTTTGGACCTGAGTATGGACAATGGTCACAACACTACTCGTTATCCCTTGGGGGGGGGGGGAGGGGGGAGTGCCCCCTGGCAGTACATGGGGCTTTGGTGGCACACAGAAGAGTATCTTGCACACACCCCTGTGTCATCTTCAGGGAATCTGGATGCTAGTCTGACATGGAAATCTGATGAATGCAGATCACATTATACAAGAGGAATATTGAGACAAGGGAACCGTGGTGTGCATGCGTGAGAGTGAGAGAGATGGACGACTGGGGGGGGGGGATTCAATTTGTGAAAAGAAGAAGCAAAACAAAGACCAGAGTGAC
This sequence comes from Terrapene triunguis, assembly GCF_002925995.2. Taxonomy (NCBI): domain Eukaryota; kingdom Metazoa; phylum Chordata; order Testudines; family Emydidae; genus Terrapene; species Terrapene triunguis. The sequence goes on along the minus strand of NW_020665065.1, from coordinate 4,492,425 downwards.
AGTTCCTTATGGAAAAGTTCTGCAGAATTTAATATGAATGAATCCATCAGTGTTATGCAGAAACTTAACAAAGAATGCAATCCTTTCTAGAGGTGTTTTGAACCATCTTATACAATTTTATAGCAGGGATATAATTTCCTATTATATTCTATACATTCAAAAACATATAGAGAAGTTACGTAAATGTCTTGCTGTCTTCTTCCCATTGTGTGCGGGCCATTACATAAATTTAGGATAAACACTGAAACTACCTGAACCACAGCAAGCCACCCCTTGGTTTCAGATTCCCACATCACTAATTAATAGGGCTGCTTTATCCCATTCACACTCTTTGCAGCTCATACTTTATGTCACTACTTGTTTTTACTTTGCTCAGCTGTTCCTGACTTTACAGAGTAGAGTTACCCCAGTTTGGGTCAGTGGTAGCCTTTAAGTGCTATTGGTCAACGCATGTTTGCATTATTAGTGTGTTATTAGTGTGCTCTTCTACACATCTGAAATAACACTGATCTTTTTTCCCCCTCTCCAAATAACAAAATAAGCCCAAATTTTGTTTTGCCAGTTGCTGCCTCCTATCACTTTCAATGGCCTCTTCCCAGGAGGTAAGAAAACAACCCTGTGTGCTTTGCACCAGTGATATTCTGTTGTTTTGGCTTTCTGTGAATGGCTGGTTTCAGGCGAATCTGTCAACGGGCCTTGCCAAAGACCAGGTTTTGGATGTTTGCTTTGGGAACATTTTGTGGTTGGATGGCTGTGCTCCATTCCACATGTAAATATGGGCAAAAATTCACATTCAGCCGTCCTAAACCTTTGGACCCCGGTCAAATAAGCTATCCCCTCTCTTTAATATATTGAAATTTTGCATCAAGCAAAAGGACTATTTAGTAGCAAGAATGCCCAGGCCCTGCCAAACCTCTGATTTGGTTTGATTTTCTTTTCAGACAAGCCCAGCACAAGGACTGAACCTTTCTTTAGAAGGAGATGTCGGACGCTGACGCTGATTTGACTCTTGGGCTGTCCGATTTGGAATGATGGCTTCAGGAAGGCTGTCTGTTCCCGCAGCTTGCACTTGCGGCCAATTTCCACTCTCCGTTAAATGTGTATAAATCACCGTAACTCCACGGCTTCAACAGAGCCACACTGGTGTTACTGAGTCTGGAATTTGGTCCCCTGGACTGTTTAAGGCCTGGTCTTTCTTCTCTTAATCGTAGGACTAGTCTGAGTGATGGCAAGAGGGGCCCAGTATCCACAGTGTGCTCAGCTCTGCTGAAAAATGAAGCCCCGCCTGACTCGGCCTGGCTGAACTGTGCACTAAGAGTGACACCCAGAGGGACAGCCCCAAGCCTGTGCGTCTCTCAGATCCCAAAGCTTAACTCGGACGAGAGTGGCACTCAGGTTTTGGGCTTGGACTTGTGCTCAGGCGTGAATTTCACCTGGTATTGAGTTGTCTGTATTCTCTACCTCGGGGTATTAGAGAGGGAGATACTGCAGGCATCACCACGTGGAGCAGATAGCCGGTCCATCGATTTTTGCCTTGTTTTCTGAAACACATTCATTAAACGTTACCAGGCCGTGTCAGACAGGAAGGTGTGCAGTGGAAATCAGCTTTCCCTGCAGAATTGACTTCTCTATGCCACAGGAAGAGGCCTGATAAGAAGGGGCTTAACCCTGCAAACCCTTACTTGCACAAGTCATCCTCACTCAGACAAGCAGTCCCATTGTAGTCAGTGTTGCCACTCCAAAGGAGTAGGGGTTTGCAGGCTCAGGCCTGATAAAAGGCAGACTAAAACTGGATCAACGTGTATTACAATCCTATTCAGACCCAGGGACTGGCTGAAAAGGGATATGCTGCCTTTTCTCTCTGCAGAGCAGTTTGCAAGCCCGCATGGTGAGAAGTCTCTTGCTCCATGTAGAAGGTGTGAAAGACATTGGGACATAGGTCTCATTATGACTGACAGCCCTGGAACCCGGAGCCCAGGGGCTGTTTTAATATCAGTACAACAGTCAGGAAAAAGACCTTTATTCGGAACCAAACTCAGCCCTGCTCTCAGTGGGAGCAAAGCACAAGGGTTTGTTCCTGCTTCCAGCATGGCTGCATGTGTACCCCAGTGTGTGATGGAGGCGCCGGCCTCAGTGTGTGGGGCGGCTTTATCTTACATCTTCCTGGTCTTTAATGTTTCTGCTGCAACCCCCCTTGGCATGTAAGTCACTCTGCTTTTGCACACCCACCAATTGTCAAATCAGTGCACCATACTGCCAGGGCCGGCTCTAACTTTTTTGCTGCCCCAAAAAAAAAAAAGGGGCCCCCCCCCCCCCCCCCCCCCCCCCCCCCAGCGCTGCCCTGCCGAAACACCCCCGCAGCGCTGCCCCGCCCCGCCGAAACACCCCCCCGAGCACTGTGCCGCCCCGCCAAAATCCCCCCGAGCACTGTGCCGCCGAAACAAAAACAACCCACCCCCCCCCAGTGCCCTCCAGCCGAAACAAAAACAACAACAAAAAAACCCTGGAGCGCTGCCCCGCCGACCCCCCCCCCCCCAAAATAAAATAAAACCCGAGTGCCCCCTGCCACCCCAAGATTGGCCGCCCCTTACAAGGTGCCGCCCTAAGCACGTGCTTGGTCAGCTGGTGCCTAGAGCTGGCCCTGCATACTGCTTAGTAGGGTGACCAGACAGCAAATGTGAAAAATCGGGACATCTGGTCACCCTACTGCTTAGCCACTTACACATACTTTATGACCATCTGACACCCATTGTGTAGCTCACATCACTGCTGAATTTGGCCCAGAAACTTCCATAGCACTTGCACTTTCTTACTCCAGGGGTTCCATTCTCTCAGACACTGGGGTCCCTTCCAGCAAAAGGCTCAGAAATGGCAGGTTTAATCACTAGACCTGCTGCTCAGCATTCCAGGTATTCCTAGATTAGAAGGTACCTGCTGGAATGTTGACTGCGCCAGATATACAGATGTTCACACACAGTGGTCCATGGAGGGCCACAGGTTGTCTGCAGATCACTTGCTGGTATTCCTCAGACTAACTGACCACATGGTCTTGCATTCCTCCTCATTTCCAGCTGCTAAATTGCATTCGAAGACAGCTGAAATACTTTCCTAATATTACTTTTATCTATAAATAGTTGCTGTAGTTGCCAAAGGGATGTTCTAGTAGCTGATCCAAGAGACAATCTTTATTGAGATGTGATATACACTATTTAAAAGAAGTTTGAGTCCTTGTCCTCACATTTTGTTCATGTCACTGGAAATGCCCGCAGACTAGCAGAAGGCAGCAGAGAACTGGCAGTGTGAAGGTTAATTAAAACACTTGCTTTCTCCATACACTGCTTAGCTAACACAAAAACTTTGAGAGTGCTGAGCTGAGTAAGGTGGGGGCAGCATTGCATACTGGACAAAGTTTCTAAGCTACAAAAATAGGCTGAAGCCTTCTAAAGTGGAAGAGCTTGAATTAAATGGCCAAGTGGCCTTTAACAGACCGTCTGTAGGAGGGAACAGACCCCAAGTGTTGCTGAATGCAGCCTGGGGCGTTCTGATTTTATACCTTTGGTCACCCTTACCCTGTAGTTGCAGGTTTTTATTCATAGTGAACTGAGATCATTTCTATTCCTTGATCAAGGAAGACACCAGCACAAGCAAATGCTGTCCTGGAGCACATTGGGTTTTTTTTTAATCTTTAAAAATCCCTCCATAAATCAGTATGTAAGCTCAGGGCAGCCCTGGGGCTCTCTGAAAGGCCTTGCCTGTTGTCTTTCCTCTCTGGCCAGGTCTGATTAATTCTCTGCACAGACATTCCTGACAGTGCCCAGGGATGCCAGACGTGTGGCTTTCTGTAAGTGACTCTCTCCCCACGTGAAAGGGCTCCCTGAAGCAAATGTGCTTTTGTGTGTGTGTGTGTCTTGTTTCCTTTCTGATAGACAGGAAGCAAATGTGTCTACCTAGGCCTTATCTAAGCAGCTAGCTCAATGCTAAACTTTCCCTTCCGTTATCATTAGTCCTTCGAGGGAAACTCTTCCAGGACTTTCTGACTCACATCCTGGAAACTTCTTTTTTCAGTCCCTTGGCTCTTGCTAGAGAGGTTATTTTTCTCCCCTCGTACTTGGACGTGCTGGATGCATAAGACAGATATGGACAAATAACCCAATCTCCTCTTGCTGTCAGGCAGTGTCTGGATTCTCTCCGAAGGACTCTGGTGCATGCCTGACATCTTGGATCATTGGGTTGATGCCGTGTCAGCAGAGAGGTAGAATTTGGCCCAGATTCTCTGCTGCACAATGGAGGGGAGGGAAGCTGGGTGGGGGGAGGCTATGTGGGTGCTAGTTATACTTTTGGGGTCCTCTGCCCTGCCCTGGCACTGGCTACCAACACACCCCCTGCACCGGGGATTAAAAAGAGAGAGGTATAGGAGACATGTATGCATGCGCTATGCCCGCTATTGGTTCCCCCACACTAGGGGTATCCCTTGGTGGTATTTCTGGGGAGCAGAGGAGGACAGAGGATTGGCCCCTGTAAGTCTTTCCAATGCACATCATGCAGGTCCACAAAGCAACATGGAACAGTAACAAAATCGATTTAATGAACCCCCCGTGGTAAATGAAACCAGTGCCTGGCTATGAGAACGCCTCTAGCTTTATTCATAGCCGCTCCCCTCACGGGTGCTGTCAGCCATCTCTTTCCTCAGGTGTTTATAATTTGACTGTGAAAAATTGGCTCTGGGCTTCGCTCAGAAGGGTTTGGGTTTTTTAAACTGGAGTAAAGACCTTGATAAACAGCAGCTGGACTAGAGGAGCATCTCCTGCTGTGGAGTATGAGAGAAGACGATAGATGTGAGTGTGTGGGCCACAAAGAGAGAGGAAAGGGGAGCAGGCTAGCAGGTTACCTCCTGAAGAAGAAGGAAGTAGAGAAGGGTGAGAAAGAATCTGGAGGATGGAATATGCCAATCGTCTACTCTCTGAAGACTTCAGGAGGGCAAAGGAGTAGATGGCCACTATTCCCCTCCCAAGACATTTAGAGTCAAGGGGGAAATCTGTTCTCTGTTAAGAAAAGAGCTTGTATGGAGTGATGTAGGCTGGCTTCATTGCTCATAGAGGTTTGTTTTTCTGTTTGCTATGGAAGATTTGCAAAGCCCTATTTGTCTGTCTTATAACCTGGGTTGGTGTCTAATATGTATGTATGGCTTTAGGGCCACTAGGGTTCTTACAGAACAAACCACAGAAGGTCACAGTCGTTTCAATGATGTTTTCAGTCCCCCCTGGAAAAGTGTCTGCCTTTGAAATTGAAAGTTATCTATGCAGTGTCCTCTCCTGTTTTCTCTCACTCGCATACATGCATGAAGTGGTCATCCTGAAAGCACCTTCTCCAAGAATATAGAACAAGCCATAGGATATTGCTGTGTTCTTAAGGAATCTAATGTATCACAAACCACCGAGTTATTCATATTATTAAAATTATGGAAAAACATAAACTGTGGTTTCTTTGTGCATGGAGCAGTGCGCTCTAGTGGTAGTGTGCAAACAGAATGAATGTTGTTCTGTGGGTTTGGGTTATTTTTAAACATTTGCCATTTCATTCTTGGTTGTTTCGTGGACATGTGATTTCACTTTCTGTAAATTTCTTTTCCTTGAAATGGTTGGTTTGGCTTTGAAACATGCAAATATTCATATTTTTAACATGATCTTTTAAATCAGTATTCCAGATTTTGGAAATGCCAGGGTTTTCCTTAAAACAGGACCATTTATATTTTTCACAGAAAACTGCAAAATTATACAATTTTTTCCAAAAACCAGACTGCTTTGTGAATTCTAAATGAAAAACAAAAACCTCCCATTTCATGGTTGTCTAATTTGGCTGTGAATATTTAGCAGAGCTTATGGTATTTCTTTCTATCCTGACTGCCTGTTTAATTTGTCATTCTTCATTTTTCATTTGCTTTAAGGGGCATGAAATGGAGATGCGCAAGTCAGCTGAGCAATATACATTGCTGGGATCCAATACTGGAGGCTTTTGGGGCTATTACTTAGTTCAGAATTACACAAGGAGGTTTTAGGCCAAATTTTTCAAAATTAGACGTCTAAAGTTACACTGCTAAAGGGTGGAATTTTCAGAAGTGCTTGAGTGACTTAGGCACACAAGTGAGCACATTGCAAGTCAATGGACTTGGGGTCCTAAGTCACTTACACTTCTTTTGAAAATCTCACTCTCAGGCCTGGTCTATGCTTAAAATTTAGGTTGAAATACCTCTGGTGCTTGGGATGTGAAAAATCTACCCCCTTGAGCGTCGTAGCAATGCTGACCTAATCCCTGCGTAGACTCAGCTAGGTCATCAGAAGGGTACTTCCTTCGACCTAGCTACCATTGCTCGGGGAGGGGGTGTTCCTGCAGCAATAGAGAAACCTCTTCCATTGCTGAGGGCTGTGCCTACACCAGGAGGTTGTACTGGCATAGCTTACGGCACTGTAGCTGGGCCGCTATAGTCTCCGTAGTGTAGACATGGCCTTAGTTCATATTTAGGCACCTCAAAAAGTTACCTGGTTTTAAATGTGCTCAGTGCACTGAGCAGCTGCTAATGACTTTGATGGGAGCTGCTGGGTGCTCAGCACTTATGAAAATCAGGCCACTTATTGAGGAGCCCAACTTTAAACATGAAGTTTTTGGCCTTGGAACAGATGGATGATGGCTACGTAGGTTTTATCTTGACGTTACTATTCCAGGCTTTGCCAGTAGGTGGGGTTCCAACCCTACCAAAGAAAGCAGGGAAACCTCTTCTCACATAGATCTGCTTGTTGTTCCTGCACATACACACACCGGCTGGCCACATCTGGAAATGTTTGATTTGATATAGTGTCGTTTTACATTGCAGAAATGAGCGTAAGCGGTTTTTTAACCCACCAAGTGAGAAATGTGATCTGGGTTTTACTACCGACCCTTTAAATAAAAAACAGATCGCTTATTAAACCATTATCTATCAAGGATATGGAGAGAGTTAGAAATATCCCAGGATCAGAATCAAATTGAAATTGACACGTTTCTGTCTACTGTCTGATACTAACGGTATGTTTCATTCTTGGGGGAGAGAGAGGGATTGGGCTGGGGTAGCTGCATAAGCACAGTCTTGAAATCACCTCACAAGGGGAAAAACAAGCCCAGAATTTAACCAGAGATATAGGATAAAGCAAGACGGCTCACATCCTATTCTTGTATCCGTGTTTGCTTTGACCCTTTCCATTTAAGTACCAGGCATTGCCCATAGGAAGTCTCTGAAATGTATTATCATGTGCTGCTTGTTATCCAAATTGGGATAAAATCCTCTCTTGTGAGCTCTTTGAGTGGTAAGAGATCAGAGGATACCAACTCCATTCCTGTGTTTCATTTCTTGGAAGAGCGAATGTATTGACAGTTGCATCTACTATGTGTACATAAGAGCAAATTCCTTGCTGGTATAAATTGGCACGACTCCACTGAATTCAATAGAGATGAACCCTCTTATGCTAGTGGGGAATTTGGGCCTACGTGCTTTTGCTTGAAGAGGAATCTCTGCTGATCTGTGGCATTACAGATACCAGTTTAAGGGATGCTTACTAGCTGCTTCAACTAAATCACGGTTGCCTTCACCCAGATATGCCCAATTCTCAATTCCTGCACAGATGTGGGTAAGCTCCCATTGACTTTAATGCAATTGCTCATGTGAATAAGGCCAGAAGATTTTGGCATTGTGTGAATTATGACAGTAGGCATCTGAAATGAAACGAAGATCAGATTTGAAATGGATTTTTGCCATCATGTTGCATTTAAAAGCTCGTGTTACTTTGGTTGTATTATATAGCAGCGCACTCAACTGAGTTGATGTGTCATAAGCTGCCTAATGTAACTATATACTGCATAAATGCAACAGAATGCCTCAGAAAAGTGATATTTCATGCTCACGAGCTAACACTTGGGCAAAGATTAAATCCACTAGAAGTGGGTATGTCCAATTGTTCGTTTGGATTTGCAAATAATTCATTATCCGCATTATCTTTGTTTGAAATGTTCATGGCTTGCGGTAAATCATTATGGCCCTGTTTTAAATCCCAACATGGGTCTTAGAGCCAAATTCTCTCTCTCTCTCTCTCTCTCTCTCTCTCTCTCTCTCTCTCTCTCTCACACACACACACACTGAAGTAAATCGGAGCTGCCCTCATGCAGCGTCTGGTGTGGCTGGAATAATTGTTTTCCTTCATCAGTGGGCATTAGCAATGGGTGGATCTGAACCATTTCAGAGAGATGGTGCCAAACCATGGGCTGCTCATTGCTAGCTTTGCTTAATCACTTTTGGTTTTGAGATCTGACGAGGGCAAGCTTTTAGATGGGAGTGCAGCCAAAGGCCGTGTGGCATAGAGGAGTAAGCAGGGAGTCAGGGGGCAAGTCAGGATCTCCTGAGCACTAATCCCAGCTTTGCCACTGACTCAGTGTGTGGTCTTGGGAAAAATCATGTCTCCTCCCCAGGCCTCAGTTTCCCCAGCTGCACAATTGCAGCTGTGTTTGTTAAAGAGCATTAATTGTTGTCGGAATTAACAAACCAGCTCTTGAAAACAGCCGAGAAAGCACAGGTTCTGATTCTGCTCTCATATACATTGATTTAACTCCATTGGAGTAGTTCCTGGTCCACACCAGCAGAATCAGACAAGTGATTGCCAAGTTTTCCTGCCCTAGTGGGTCCCCACAGTGCTAGTGCCACTCAAGGAGAGAGGGCATCCTGCATGCAGCTGGGCCTCAAGCCATTTAAAGGTAATGGAACAGATAGGCCACTTTCAGAGGTTGCCCAGCAAAGAGAAGATGCTCGTTTTAAGCTTTTGCCTACCCGAATGCCAAATAAATCAGTTCGACTTCTGTATAAAAACAAACCTGAAGCTATCTGCTAGGCTGGCAAGTGGAAAATCTGTTCCCCAGCACCAGCTCACTGTGTGACATGCAACATTTCAAAGCACAAATTGACCTTTCTTGGAAGTGATAACTGAAATAACATTTCACCATTTAAAATTAGAGACACTTCAACAACTACAACAAGTGTTGCGAGTTTCCCTCTTATCAAGTCGGTGGGGGATTTCTGATCTCTTCTGTGTTGAATCCTTGATTGGCTGTCACCATTCTTGACATGCCCTGTTGCCTGCAGTGGATTGGCCAGGGGCAGATTTATATCCTCCTGTCACAGCCAATAGAAATAAGGTGTTTTTTGAGTCACTGTTTAGTTACAGTGACAGAACCCTGATTGGGTGAAGCGTTGTGATTTATGGGTTTTTGCTGAGGAGTAACTGAGTTTTATCAGAACATAATGATGTGGTACTAATGCTCATTGCGAGTCAACATGGCTGACCAGTTTTAAAAGGTCAGCTTTTGACCTTGTCTATGTTTAAGTAGATCTTATTGTACTGTAGGTAGGCTGGGGTTACGGATTCACAGAAAACAAAAGCCCACATTGTATCTTTCTTTGCCCCCTCCCCTCCATTTTGTTTTAAAGGTCCGAAGGAAATATTTTTTTCTTTTCAAGTTGATGTATGTGCTCCCGTTCCCAGTGCATTAATGTGATTGGATTTTGGATATGATGGCCCCTTAGACATTCCAGAAAGAATGTCAGTTTCTATTTGAGAGAGAGAGAGAGAGAGAAATGTCTTTGAAGAAAGAGATGGCAGCTAGGAAATGCACTGAAAGAAGTCTCCAGGCCCTGGATCATCTGACAAAGGTTGTCCAGCGGACATATATCTTTGTATATATATATGTTGTATATCTCCTACTTGTGCAGTTTTAGGGGTCTCTGTACTTATGGAAAACTTCCCTTAAATGCAACTGGGAGATGTGTACATGCAGAGAGAGCTGGAGGTAGACACTTGAGTTGCTACTTTTAATAATGGGCCTGATCCAAAGCCCACTGAAGGCAACGGTAGCCATGCAAAGTGAATTTCTCGAGGCTATCACAATATGCCTTCTCATGCTCCGTTCTGGCACCATGCACCACTCTGACCTGATTGCCAGGAATGCTATGGTGCTGCATTCATTGCAAATAAAACAAAAACTGGGTCAGTTAATAGTACTTCCTTTCCTAAACCAGAGACCACATTGAGAGTGCGAGTCACACTGTCAGAGCAGCCATCCTCTTCGACCCTGGTTTAAAATGTTACTAAATTTTCTATTACAAGCATCTGGTTGGGCAAATAATGGAGATCCCAGAAGCTCCTTTGTGAAGGGTAACAGACAACCTGATTGTCCAGAGTGTTGCATTTCAATGGGATATGGGCGTCTTTCTTCCTTAGGCTCCTTTGCAAATCTCACTCTAAATCTTTCACTAGATACCACCAGGGTTATTGACCCAGATGTTTACAGCTGTATTGGTAATGTTACCAGTTCCTGGGCAATGCACTGTTTCTACAGCTGGTTTGTAAGCCATTGTGCTGTCAAGTAGTTTCGAAAGATCGTATATGCATATAAATCTCAACATAGCAAACATACACCAGTACTAATTCATAGGCTATCGACACCATACAAACAGGGTAACATACTAATTTTATGAGTCATTTTTGTATCACAAAGAAAAGAAAAAAATAGACACCTTTCCTGTGAGGATAACTTTGGAAGAAATAACATTGTAATTTGTGCACTATACATACATAACATTTTATAGCCATTATTTAATGCCTTTTACACTTCAACTCCAATTTGCCCAAGGAATGTGTTTGCTCTTTATGTTTCTGCTTGGATTTTACATTCAGTTTCTGACATCGCTCTTGTTATACTATTTGCCATGTCCAGGTAATGAGCTGACTCACATCTGGTGCCAATCAGGAGAAATTCCTTGCTACTGATATTATGACTGCTGTGGATTCTCTGAACGGTGTGATTCTGAGGACCAGATTCTGATCCAGTCATTGTAAAACCAAAGCAACTCCTTTAGCATCCGTGAAGTTACTCTTCTTCTTTATTCTTTGTATTTTTCTTGATTTAAAATGTGGATTTATAACCAACAGCAGAACCCAGCCCTAAATATTTCCCTGTTCTCGTTATGTTTCTTATGGGGGACTGATTAGACTACATGCTGCCTGGTTATGTGGTGTTTGTGGTTTCATTGTGAGCACCTTGAATGAAACTCTTCCCCCGTGCAACTCCTAATTTGGTCCTTTTGATACATGTGAGTGAATGTCTGTTAGTGACTTATGGAGTAGGACATTTACCAATTCTGTCCGAGTTGATTTTTAATGCACTGCATATTTCTTTTAATCATCGCACTTGTCAAAAAGCGAAATTAGAGATCTAAAAAGGAGTGTTATCTAGTGGTTAGAGCAAGGAGTCACTGAGTCAGGATTTTATATTCCCACCTCTGCCCCTGGGATGGCCTTAGGCATGTAACCAAAAACTCTCTCTTCTTCCTTGTACCCAGTTGTAAAATGGGTATAATAATACTTTCCTGGTTCAGAAGGCATTCTGAGAATTAATATTTTTAAAGCAACTTGAGAGCCACCTATGAAGGGTTTCTTTCTGAATAATATTCTTATGCTTATATTGGAAATAGATGGTTTGTTTTGAAAGGAGAACAAGACACTTCCAGATGGAAAATGACTAAAGGGCCTTGCAGCATATTTGAAAGATATTTAAAAATAAGAATTTCCTGTTGAAACATTAACAGATTTGTCACACTGTTAGTCTAACAAGCTATGTAGCTGCTACAAAGATGAGGGGTTAGCAATTCAGCATGGATTTGATGAGTTCACACCATTTGAAGGGGCCATTCTGGATATTAAATACAGATTATCCTGAATTCTTTTAAATTATCTTGCCTGATAATTAACCTCAACTGGTCATTCGCCAGATAGAGGTGAGAGACATTGCAACGTGGGCCTTGACTATTTAGGACTAACCTGACTGGCATAAATAACACACCTAGTTATGCAGAGAACTGTTTGGCACCCATGCTGTTTCTTGCAGAGGAGTTTAGCAGTCTATCCACGGGTATGAAGGATACAGCTGTTTTCCACCTGCCTCCCTTCAACCTGTCCCAGAGATGTTGGGAACCAGGAGGGGACACCCATGTCAGAAACCCTAAAGAAAGAAGCACAAAACAGCCTAAAAGAAACTGGAAATTTGAGAAAGGGAGACAGCTGAAATAATGTCCTCATGCTTGGGAATCCACTCCCTGTGCATTGTAGTTCATGTCATGTGGATGGTCATATTCATTTGTCTTTCACTGTGAGTAGTGCTGGGCAAACTGGGTCTGATTATATAATCAGTCTGACATTTTGCCCACAATTCCAATCTGTTTCAGTCAAGACTGACAAAGGGAGAAATACTAAGTTCGATCAGGTTCAGATAAACTAAAAAAAACAAACAACAAAAAAGAAACCCTGAGCCTCTCCGTGGCTTATTTTAAGCTCATTCCAGAATGCTTGGCCTGGAAAACAGTCTGGAAATCTGATGAGAACAGGTTTTTTTTCCTAGTTTTGACTTTGGTCTGAAACGCCATGAGAACAGCCTTATTCACGGTACTTTATTACATCCACGTCCTAGCTCAGCTGAAACAAGGAAATGAGGGGACTCAAGAAGATTTGAAACGAACAAAATTACCAAATTTTTTGGATCCTCAGAAATGTTTTGTTTTGAGTTTTGGGCAAAGCTCATTGTGGTTCCTATGTCAGCCAAACAGATTAACAATAGAAGGTCAAACTCTGAATACTGACTTAGGCAATTTCCTATTAATTAGCTCGAGTTCGGACTGTAAAAGCTGAGTACAGATATCTAGTGTTAGCCCATTCATCATAATATTCAGCATTTGTATAGTGCATTTCATCGTCAATATGAAAGCTCTCTGTAAATGCACCTGAGTTTCATTAGCAGCATTTTACAGATGGGGAAATAGAGGCAAAGAAACTTGCCCAAGGCCACACAATGAGTCAGTGCCAGAGCTGGGAATAGACCATAGCTTGTGTGATTTCTAGGCCTATTCCCTATCCAGTGGATCATATTGTCTTCAGCTCATACACCTCTAAATGAGTCCTAAGGCCTTCGCTGGTTTTTCAGTGTGAGTTCATGACCCGCACCTTGTCTGATTTTACAATAGCTTCGTTTCATGTACATGAGTTGCAAGCACCCTACACAAAACTGATTATTCTAATTAAAATAATGGATGTTTTCTAGAGAATAAATTATCTGCCAGTGGCTTAGGCTTGAACTGGGGAGTTATTGAAGAGTTCCTTACCATGACAGCTGAAAACATAAGAGAGCAAAGTCAAACAAAACACCTTGATAAATGATTCTCTGTAACAACTTTAGGGCAGGATGTTTATATTATTTTTACAATGTATTTCTTCCAAAGGAGAGTCCAGCCCAATGCAGAGTTATTTTTGATGGTGTATCTCCTGTGACGATATGGCCATTTCCCTGCAAGCCAAAGTGGCAAGTTAGCATGAAGGCTCCGTTTGTCATCAGCAGGGTCCGATTTGGAATGGCAGGTTCATCAAACGTTGCAGGATTATAGGCAGTGGATCATTTGCTTCTGTCTTTGGAAATCACCACAGATCATGGTGTGGAGATTTTAAATGTAGCCTTGTCGTGTCGATTCCCCACAGGCTGGAACTTCTCCATACAGCAAGAAAGGGTTATGGTAAACTGCATATCTGATTACATCTGAACAAAAACTAGATGGCAGGTAAATTGCTGCAGTGCATGGTGAGAAGGGAGAGAGATTCCTGCTAAACTCTAATTGGAAAATGCTCTGCATTCTAGTAAATCAGAGAAGGCGGCATTTCCCCACCTCAAGCTTCTGCATGATGCACAGTAGCCTGGAAATCTCAATACCACTCTTCTCTAGGGACATTAGATGCAGTGTAGTATCTTGACTTGTAACAGAGTGTTACATATATTGACATCAGGAGAACACTGTGCTACTTGCACTGCAAGCATGTGAAGTATCTCCATGGGGAATCCAGTCTCCACATTAAGAAACCAGGGCTTGTTTTTTCATAGACGTGCTGGTGCTTTTCTGATTATACGTCCATGGTGTTGTCTTCGGCTTTGAAAAATTACATTTCTGTGCAATGAGGAGCCGTAGTGAGCCTCCCCCCTGCTGCCCTCCATGCCTTGAGGCCAAAAGCCACGTGCAGGGGCATAAGCCTGATCTCTACGTCGGGTGCAAAACCAGAGAGAACAAAGAATGGGGGGGAAGGGATCAAAGGAACCCATAGTTCTCTTAGTTTAGGGGAGAATTACCCTGTGTACTAACGAGTAAGGCTGTGTTCTAGGGGCTAGAGCTGGGAACGGAAAGTCAGGAATCCAGGGTTCTCTTCCCAGCTCTCTCACTAGTTTGTTGCATGATCTTAGGCACAGAGAGGTTAGGTAACTTGCCATTCTTGTCCTATCTGTAAAATGGGACAATAATCATGAGAGAATTAATGTCTTGGTTTATTTTGAATAACAGGAGAGAGAAATGGGCTTGCTGGGTTTGTAGTCTCAGGAATTCTTAACCTCTAGAAACACCCCACTTGAGTATCAAATTCAGATCCATTCCCAAGGTAAAGAAGTAAATGGAGCAGAGTCTCTTTGCTCATTTGTAGCACCACCATCTTTGATTCTAAGTTAAGATGGTGATTCTCTGTGTAAGGTGAAGTTCTTCAGTTTTTAATTTAGTACCAATCTCTCTCTCTAGCTGAAAGGTGGGAAGTTCTAGGATTTACATTTAACAAGGGAGTCTTAGGTAAAAGCAATCCCTATAGAGAAGGAAATCTCAGTAGGCAGGTGGTGTAAGCAATCCAGGGCAGGGGCTGTGATGTATATGTGTTTGTACCTAGCACGGGGAATGAGGAGTGAAAATGCACAAATCTTGCATTGTGTTGGGGAGAATGACAGAGCAGAGGGAGATGGGATTCCTGTATTCCCAGGGGAAGGCTTCAGTGGGACAGGTTTGGGACTTCAGTGTTGCATGGGCTCTTTGAAGCACATCATTCTGCACATTCCATCCTAGGGGAGCAAATTTTTCCACAGTGAAGTTGTTCTGGGACATCAGGAGGGTTCCATTGTATATTGTATTTTGTTTGCTTTTATTCCGGAGGCTTTCTCCCAGGAAGTTCTGGGCTTTCCCTGCACATTCTTTGCACACATTATTGTTTGTGTTAGCAACATTGTGTTGCAGTAGTTAAGTGCTGCGTTTCACATGCTGCAAAGACCCATCATTTTCCAGTTTATATTTTTGCATTCCAGCCCTGATCCTATCTGCTAATATCATATCGTATTTTGGCTTCACTCCCTGACAGTTTGATGTCCCAACTTTTCCTTGTTAGCACAAGGAAATCACAAGCTAGTAGGGAGTGATCGCCAGCAGGTCTGGGACTGATTACAAACAAAAATCCCAGATAAGATCATAAATTTAACCCATCCCTGTGATGTGATCGTATCAGGATTCAAGTACGTCTAAAAAGTTGTTTCCGATTTTCAGCCCTTTCATATGGTTTCCATACATCCCAGCTGTGAGCGAAGCATGCTCGTGGTGAACTCTAATCTGTGCCAGCCCAGCTCAGGAGAAGCCCTCATTTCTGTTATTATTGTATTATAAAAACGGATAGAAATGATTCAGACAAGATGGACATTTCAAGGGGGATCAGTTCAAACACTGGTGAGATAAGACTGACTTGATCATAAGAAAACAGCCTTTTCCCATTCGGTTTCTGAGTTCAGTTGCATTTAAACAAATTTATCCCCTGGTTTAACCCCATCAAAGTCAAGGGAATTGTACCCAGGATGAAACTGGTCCTAGATGCTTATACCATTTGCAAAAAAGAGAAGAGCAATCTAATTGAAACAGGGATGGGTTAGTTCCTGGAAAAGCAGAATACATAGTATTTAACTCCCCCTCAATTCCAAATGCATCTTCCTTACATCAGAAGAAGAGATTTTTGTTTCCTCTTATAATAGTTTCTGTGCTATCCTTTACCTCTTTTTATATATGCAGAACATCTGAGCGGCCCCTTTTCCCTCACTGCAAATAACCACTGGGTTCCAGCCCCTTTGCCTGAAACCAGATTAAGGTTTACACCTTCTGCAGTGCAGGAGTCATTGCTCCCCCATCTATCCCCGTGCCCCACTGCTATCAGGTGATTTAATGTTACTATTCCTTTAACAGCCTCATCGCTGTTCTGGCTACACAGTAGTTGTCTCCTGTGTGACTGTGCCTGGGAAAATCTATTACTGGGGTGTCATTAATCTGAGGCTGCCGCCTCTGGCACTTTCTGACTCTTCTATTTAATGGGCCTCTGCTTCCTGAGCTCAGGAGACATGCTGTTTTCCTCTCTTGATCAGCTTTGTTTAATTATCAAAATATTTGATGCAGAAAATTGACATTAGTTGTGAAGGTTTCTGCCTTCCTCCTTCTCGTGCCCTCCCTCCCTGCCTTGTAATGACATTGAGATCTTCCATGTGTACCACCTTCACCTTAAAATAGCAAATCACTTGTACAATCATTTGCTTGTCCGGGCACAAGCAGGATTAGCGAGCCACAGGTAGGGCTGCTGTAACCCCTTAGTATATACAATGCAGGGGCTCACCAAGCGTGAAGACAAACTGCTGCACAGCAGGGATCCCCAGCCATAACTTTATCTTGCATTGAATCCTGGTAGCTACAAATACAGCCTGTGAACTGAGCCACCATTTCCAATGAGCATGCATGGGGTCGATTTGCCAGCCTGTGCTTTGTCTGGACTGCCCCAAACCTGAGTTCAGTGCCACTGTCCGCTTCCTTGGACGGGTTTATTAATAAACAGAAGATGCAAAAAGGCTCAAAATAATACAAACTGCTTGGGAGCAGAGAACTTTCTCTGCAGCGGGGAAGAGAGGACACCAGGGCTTCCCTGACTCCACATCTCTCCTGCCTGCTGCCTCTGCAGGAAACTTTATATCTAGCTTCCTGTAGGTCACATGCTAGTCAGTTTTCAAGGGCCATAACTAGCACATTGGAACCTGTGCATGCAGCCTAAGTGTATCAAAAAGAAGACCAAGAGGTGAATTGATTGCCCTGTATAAATGCCTTCACAGGGAGAAAATACTGTGCATTAAAAGGCTTTTTGATTTAAGAGAGAGAGGCAGAGCAAAGACCAATGGCTGGAAGTTTAATCCACACACATTCAAATTAGAAATAGAGCACACATTTTTTTTAAACAGTGAGGGTGATTAAGCCTTGGAACAGACCACCAGGAGAAGTGGTGGAGTCTCAATCTCTGGATGTCTTCAGGTCAAGACCAGGTGCCTTGCTGGAAGAGAGGCTTTGGCCAAACAGACGGTACTGGGCTCAATCCAGGGGCTATTAGATGAAATTCTCTGGCCTGCGTTGTGCAGGAAGTCAGACTAGATGATCTTGTGGTGCCTTCTAGCCTTAAAATCTATGGCAGTATGAAAACCCCCAAGACCTAGTGCCTGTTACAGGATGAACCCAGCTTTACATGACTCACATCCCCCATTTTCATAGGTCACGATTCCTGGTCTGAGTGTCTCTGTCTGGTTGGTTGCCACCTGTATAGATCTGTTTTCTGTGGCCTATGTGTGGTGCCTAATAAGCCAGAAGGGGAAACACTGAGATTTATGGCTGCTGAGGTACAAGAGGGAAACACTTTATGTAACACTAGAAATAACCATTGTCAACATTCTTTCTTTATACCCTTGCATATTTGCTGCATTATTCTTTGATAGAATGTGGGATGTAATTGATTGCTTAAATTGGCCCCTGTACCACATGACTGGAGGTTAGCTAATGTAACACCAATCTTTTTTTTAAAAAGGCTCCAGAGGTGACACTGGCAATCGCAAGCCCATAAGCCTAATTTCAGTATCAGGCAGATTGGTTGAAACTATAGTAAAAAACCAGAATTATCAGACACATAGATGAATACATTATATTGGGGAAGAGTCAACAAGGCTTTTGTAAAAGAAAATCATGCCTCACCAATCTACTAGAGTTCTTGAGGGAGTCAACAAGGATGTGGATGAGGGTGATCCAATGGATATAGTGTAGTTGGATTTTTGAAAGCCTTGACAAGGTTCCTCACCAAAGGCCCTTAAGGAAAATAAGCAGTCATGGGATCAGAGGGAAGGTCCTCTCTTGTTCAGTAACTGGTTAAAAGATAGGAAACAACAGGGAGGAATAAATGAACAGTTTTCACAGTGGAGAGAGGTAAATAGCATGGTCCCCCAACAATCTGTACTGGGACCAACATGTTCATAAATGATCTGGTAAAAAGGGGGCAAACAATGAGGTGGCAAAGTTTGCAGATGATACAAAATTACTGAAGGTCATTAAGTCCAAAGCTGACTGTGAAGAGTTACAAAGGGATCTCACAAAACACAGTATTTACATATGTTGATGAGGGTTGTATGCACACAGGTGCTTTACATAAAAGGAGATGTTGAATGAGAGGCTGAGGGTAACTGGCAAGGCAGATGGCAGCATATGCTGGCAGGAGGACAGGAGGTGCAGCTGAGAATGGGGCGGGGGCCAAGGAAGACAGCAAGGATGGGACGTATACGGAGGAGCCAGGGAGAGAGACCCTAAACATAGAGCGGCAGAAAGAGAAGTCCTCACCAAGCAGGTTACTCCTGTAAGGGGGGCCAAGAATGGAGACTCATGAACAAGCTGAAGTACTAAAGGGAGGGCGCTTGGACACAGCTAAACCCATTCTGAAAATTCCCTCAGCGTCCAAGACTGCCCTGAGGCCATGTGGAGCATGCAAAAATGTAGGCTTTTGTAGATGTGGTGCATACTGTGGCTATAGAAGTAGGGCCTAGGTCCTCTCCTTTACACCGCTGATGTAGCTTCATTGAATTAATTGGAGTTACTTCTGACTTATACTGGTGTAACAAAGGGGAGATTCAAGCTCACATGATGCAGATCCATATGTGCAGGTGTGATCTTCGTGACAGTGAAGGCATAGTTCCCACTGCCTGCTCAAGGGATGTCCCCACACAATTAAGCAGATCATGCACCCGACCCCATCCTCTTCCTTGGCTTCTGTCATGGATTGGCCTCTCAGTGGGTTCTGGGTGCAACCGGAATTGTAGCCCATGGACTCAAACTTTTCCCTAACCTCCCACATTTTCTCAAATAAAGGGAAACCATCTGGTGTTTCAGGAAAAGCCTGGCATGTTATTTTAGCAGATTTCCTTGGTTTGAATTATTTTGTGTATAATTAGAAAAAAATCAGTAACGTTTGTGGGTTCGCTCCTTATTTGCATGCTCTAACCATGTACATCTCCCCAACTGTAGGCTTCACATCAGAAGTAACTCTGGTTAAGTCAGTGGAGGTTTACATTGGTATAAATCTGGAGTAACTCTATTGAATGCAACCATGTACATAATAAGCGTATTGTAAGTGAGACCAGAATCAGACTCATTATAATTATCTATGGATTATCCCCTCTCTGCTGCCTATGGATCTTTTATGAAAAAGCCTAGCTCGTACTTGCTGTTCATTACATCACAGAGTGGGCATTATGGAAAGAAAGATCTCTAGTTCCTTCCAAACAACAAATTAAAATAGCATTAATAAAGATAAAACTCGCCGAGGTGCAAAATGAGTTTTCAGATTCAGATTCATAAGCACAAAGCACCAGGAGTTTCTTGGTTTCTTCCTAGAGCGCCCCAGGCAATAGTTTTCATATATATTTCTCCGTGGTCAGAAGTCAGAGCAGTCCAGTGCTATCTAAGACCTTGACTTTTTTCCCTGACAGCTACAATTATTACAGCCCGGGGGACTCATTTTCTCAGTCTGGCCACCCGCTGACCTAGCCTGCAACCAGAATACACTTTAAAACAAACAACAGCAAGGCCCCCATTCTTACTCTCATCGCCCCCCCGCTTCCGCTCTCCCAGCTGTGGAATATTTTTACACCGCACCCTTACAAAGGACATTAGCCAGTACAGCTGAAGGCACAATTGCATTATCAGCACCATTCCCTCCCCGCACCCCCCCAAGATAAATTTTTTATGTTGTTATTTTCTTCCCTTTTGTATTTGGCACTCGATATTTATGTGATAAACTGCAGAGCTGCTACTAAATGGGCCCTGGTACAACTTAATAAATATATAACAACATCCAGGCTGCACTGTATTGCTTCTTCCATGTCTTGGTCCATTAAGGATTTTCCTAGATAATGTACACTAAATAAGGCTCCTGTTCTAGTCAAGTTTGTGCAGAAAAAATACCGTTTTTTGTGCAGAATTATTTGTGCATTGAACTTGATGTTATTAACTAAACAGGATTACATAGGGTGAGAAGAGTCTTTCCTTGTCTGTCTGTTTAATGTGCATACACACACAGAGTATGTGTGTATGTGTATTATATATTTCTCCAGCATTATAGATGAACAAATAATTCACAACCAACAACTTATTTGTTGAATTTTGTCCCTTTTTCTAAGCAATAAAGGTTCATGAGGAACATCTTGATTTCTCTTAAATTAAGCTTTTACAGTTAAACACGTGCTTAAGTGTTTTGCTGAATTGCAGCCTGAGTCAGAAAGCAAGCTCTGAGTCTACAAAGGCCCAAATGCAGGGCTTCTGGCCTTTTTAATCAAAGATCCCCAGGGAGGAGGCGCAGCATAAAACCGTAGAGACAGAAGCTTAAACTGAGGTGCAGTCCTTTCCTTTAATGTGCATGAAGTTTTCTGTGACCTCCATGTCATTGTTCAACATTTCTTATGTTAACAGTTCACAGGCATAAACAGGAAGAGAACAACAGGCTTGTCCAGGATAAAGGTCAGTGAGATGTAACATTTTATAAGGAGTGATGGAAAATATATTCATCCATCAGGCAAAGCATAGCAACCGTAGTATATTTTACCACACTATTTTTTTTTTATGAGGGAACTTGTTTAAACTTAAGAGTTGCTAATCACTCACTATATCAAATATACTTTCTAAGTTCAATGCATCCTGATCCACTTTCAATAAATATAATCAGCTATGTGAAAATGGTATCTCTTGAGGAACATTAGGATTCGGTGCCAATGAGACTTCGTGTGTATCAAATCAGATCTAGAATGCAACAAATACAAACCAGCCCATCCATTCCCTTGTCATTCACTGCCACGCTGGAAAAAAATATGTTATTTGTTTAAACATTGGCATCATCCATCCAATTCTGAGGACTGTAGTAAATGTAGAAATTGTTAGCACCATCCCAGTAATGGAAAATGTGGAACCCAACAGGGTCCTGAATTTGATATATTGAACGGGAACGATGTACAAAAAAATAATTATTTTATTGTTTTAATTCAAGTTTGAAGGCTTGCAAGTGGATCATTGGGTGGAAAAAATATTTATATAGAGTAGGGTTTTCTGAAATTTTAGCTTTAGAGCCATCATACTGGAAGGATGCTGAAAATGAATATGCATTGCATCTATAGACCTAGTCTCTGCTGCCATAACTCTTTTGATTCCAGTGAGGTTATGCCAGTGGAGAATTTGGACCAAGATATTTGATTTTTTTATAACTATTTCTGGAATTTTTGAGTAGTCAGTCACTTAGAAATGCTTAAGAGACTCTGCATTTTAGCTCTATGGTTGAGGTTTTTTTCTTTTTAGTGATATGTACTGTATCTTCAGTAAACAAGCATCCATAGCAGAATCTTATTATCTTTACATATGTTTTACTATGTGTCCTAAGCAAAGAAAAAATGTTGCCACCAGTCTCAGAATGATTGATAAATAGAGGAACACCTTCATCTTACATGTCTTGATTTTTATATGGTCCCCATCATAGTACTGGATCATCTCACATTCATTAATGGTTTTATCCTGACAACACTCCGGTGAGGGACAGAAATATTATCCCTCCTGTCCCCAGGGGAAGAAACAGATGCACAGGATGGGTACATCAGGTGACTTGCCCAAGGCCACATAGGATATCTGTGACTGAGCTGGGATTTCAGTCTCAGTCCACTAGAGCTGAAAACATTTGTATGTTAAATATATGTAAAAAAAACAACCCTTCTTTTAATGAGACATGGTTCTTCGATGCATGTTCCAGGAGTGTCACAAAGGCCCTGCTGAGCACCTGGGCCGTGGGTGAAGTCCTTGCTTTCACAATTCCAGCTTGCAGAAAGGAAAGTTTCTGCTCTAGACTCACCTAGTTTGAGTACCGGAAAAGTTTACTGAGGCTTTGGGTGGCTGTTTTGAGATAGGACTATTGTACTTGGAATGTTATTTGACCAACCTGGCCAGCCCCCAAATCCATAATTTAGCAGGTGGGTCTGCCCAGCTTTGGGGGGCTGCTGTGTTTTCGCACTGCCATTGGAGGTACTGCCTATATAAAAGGGATGGTTCTTCTGGGAAGGATGCTTCAGCACTGACCAATCAGCTTTGGCCCATGGTATGATCTCACTTCTGCGCAAGAAGAATTTTTTGTTTTCAAGGTAGCGAAAGTCACCAGACTCATAGGATCAGAGGAGTGGGAGATGGAAATGACCTATTAGAGAGAGAGAGAGACACACACACACAAATTAGGAATAGTTCTAGTTCTCTCTCTCACACACACACACACACACTAGTTCTAGTTTTTGGTGCACTTTCCGTTCTTTCCCCCGGGTGCTTTGACTTTCTTCCCTCGAGTTGTGCCCAGCTGTGTCCTAATCGCTGAAAGGATCAGCATAAAGTGCCATCCGCTAAAATAAAGTGAGACGAGCTCCCACACGCTGCGAGAATTTGCACCACAAAGGCGCGCTCCGAAGAGTGTTGCGCCATAGAAACCCCAGCAAACGGCTAGGCAGACTCCCCCAAAACCTCGCAGACTCCTTCCAAACGCACCACAGGGCCCGGACCCTGGTTACCTTATGACCCCGCCTTGCGTTCCAGAGGGAAAAGCCCGCGGAAATCTGCAAAGCAGCTACCCTGGATCTTTCAGAGGCAGCAAGGTTTCCAGTCCCCTGAAAGGGACCCCTTTGCTGTCCTTCCTCACTAGGGTGACCAGACAGCAAGTGTGAAAAATCGGGATGGGGGTGCGGGGTAATAGGTGCCTATAGAAGAAAAAGCCCCAAATATCGGGACTGTCCCTATAAAATCGGGACATCTGGTCCCCTATTCCTCACCCTCCTGGCCAGGGTGCCCAGCCTAGCTGGGGAGCGATTGCCAGGTGCCCCGTTTACCCTCGAGAGCTGGCAGCCTGGTCGCGGGGGGTTATCTGCACTGAGCCAGGAACTGTCCCCCCCAATGAGCATGGAGGCGCGCGGTTCGTCATCTGTTTAGAGACCGGCCATCTCAGCCTTGTTTGAAGCCTTTTTCTTGCACTCCCGTGCCAAGCCCGGCAAGATTTACTTTGGCTGCTGCTGGCCGATGGAAAGCATATGACTGCGTGGCTGCCTGCCAGCCACGAGTGAGGGCAAGGTCCGCTACAATGGAGGGGCTGCGTGGAACAACTGTGAATGCGCGGGGCAGACGTGACTCAGGGAGGACTTGGCATTCGCAGAGCTGGTTTGAGGTGTAAGTCGGCAGCTGAAAGAGGCTCAAGAAGTAAATGCATCACCTGTGCGGGGCTCAGCACTCAGGAGCCGCTTCCCGGGCGCGCAGCGTTTGAAAATGACGCGCAGGCTCGGTGCGCTGGGCAGGCGATCCGCACCCGCGCGCCGCCCCTGAGCCGCCGGCGGGAGCGGGAGTTTCTTAGCAAAGCGCAGCGCGTCCCCGGGCTCCGGCTGGGCTCGCGCCATGCCGCGCAGCGTCTGTTTGCGTGCAGATGTTGCCATCACTTTGTTACGGTACAATGTGACACCCGGCTCCCCGCCGCATCCGAGAGGGGCACATTATCTCAATTAATGTTTCACCGCAAACATGGCGCGGGTAGGATTCAGGCAGTCTATTACCATTTGCATGGTGACTAGCGCAAGAATTATGACTACGTGTGTTCGCTGCAGCAAAATTTGCCCTCGGGCGCGCTCTCTCTCTCTCCCTTTTTTTTTGTTGCTTATGACAATGTTCCCTTTTTCTCCCTCCTTCTGTTTTGATTTCTACTTAAAGTTTTATGGCTCTGTCCCCTCCAGGGTGCTATTATCTTGTATGCTAATAGGGCTATGCATATTCTATTAGCGTTGTCAGTGTGAGATAAGAGGCACATTCTGTAAGGAGCACTCAGGGGGTAATAATCACAGCAAGGGGGCTCGGTGTTACTACATAATCAGTCATCTTCACATTTCAGTGGAGCCTGTTTATGCACTTCCTCAGCTGCGCGGCTCAGGGGCTGAAAATTGCTGAATGTTCAGGGAGCCAGCTGCAGAGGAACAGGAGATGCCTTCTCGCTTGTTGCTTCCAGAGGCAAGATGTCTGGAATAAGTTGGATCATAAGTTATAAGGCAGCTAGCAGCTGAAATCAGGCTCTGATCCGTGTTTCAAGTAATGGAAATAGGTATCTAGGGTACTGGTGTCCCTAGCCTCTGTTTGCCAGAAGCTGGGAATGGGCGACAGGGAATGGATCACTTGATGATTCCCTGTTCTGTTCATTCCCTCTGGGGCATCTGGCACTGGTCACTGTCGGAAGACAGGATACTGGGCTAGATGGACCTTTGGTCTGACCCAGTATGGCCATTCTTATGTACTGATTTAGGTGGCATCTCTGCCGGGTACATTTCCTCCTCGCTCTCTCGCTCTCTCTCACCAGATCACTAGATAAGTTGGCAATTTTTACAGCAAGTAATCTTGCCCCTTTGGCTAGCAGAAGTTAATAGGCCCATCAGCTGGCAATGGTGGGAAAAGACGCCAAGCGAAGTGGATCGCAGCAACCCTTCCTAACGTGTTTTTGCGACTGAAACTCATACAGTCCAATCTCAGCAAGTGGATCCCTGCATGGCCCATGAGCTGATGCTGCATAAAGATAGTTAAGTTAATAGTCTTGGCTTCTTCAGCTGCTGCTGAGGCTAAGATCCTGGTGAGCCCCAGGGTTCCTTGGTTTGGAAAGTGACAGCTCTTCCACACAGACAATCCCCGTGCAGCCAATGCTGTCAAAATTGGCACTCAGTGGACTCCGTGCATCTGGGTCAGACTCCAGCCGTGCGTTTGAAAAAGGAAACTGCTCAGTCTAACTTCTGAAGTTAGTCTTCTGAAGTCTAACTTTGCCCATCTCTGAAATTCAGCGCCTCGCGCATTGCCGTTTACACTTGCAGGCATTCCGGCCCTGCTCCAACATTTCTCCACTCCACCATTTTGTAGGAAGCCTTTTACACATTGGAAGAGTGTCCACGACCACCAGACTTTTCAGGGGAACTTCTCTGAATAGGGCTGAGAGGCAGTCCCAGGCCCTTGTATGTTAATTTTAGGAATGCGTGTTTGGCTTTTCAAAGGGCCTTAGAATACATTTCCTGGGGGCACCTCATCCTGAATTATGGGGCCTGTCAGGTGTAGTTCAGAAATCAGGTTCACAGTGAGGGTTTTAGCTCCGCGTTCACTGGAAGAGGTACCATTGGGAAATAAGCATCACCAGTAATTTAGGGCCCGATTCTGCCACCTCTCCTCAGGCTGAGCAGTACATTTCTACGCAGACAGATCCATTGATTATAATGGGACTGCTTGCCTAACAAGTTACAACTCAGCCCAGGTAAAGGTGGCAGAGTCAAGCCCTTATCTGTGAAATTCCTAGGCAAGGGGGAAGCCATACAAAGGACCCAGAGTTGTAGGACATGTCGCGATACATTTGGCAAATGCTTATGCAAACCACATATTGTTGAGGAAGGCAAAACTATATCCTGATTGGGAAATTATCAAACATTTAGAGAGAGGAATAAACAGGTTTTGGGGGGGTGAGCAGGGAATTTTTATAGTTTCCTCCCTAAGAATAAAGGAGCAGCCATTCTGTCATGGGGAGTGTATTTTAAACACCCTTAGGTCACTTGCCAGTCAGCACAGAAATCTAAATTGCTACAGGTAAAGGTGCACGGTTCTATGATTTAAATGTGGTCATTATTGGGAAGCAGGAGATGTTTGCTGATTACACCTGAGCAACCATAATGAGGAGGCAGGGAGCCGTGCTTTCAATCAGACCTATAGTACTTAAGATTACAAGTTAATATCAGCACCCTCTACTTTAACAATATTTATCCTTGACATTTCCAGACATATGCCTCGCGCCAAATGTATTCAGCTCCATCTCCTGAGGGTCTTGAGATTAAAACCCCTGCTTTCTCACCTTGTGATCTGGCATTAATAGCTGATAGAAAACTCACAGACATGACTGACATCTTCCTAGAAATGTGAGCCTGTGGAATTAATGAATGTAATGCTGGAAAGCAAGGGTCAGTTCGGAAATAGGATTTCTGTTGCCAGCCATCCACTCCTGGACTGGACAATCAGGGGTGGTTGTTTTTCCTTAGCACTGAGTAAAATTGGTTCGGAGAAGAAAGCTGCCTGGAAATATGCAGTTACTTCTGTGCCAGCATTGGAGGTTGATGGACAGGGTTGCTAGCGGAAATCTGGCTGACTTCTTCTCTCCTAACCCAATGGAGCAAAGCCCTGTTCCTCTCAACTACTCTAGCCCCTGTCTGTTCTTATGGCTTTGCATTGCTGTTAGCAAAGTCCTTATCAAATCTGGGATTTCTAGGGGACCGGATGGCTCAAGGGACTGAAGATCGGACATGGAGCCTGTCATCTTTAGGTCAGTGATGACAATACAGATCAAGATGTTAGTGACCAAAAGTTGATGGTTGCTGAGCAGCATGAATGCAGTGTTGCAGGAGGCCAAAGGCTGAACATTGTGTCACTCTAGAGGGGGCACCTTCTGTGTCATAGGTGGGCCACTGTGGGAGAAGCATGCATCTAGATCACGTATAGCCCATCACCATAGTACCAGAGCTTACACTGTTGCCCATGTTGCACTTTTCTGTGGCTGCTGTCTCCAGTTCTGTCAACATTGCTCTTTTTCATGTGTGTCTCCTGAAATTCTAAGACATGCTGATAGTGTTATGCAGAGATGAACCAAGAATCAAAGTACAATAGTTTTCACTAACAATGACTTCCATTACTGGAAGTGCTCTAGTAGTGACCTCAACAAAAACTGGACAAAATATTGGATTTTAGTTTTAGTTTTTGCTTTTCTCTCCATTTCCTCTATCTTTTCCCAGTGGCAAAATGGAAAAAAGAAAAAATAGAGGATGTGGGGAAGAGGAACAGTGAGAAGAAAACCCACCAAAACTGAAAAAGTTGGAGGGTTCCTTTTTTGTTGAAAACTGGAATATATGCACAGAAAATATTTTTTTCCAACTTTCCAACAACAATACTTACCATTTTTCAATGGTAGCTCTGCCATCTAAATAACTGCACTGTCTCTCTGTCTCCAGTGCACGTATCATTGTGGTTTCTGGACACACTGTGACTATTTTGATGTTGACAGATGACATCACCCCTCTCTTTGGTCTTTTCAGCTAAGATAGAAGACAAACACTAACTAACCTGGAATACGCAAAGGAAGAGGAATAAAACAAACTCTTGTGCATTTGCCTCCAGTTTTCAGCTGAGCTAAATCAAATTAAAAAGAAATAATCTGGGTCATTCACAAAATCCTAACAAAAATTAAAATACGGCCATAATCATTTTACAACATGCAGTCAATTCCACGCTGTGTATAATAAAGTCATTCTCTCCACTCACTAAAAGCACTCACCAAAACCCACCTTCATACCACAGCACAGTGCCTTCAATTGTGAGAGAACAGGATCATTCCTTCCCTTCTCTGTTAAGTCTATTTATCTGTGTAGCCACTTTCCAGAGACCCCTTTTTTAATACCATGGCTGCGTTTGCTGATGTAATGCATTGCAATAATAAACAGTCCTTGGCTTTGGGTGCTACTTATAGCCCAGTCTCATTAAAAATTAATCTGAAGTTTGTCTAGACTCTGGCCACGAGCTCCCAGTAACTTCTTGCACCATAATGACAAGACCTCTCTGGCATTCGCATCCTCCTTATAAAGGCAAAGGATAAGTTGCTGGCTGGGTGTTTTGTCACAGGCCTTCTCAAGGAATGAAAAAATCTTTCTGGTTCCAGGTGGCCCTGCAGTTAAGCACCAAGCCAAAAATAAATGTTTATAATGCATCAAAAAATAGACCGTTATTAGCAATTAAAAAAAAATGTTTGTCCCAGGTACACAATTATATTAATTTTTCTTTGGCCATGGCTAGAATTATAAGTGTGTAGCAGGGGAGATAGTTCCTTTCCTTTCTGTATCCTCCCCGTATTATGCAGTGAGTCACTTTAATTTAAACAGGAGATAAACATCCCACTCCTAGCTCCCTTAAGCTGGAGTCCTAGGTCTCAATGTGTTTCAAGGAAAGGCTGTCAAAGTTAGTCAAAAATAAGTTGAAGTCAGCGAAAACAATAGTTCTAAGTAACCATCATTTTAAAAAATTGGGTCATATCATCTTCCTTTTTAGTGTGATAAAAGCAGCAGAAAACCAGATATAATTTTCTCTCTCTGTCTAATCGGTTTTGTAAGGTTGTCCGTCACCCTGGTAGCTGAACACCTCGTGTGAGAAGTAAACACAAAGCAAACTTGCAAGCCTCACTGTGTAGTCTTTGATATCTTGAAAGGTGGTGGGGCTGCCTAATGTGCCTTTGGACTTCAAGCATGAGTGTCAAGGTCATGCCCAGTAGGGCTGAGTTGTAGAAATTCCCAATAGAAACCGGGATGGTAATAACCAATAACCCCAAACCCAGTCCAGCTCTGAAAGTCATGCTGCTGGAAGATAACGAGGGACCCACATTCCCTTTAATTCCTGAGAGCCAACCCATTTTGATCAGTGGAGCACATGAACATTGCACGGAGAGCAATATGGAAGCAATTACTTTAAGAGCTGTGTTTTGGGCAATTCCCAAAGAGACATCAGACCCTATATTTATGAAGCCTATTGCATCGGGCCCTAATGAAGCAATTAAGCGAAGGGTCCTCTGCCTTTGATCTAAATGTGGTAATTTTTACAAAAACATCGCCGAATGATAGATACCCATAACTCAGAGTCCTTAATTGTACTTAATTTGTTTGGAATACGAATGTGCATTTAATTAAGCCAGGACTTTGCCCACATGTTTCAAGAAGGGCTGTCAAGGAAAATTAAGACCCGGTTTGCTTTCAAAGTTACTGGTTTTTATCAGGCCAGGACAGCGATCTTCGAACAGAAGGTTACAGATAATTAGGCAGAGACCTCAAGCCAAAAAAAGTGTAGAGACACTGTACAGCTGAGAAAGAAGAAGGAAAAATATCCTTGATGAAGAAACATAAGCATTGGCGGCTCACAGAGCTAGGTCATGCATGGCTAGGATTTGGTAAATGTAACCTGTTGGTTAAAATGTGTTTTGCATTCCTAAACTCTGGGAGTGTGGCTGGAAGCCGGGTGCTGTGTTTAATGGCGTAAGTGATGGAACGCCAGGATCACGATTCATGCTGCGCCAAAGAGCCTCTGAGCGGGCAGAGCAGAGGGACGAGAAAGCAGAGCTGGCCCACTGCATTTTGTTTGTTTGTTCAGATTTGTACAAATCCAAAACACTTGCTGGGGGAGCAAGTGAAAGAAAAAGTTATTCCGTCTCCTCCACGCTGTGAATTTCTTGGCTGGAGTTTAGGGCCCAGTGCTACCACCCTTACTGAACAGCACTTTCATACGGGGATGGGGGGGCATCCTGTCAATTCTGATGGGAATAGTCACCAAGGGCAATAACTGTCCAACCTGCCCTACAGGGTGGCTTGGAGCGGCATTGCCCCAGGAGCAGCCTGGAGAACAAACTGCGACTCAAAACCACAATTCCTCCCCTCCTTGTTCTCATTGGGGAATAAGTTACTTCATCCCTTTTTTGTGGAGCAGCAACTCTCTACTCTGTACCCCGTCAGCTATTCCCAGACAGCAGGTTCGGGGCCAAAAGCTGGGCAAGCCAGGGCTCATTCCACTTCCTACCCACTTGCTCCCGTCCCAGGGTGGGTGAGCAGCCCTCTTCCGGAGCTGTCTTGCATGACACTCCTGCATTTGGCAACTCTCTCATTCCTGGTGCATCCCCATGTGAAACGTCACACAGGAGAGGGAAAGAGAGTGAGAGAGCCTTTGATCTCTTGGCCTAGGAGAGGTGCACTGGGGTGTGAGTCAGGAGACCATGCCTTCTTGTCCCACCTCTTCTACGGTGTTGTGCATTTTACACCTTTCACTACATGCCAAGGCCTGTTCAGGACTCAATCAACATTTCAGGGAAGCTGTGGTGTCTAGTTGGGGGCAGCAAGGAGCTGTGAGGCTGGAAAGCCCTGTCTTCTGTTTCCAGCTCTTCACTGGCTCACGGTGTGACCTTGTACAGGCCACTTAATTTCTCTGCGTCTCAGCATCCCTAACTGGGGATGAGAATACGTTCCCCCTTTCTGAAATTGCTCAGAGATCCTCAGGTGTAAGGCAGTTTATATAAGTGGAAGGGTTAATATTTATTATTCTTATCACCATAGTTATCACATGTCACCAAAGGTCTCGTTGACCTCAGTAACATTGCAGGGATAGCCAAAAGTATAACCGGGTTAAAAAAAGAATTAGGTAAATTCACGGAGAGGTCCCTCACTAGCTGTTAGCCAAGATGGTCAGGGATGCAACCCCATGCTTGGGGTGACCCTAAACTTTTGAATGTCACAAGCCAGGAGAGAGAGACAGGGGTGTATGTCTCCAAAATTGCCCTGTTCTGTACATTTCCCCTGAAGTTATGGTATTGGCCACTATCGGAGACTGGATACTGGGCTAGATGAATCGTTGGTCTGACCCAGTATGGCCGTTCTTATGAGTGTATCTTCACATGCACAGTCTGTTAGTCATCAGGTCTTTAATATGTCTCCACTGAACTGTAGCAAGGTGGGAAGATTATCAGTGTAGGGGGAAGCTAAGCCTGTTTATGTATAACTTTTTGATTTGCCACCTGTGCCCCTATGCAGAGCAAAACTTCCTGTTTCCACTTGGCAGATTTTTTCACTGCAAGTGGAATTTTGGAGGAAGAAACCCCCACAATCATGAAAATGCTGATGTAGTTGTGTACAGTATTTAGATCCTCTTCCCCTTTCCTCCTCTCCTACCTGGAGGAAAAATGAACAGCTGGGGGAGTCTTGTATGCCCAGTTTAAAAGAAAATATATTTTAATAATGAATGTCTTGATGAGGACAACACAGGTGAAGACAGACAGTTTTTGACTGAAAAATTATCTTTTCAGCGCAATGAAAACGTCAGGATCAGATACTGTATCTTCCACTTCTTGTGATTCTTGCAAGAATGAAATTTGTTACCAACCATTCATACATACAGCTTAGCTGTAGGGCTCTCATAGCTATTATAAATACCATGGTAACTCAATTGTGATTGAGGCCCCATTGTGCTAGACACTGCGAACAGATATTACGAGACAATCTCCGCCCTGAGGAGTCTGAATAGACAACAGGGCAGACAAAGGAAGAATTATGATCCCCATTTTACAGATGAGTAATTGAGGCATAGAGAGATTAAATGATTTATCAAAGGTCACACAGGGACTCCCTAACAGAGCAAGGAACTGAACCCAGGTTTTTTGATTTCCAGTCATAACAGCAGCTTTTTTTTAAACCCTTCATTGACCAAACACAGAGCTTCTCACTAGAATGAACTGTAGGTGAGTGAAGCTGTGAGATGGTACCTGACCTCCTCTTCTTGGGTGGCTCCACAGAAACGTTGGCACAATACCCAGAACTGCATCAGACCTAATTTAGTATCAAATTAGCTGACTTAATATAAACATAATAAAATAAATCCTAAGTTATAAAAGTCCCCTTGGCTAGATTGCTGCATATCCAGCGAGGATTTATGACATGCTGTCACGAGAATGTTAGAAGGAACGTGTAGCGCAGGCATGCCCTGCCATGGGACCTCTAGTCTCTCTGTGTGAAGGGCAGCTGACTTTGTTGGCCCCCCTGAAATAATATCCTGGAGGGGAGGGAATGAGGAGAGAGAGCAAGGGGGTAATAAATTGCTAAAGGTGAGCAACAACCAAGACAGGGAGACTCCAACGTGACTGTAAATGTTTGAAGGGGTGACATCGTGCATTGCAAAGCCACTCAGAGGATTTTTATGTATCTGCTAAGCACATTGAATTGGTTTCCAAACACAGCCCCAGAATACAATTCTTTTCATGGCAAATGAGTATGTCAGCTGTTTCACCCTCTTACCAGTGTTTAAAATTTTTACAGCAATAACACAGAATTTGAAAGGACATGAGAGGTGGATTTACGGGTCTCCTGGGAAATCAATTGTTTCCTGTTTCAACAGCTTCTTCATCATAACTTGCTTTCTCAGCCACGGAGTGATGTTCTATTAATCTCGGTGTGCAGAGATTACAGTTAAAAGCAGAGCTGAGTTGAACCTCAATTTATGAAATAACCTCCTCTGCCTCTTGAATAGGTCCATAGTAGTGGTGTTTTGGATTGAGATCTGCTGATCAAGTACAGGACTATGTTCCTATCCGGCTTGTGAATAATGCCCATAAAAGAACCTTTCATGAACCATTCAGTTTGTGCCCACACATTTAAAATCTGTCTATCTATCATAACTCTCAGCTGCACTGTCCCCTTGGTATCGAAGCAACAAAGCAGCCCTTTGTGTTCAAGCTTCGATCTATTGTGTGCAGTGATATTTACCTATAAACATTTGTGTGTCACACCACAAAATCGGGATTTGATTTTAGAGTAAAGTGTGTCAGATCTTATTTGATATGGGACGTATCCATGATTAAAATTAGAATCACGTCTCACAGCATAATAATCCAGGAGCTGGGTATCATTAAGGGCAGGGGGAACAGGTTTGCGGGGAAAATCTGCTCCTTTTCCCCCAACAGGAATGTTTGCCCTTTTCTGGACCCAAAAGCAAAGAGATATTTAAGATTCTTTAATGTTCAGATACATATTTTCCATTTCTAGGTATTGACAATGAGGGATGCAGTGCATAGATTAGCTATATTACAAAGTATAATGTGGCATACTGGCCTTTTAAGACTGGATGGGGTCCAGAAGACCCTCTTCCAGGAACACTGGAATAAACAAAGGCACTGGAAATAGCACTGCAGCAGGAAGAGAGGAATTAGGAAGAGAGGAAGCAATCTCGAGGAATTAGGAAAATCCAGGATACTGTCCCTTTAAGGGCCCACGACTAGGACCCCTGTAGTTGTCAGGTGGGGCAGGGCTTCCTTCTCTCCCAACCAGTCAGGGGGAAGCTCTCTGAAAGAGGGCAGTATATACGCTGCCTTCTCCCTCCGAACAGGAAGCATGCTGACAGGGAGGAGGAAGCCAAAGCTGGGAGGCTGAGATCTGGCTAGGAAGCACAGGATCGGTGGCTCCATGAAGAAAAACAGACAGAAGGGCCAGATATCTCATGACAGAGCCTGTCTTGCCAACACAAGTCGTTCCACAAAGCATATGAACTTCACATACTTATCCAAACTGCACCCAATCTCTGAGCCTTTGGAAGTTTGTCTTTCACATTTAAATAGTCAATGCTGGCTGATTTTGTTTTACATGCTGCTTGGCCCGTGGCTGCTCAGACCGAGGTACCACGACAGCCCACCTGTCTGGCTTAATGGCCAATAGTTCATGGTAATTTCGGTTGAAATCACTTAGCTGTATTTCTCCTTCCTCAGAGAACTAGCAAGTTGTGAAGATGTAGCTTCTAATCGGTGCTGACAGGCCAGACAGTTCATCTTTGACTCTGCTTGAAAGGTACGACTCTCAGAGACAGGCAGACGCTCATTTTGTCTCTTTGTTGTGGGCTCTTCAGTTTCCAGTCCATTAAAACTGACATATCCAATACATAACCTGTCTGTCACTGCTGTCCTTAGAGTGGAACATCTTCTTTCCTGCTGTACTCGTGCCATGTCTTCACCCGGGCTCTGTTAGCATATTTCAAAAGTCCCCAGCACACACGGGGCCTGGGCCATCTCCCACTGAAGCCATTGAGTGCCTTTCCATTGGGAAGTAGAACAGAATCCAAGAGCCCACCGTCTCCAGCATTCACAATGGTTTGTGCTCCACGGTAGCACCCAAACAAGCCCTTTCCAGGGGGAAATATCTCTGTTTATAACAAATCTGCTACATGCATGTTTTCGAGTCGATTAAAAAAGGTGGATAGGGAACCTCATTGGATTGTGATGTAATAATAATAAACAACCTTGACCTCTCCTATAGAGCTTCTCATCCATAGCCCTCAAGACACTTGATAAAGGAGCTCAGTAACATTTTACAGATGAGGAAACACGTACCTCATCTTGGAAAATAAACATCCTAACAGTCTTGCATCTGAAGAAGTGAGGTTCTTACCCACGAAAGCTTATGCTCCCAATACTTCTGTTAGTCTTAAAGGTGCCACAGGACCCTCTGTTGATCCTAACAGACAACATTGTTATGACTCCACCTGGCCAGAAGGAGGAAGGCAAAAAAGATGTGGCAGTCATGGTCACCAAGAACATTTTGGTCTTATATTGCTCTTTTCATGTAAGCATCTCAGAGCACTTCCTGTATGTCAATCAATCAAGCCTCACACCTGGGCAGGTAGGAGGTGGTATTATCCCTACTCTTCAGGTGGGGAGGTGACAAAGGAGGGCCAGATCCAGATGTAACGTGTTTGAAGTCAATGGGATTATGTGCAGATGAACTATTGTGAGTATGAGCAACAGCTTCTGTCCTTAAATGGCTTGGCCAAGGTCACTCAGCAAGTCAGTAGCAGAGCAGGGAATTGAACCCAGGAAAACAGATTCCAAGCATATCGCTCTCATCACTGAACAGCACTAACTAAAATAATGTATCTCTTTCACAGCTAGAATTTAAGCAAAGATTGAACCTTGTCAGTCTTTTTATTCTTCTCTCTTCCTTCTTCTGGGGCCTTGGCCAAGAGCTCTAACTTCCTTTCCTCCTCCTGCCAACCTTCCAAAGAAGAAAGGAAAGGAGCGAGAGGGAAAATAGAGCGTAAGCAAAGTCCTTGGCGACCCTGCTGCCTTTTCCCAAATACAGTACTTACAGTACCTAACCCTAGAATCTAAACTGCAGAGCAAAGTCAAACTATTGTGTGACTCCTAGCATAATATTTATATATTTTTAAAAAGTGTTCGCCCATGGTAATATCATATTGGAATGAGCTTCCTTTTTTCTAGCCCCATAATCCTCTGGGTCTTTCTATTATGTCAATTTTAATACACTTTATTGCAATTTTGTGTCTGATATTCCAATAATTATCTTCCTAGGATTAATCCCTATCCCACAGCAGTACCATTAGGAACGCTACATGGGAGTCTTAAAATAGTTATTATTTATAGCATGCACTCTTTTCAAGTCAGAGAAATCATTATTTATAATTCACTGATTGGAGAAACCGGGGCAGTGATTTCCAAAGTATAGTACATTACTCTGCTATGGTTTTGTCTGACAGACCCGCACTAATTACTCTGTGTGGTTTTGATGTATAGCCAAGAGCGGGTTGTAGAAAAATGTATATCACTAAAGCTTGGGTCCCCAAAGCCACAAGCAAAACAAACAGTAAGAGATCCTTATCAGAGTCAGACCCTTACTAGCTGTGTACAAAAAATTCACTTTTTTTTTTTTTTTAAATCCAGCCAATACTTCTGTTTGTACTTGGAAACACTCAAGTTCATGTAGTTAGTGCTTACGGCGCATGCGTTCCAAATCTGCCTTTTCTCTCTTCCTAGGAAGAGTAAATCCAATGAGACCAGCCGGGTTGCTGCTTTTACTTGTGGCAACAAAGCTAGTTAGGACACCTGGGTTCTGTTTCCGCCGCTGCCAGTGACTCATTGTGTGACCTTGGGCAAGTGTTAACGTCCCTGTGCTTCAGTTTACGCCTTTGTAAAATGGGTGTGACAATAATAGTTACCAGTCAGGGTATTGTCGGGATATTGGTAATGTTGGTGTAGCAAATTGTGAGCCTCAGCTAAAAGGGGCTATGGAAGAGTAATTAATTTTTATTTTGATTCACTCCAGATCTTTGCAGAATTTATTTGAATTTGTGAAGGAATAAACTGAAGGGTTAAGATGCAGGGATAGATTTAAAGTCAGGAGTCAGTGTTACAAATGCAAAGATTATCATTATGTCTATGGCCCAATCCAGCCAAGCATTTAAGTTTGTCCTTAACTTTAAGCACATGAGTAGCCCCATTAATTTCTATTGGGACTACTTCAATGCTTTGCTGAGCTGGGGGCCTAGATCAGCACTGATCAAAGAGAAGGGAAGTGTGTGTGTGTGTGTGTGTGTGTGTGTGTGTGTGAGTGTGTGTGTGTGTGTATTTATGATCCCAACAAGAGCATCAGCACAACAGGAATACAATAAATAAGTCACACAAAAGGGTGGAAAATTCATCCAAGATCCAAATCAATAAACGTAACAGAAGAGAAACTACAAGCTGTGCATTTCCACAGAGGCTGAGCTTTTGTGGGATGGATAGAAGCTGCCGAGCATGACCTAATGCCGGGGGAAAAAAAAACAACCACAGACCTCAGCATCTAAACAGTATGAATATTGAACCAGAGGTCCTTGAGTAATTGTCCTTTCTTCACTCGGGGGGTGAAAAGGGTACATTAGACATTCGCTACCAGCAAATGGCACCTGACATCTCTTTAAGTGAAAGTCAGTTTGGAATTTTTTTTAATGGCCAAGCATAAATCTTTTAAATTATAAATCAATAAATAGTTAATTCAATAATAGAAATCTTTTAAATATTTAATGAGTCATATGCAGAATGGCTCTATAACTGAATGTTGATGGAACTGTGTCAAAGGAATTTGAATCAAACTTTTCCAAACTCCCTGTATTAAAATAGTTATTGATTCAAATTTAAAGTACTAGGAGTGTAGTAAAAATGAGATGGCAGCTGGGGTATGTGCAGCCTACATTTTCTCATCTGAATCTCAATGAAAATACTGAATTCCTGGGTGTTTTCAGGTTTTATGATCATTGCTACAAAGAAAATTACAAAGCATCTATACCGAGTTGAGATTTTTTCCCCATGTGTGCATATTAATTGAAACTCTCCTTTTAATGATGTCTCACTTTCTGAATCAAAGTAAATAAATAAATACATTTTTTAAATTAAAAATTTTAAAATTAAAAAAAATTAAATTAAAAGTAACATCCATTCTGCCTCATATAAAAGAACTAAATTCAGCCTATTAAATTCAGCCTTGCTGCATGTATATATATCTCCCACTGAAGTCACCAAAGTTTTTAATGTGTGCCAGCATTTTAAAATTAAAGATAATGTCCAGTTCTGCCAGGGCTG
The DNA here is from genome assembly GCF_002925995.2 of Terrapene triunguis. Taxonomy (NCBI): domain Eukaryota; kingdom Metazoa; phylum Chordata; order Testudines; family Emydidae; genus Terrapene; species Terrapene triunguis. The sequence goes on along the minus strand of NW_020665065.1, from coordinate 4,455,136 downwards.
ACTTTGGCCCTTTATCTTAGGCTAGGTCTACACTACCCGCCTGAATCGGCGGGTAGAAATCGACCTCTCGGGGATCGACGCTCTTACTCCACCAGCGAAGGTGGGAGTAAGCGCCGTCGACGGGAAGCCGCAGAGGTCGATTTTGCCGCCGTCCCTACAGCGGGGTAAGTCAGCAGCGATACGTCGAATTCAGCTACGCTATTCGCGTAGCTGAATTTGCGTATCTTAAATCGACCCCCCCCCCCGTAGTGAAGACGTACCCTTAGATAAAGAAGGCTCTCTATCTAGGTAGGAAGGTACACTGTTTTCACTATTGTTAAGTGAGCATTACAGAGTCATTATAAAGCTACACTGATATCATTACTTACCCACAGCCAGAGGTCCCTCACACATCTAGTTCACTACTGTATTCTGGTGGCCTGTCTGGCATATTCAGATCCTAACAGTTTCTAGCCCTCATAGTTATGAAGTTACCTTTCCAAACATGACCTGAATGTAACCATTGTAGTGTGGTGTCTTCCTATCAGCTACCTCAATGATAGCTCTGAGATGTGTGAACTCCCTCACTCTCTCTTAGCCTCAACTGGGTGTTGATTCTTGAGACTACTGATGACACTTTGCATGTCCTACTTTAATGCTGATCATTTTTCAGATAGGATGGAGGATGAGGCCGGAGAGGCACCCATTGCGGGAACTGAGAGTTGCTGCAGTGGAGGAAATATAGAAGAGACATAAAGGCAGGGAAGGGGCACAGAAAGGATGATGGAGAAAGGAATGAAGTCCAGGGCAGCAACAACACTGGTGCTAAGGCTGAGTGGTTTTCCCCACTGAGCAATGCTGAATGTGTCTTAATTATAATGGGGATAATGAAAAGCTTAGTCACCATCTATAGGCCAGATCTATATGTTACCTAACTCCTGGTTTTATATCTTCCCGTTTGACACATGGGACTCCCATTGTTGACTGAGGGAAGCATGGAATCCTAAATGTATGCCTTGGTCCAGGATCCGCAATCGGAAAGGGAATTTGGCCTCTCACAACGTGAGTTTGACACTCCTACACTAAACATTTGTCCTCTGGACGTCTTCCTGGGAAAGCTCATGGCTTTGGCAGGAGGCAGCAGAGGATGGACTGGGGAGTCCAAAGACTTCTCCGTTCATTATTCCTTTTCCCCTTCTTAAAGTTTGGGTCAATCAGCTGCGAGATTAGGGCAAGTAGAGTCGACAGAACGCACCCAGGCTGACGACCTGCCCTTTATCTTTCCCATATGGAATTGTTCCCCAGAAAAACAGTCTGAGTTAAGTCCCATTTGAAGCCACACTCAGACCATTTAAAGAGAAATATGGGCCATTTCAGAGCATTCCTGCATCCCGGAGAATTCACTGAAGCTAAGGTTCTCTTACTCCCCTTCCCTCACTGTGCCCTCCACTTTACTCCTGCTAATCTAATAATTATAGCTCATGTTCATCTCCCAAGTACTTAGCAATTTGTAATTAATTACTGCTGGAATATCAGCGTTAACCCCATTTTACAGAAGGGGAAACTGAGGCACAGGATGGCGACTAGACTTGCCCCAGGGAAATCAGGGATTAGAATACATAAATTCCTGCCCCCCAGTCCTTTGCTTAGGCCATGGGACCAATGCTTCTCTCTCTCCCCTGATATGCTTTGCAATCACAACAGCTGGTGGATCTTGTCCAAATTATACTCCAAACTGGACATGACCCAATACTTCCCCAGGTGGGCTGGCTGCCCCAGTGTTCCCATCAGCCACCTCGAGAGATGGTCCCACCCCTTAGCTCTTATGCCAATAATCCGGAACCCACCTGCCACTGGAATTGCCAAGGATACTAGGTTTTATGTGCATCTTGCATGTAAGGAGGATGTCCATATTCTCTGTCTGTGCAATAAATGAAATAGCAATGTTTGCTATGTGTGTGTACAGCACCTAGCCAGTGAGGCCCCAATCCAGAAATTTGAGAAACAAACCACTTTTCACAATGCCTGTTCACCATGATTTGCTCAGTGTTTCTAAGACACTCGCCAAACTAAAAGATGTCCTTTGAAAAAGGCAACAATGGAGTCCTCATTATTGCCCATCTGAAATAACAATAACTAATTCCAAAGTGCTTTAGAAATATTCATTTTGTTAAGCTTCTGACACCCCTGGGAAATAGCAGAAGGTTACTGCACCCATTTTACAGATGGGTAAAGGTAGTTATCTCCTGAAAAGGGCATAGCATAAGTCTAAGGAATTCATTTGACTCCCTTACAACTGTAGTCAATACCAACCAAAATGGTTCATTACTTGAAGTGGGACCTATTGTTTGCTTCATAAGTGAAAATATAATCAATTCTAGCTGGTTCGATATTTCTAAGGGATCAGAGTTTCGTTAATATTCCACACACCTCTCCTTTCCCTGTGTGTGTATCTGGAGGAGCTGTCTGGATATCCCTGTTTTTTCCACAGGATGACAGATATTGTAACAATGACAGTAGATTAATATCTCTTTAATCAGCCAAAATGAACATGACACACAAGTGTGACAGTTCAATTTTCGAGTAACAGATTGTGGCTATCAAAGCCCTCCCGTTCCAGCTGATTTTTATTCCTGGCAGAGATAATATGGCTTTGGGAGGACCCCAGCTCCCCGTCAGCTCATCAGATGCCCATTAAATAAATCTCGTAACACATAGGCGTTACTCACGCGCCTGTCAGGACTCTGGCTGGGGAATTAAATGAGCTCCGACACACGGAATGTAGTGAGACTGTCACTTGGCAGGGTGAAGCCACAGAACATATTTCAGAACATACAGTTATGTGGCTCCCACTCCCTCTTTCTTGTTTGTTTGTTTGTTGGCTTCTCAGGGTTGAAATGTGGATCAGGCACCGAGTCTGTCTCCTGGGCAGACATACAAAGAAAATGTATAGGAAGCAAAAGGCGAATGGGGGGGAAGTAGTGTTTTAGGTGGAAGTGATACAATAAATGCTAGCCACAGAATTAGCTATGCTTAGAGTTTGTTTGCAGGTGGGATTTCAACAGTATCTTGTTTCTGAATCTGAAGTTTAATCTGCAGGATCTAATTCCAATCTTGGTTTTTTTCTTGTGGCGTTTCTCAAACGAGGTAGCTCCAGATACTGCACAAAGGCCTGGCAAGTCCTCGCAAGGAGTAGCTCTGCCTTTTAGTGTAGCAGGTCCTGACCCCCAAACTCATTCAGCTTTCACTCTTTGTTGCTTAGACTTGTCATACAAAACTAGGCTTCACTTTATGCCACCTCCAAGAAAATGGAAAAAAAAAAAAGCTTGGAATTTGTCAGTCTAAATTTCTGTGAATACAATATTGGCCCTTGGAACCAACTACCCAGAACTTCAGCAGCTGATAAGTAACTCCTGCACTTGGACAGGAGATAACAATTGGCATTCTAGGGTATGATTTTGTCATTGTTTTCTAAATGCATCTTCACTGACTATGATTCCAATCCTGTAGCCCTTAATATTACCCATATGAATTTAGGCTACAGAATTGAGACTAAAGGAGCATAGGGTTTGTCATCTGGCTGTGTGAAATTCAACTGTTTCTTTTCATAGGGATTCACACAAACCATCTTTCTGGTTGTCCTTCAAACAAAACAAACAAAAAAGGTGAAATGTGTTTGAAACTGCTTCGTTTTGCATGGTTTCCATTCCCACCCAAAAATATAAATCACTTTTACAAACCTGGCCCACATATTCAGTGTGTATCAAGACCTGATAACAGACAAATTTAATCTATTAATTTAATGTTGGTTTCCTTACAAAACTTTTTGCACAACTCCTTGCTGTTCGTCTGGCATGTTTATTTTAAAAGATACAATGCAAGTATTTTGAATAAAAATGTTTCCAAGAGAAAATTAACAATAAATTACCCAAATAATGATATTAAAACATATCCATATGATTGTAATTATGAAGTCAAATACATCCAAAGGAGCATTCTGTCATTCCCCGGTCTTGTTACAATCTCTGTCATTACAAATGGGTTCATATTTATGCCATTTTCTTTTCGTTCTTATTACAGCTTTTTTTTTCCCAAAAGAATAAGTCATCAAGGTTTTAAATGACTAATACATTCTCTAAATTACAGTCAAAGGATGCATTACTTTATTTTTTCCCCTCCATATTCTGTATCTTAATTGCCTAGCTATTTCCGATCCTCCTCTCTTTAAAGACTCATTAGCCTAAAGGGGAAAAGAATAGAATTGAGTCCACCTAGAATATTGCATCGAGTTCTGGAGACCCCACTACCTGAAAGAGGGTGATAAATTGGAGGGACAAACTGTCATCACTTATGTGCCTTCTGAAAAATAGCACATAAAAATTGGGCTATCAAATATTTGTAAAACAAAAGAAAAAAAGGAAAAGCACTTAGGAGTGAGCTGCAGACTAGGAATTATTTGCATAAATTATTTGGGTAATCATTTCAAATAATAAATTCAAGATGCACATGGTCAGTTTAGATGCTATTCAAAAAGGTTCTGTTCAGCAAAATATTTAAGCATGTGCATAACTTGGAGCACCTGACTAGTTGCACTGGGTTCACTGGGAATAATCGCATGCTTGCATACCTTGGCAACTCAGGGCCAAATAGAAAAAGAGGTGACATTATTGGCTATAGATGATTTGCTGAGCTCTACTTATTGCCATCTGGTCACTGTATGGCAGCCTATGTGAAACTAGGTGGTGGTCTCGGTCATCTTGCTAGTAGGCGGATCTCCATATCTCCATTGCTGGGCATTCTGGTTTGCAGTGTCAACATAAAAGTGAGGACTCCATGGCTCCTGGGTGCTGAACTCTGTCCCCCTGTGCCTAAATGCCAATCTTAACCTCCAAATGTGGGATTTTGTTCCTTACTAAGGCACTCGTCTTTGTAAGTTAGGCCAAGAAAAATGCGTCCTTCCAATGAGACGACATGGAAACCCCCTTCAAGTTAAAAAAGCTATGGCACCTCTTCCATCCATAATGTGGGTACATGCGTCTCAGGAAGGGCCCATAATTTGGTGGGGTGTTTTCCAATTCAGGGAGGTGAACCGTTCCAACAGCAGTAGCCTCTTATTCATACTGTGCAATGCTTTTTTCTTCTAGATGATCTTGAGTTCTGTATGCCTACCTATATCACTGCTTTTGTAGGTCTCTCTCTCTCTCTCTCTCTCTCTCGCTATATATATATACATGAAATAAAGACTTTTAAGAGTTTCAGCTAATATTTTGGCAGGCTGTTGACCTGGTAAAACTCACTCAAGGTTTTTTTTTCTGTACCCTGACAGAGCCGTTAAATTGGTCGCAGATTTTATGGGCCATCACCAGCATAGGGTTTTTTTTAAGCATTTTGGTTTTGACACTTAAAGTCATTAACAAGCCGGTTTGAGACAGAGTGTAAACTTTGGTCTGTGCACTTAGCTACCCTCTTTCTCGTGCTTACTGAGTTGGCACTATTGGAACTCTCGGAGTGAGAAAGGGGCTTAGGGAATTGAGGCAAGCCTCACTCCAAATTGCCTCACCATCTCCCTCCAAATGTTTATTGCGAGGTCTTTTCGAAGCCTTAGCGCAGCATGCTGAATGTTTCCTGTTATTGTTTGTCTTGGATGTTTCGGAGGGGAGACATCTGACTTCAGAGTTTCCCAGTGTAACATTGCTGCCCTGGGCTCTGTTGTTTCACAGCTTTTCAGCATTACAGGAGGGGCTTTGAATGAACCTGATGCTACTGCACGGTTCAGGTTGAGGACTTTGGCCCATTCATATACAAGTAAAAGAAGAGCTTTGAAGGCATATAGCACTGAGTGTCTGTTCATGGCACATGGTACTGAGTTACGCCAAGGTACGGGTATTTTAGATACATCTCAGACAGACGCACAGAGAGTTAAGACAAATTATCATTGCAGCTTTATTTCTCCTGCAAACTTTATGATTTTCTGCTCTCAGCAGTTGGGGTATGGTCCTGATTTCTGTATGTGCTGGCACCAGAAATAGCTGTGGAGAATGTAAAATAGTGCATTATACTGAGTGCTCGCTTGTGGATTTCAAGGCTATTTACCACCTGAATAGCTAATAACCTGGCAGAGTGATGACGAACACAGTCAGTTCGCTAACTAGAACTGGGGCAAAGCCACAAAACAGGTTCCCAAACATTCGTTCACATTTTTAAAGATCTTCCCTTTGTGTTCACAATCATTTTTTTTGTTCACTCCTAATAAATTATTGTGGGAATTAGATTTACTAGCATGAATGGTGATGAAAAGCCAATAGTTTAAACTTGCACATTCACACACTTGCAGACAGCAAACGTTAAAATTTGCTCTTGACAAGCATTCACAACTAATATCTAATTGCAAGAGTTTTGCTCATCCAACCCGAGAACTAAAAGAGTGTTGAATGGTAGATGGGACCAATTGCAATAAATCAACAGGGCTCCAATAGCAGGCCAGTGAGTAAATAAAATACATAAAAAATGTCATGGAATTATTCCAAACATTTTCTTGAAATTCAAGAAAATAGCAAATCAGATAAAGGGACAGTATTCTTCACATAACTTATATTTTATTCTTTGTATTACAGTAGCATCAACACTGGGGCCCCATTGTGCTTGGCGCTGTACACACACATAGCCACCGCTGCCCTGAAGAACTTGCAATCTAAATAGATAAGACAGACAAAGGGTTGGCGAAGAAACAGAAGTGAAGTGACTTGCCCACGGTCAAACAAGAAGTCAGCGGCAGAGCCAGGATTAGAATGCTGGGCTCCAGAGTCCTTACTGCAGGATACTAGCCGCTGGACCACACTGCCTCTCTAGCAGAGTCCCCTTGAGGCTGAGCCCTGGCTGGGACCCAGCATATACTCTTGCATTTTCTTAGTAGTTTAAAGGGAGACTTGGAAGATATTGGGCTATTGAGTTCAGAACCAACCTGAACCTTTGCCTGAAATGTGAACAGAACTTGTAAAAGTTTAGATAACTTATATTGTTTCTATGCAGGTTTCATTTATTTGCATCTCTGGGATTCTAGGTAGATTAGTAAATGTCTTTATAGGGCTGTAATTGCTAAGTATAATTGTTATTCTTGATTCCAAACAGACCCCATGTTAAGAGAGGCTGATCATGTGGTATGTACAACCTTAACGGAAGCAAAAGTTAGTGGAAATATCATCAAAGAGCCCATTCAATAGATCACTAGCCCAGCAGTGCAGTTTCAAATGATTCAGACAATTCTAGAATGCATTAAAGAGCCAACACATCAAAAATGAAGTCAGCAGCCCGTTGACTGTATACACAAATAGAGAGCAACACCTAGATTCCTGCATTTGTGAAGATCATACAAATCTCTCTAGAGGGAGTCAGAGAGCTATTTCTCCAGAAAGATGTGATAGTTTCTAAATGCAGCATAATCAGGGACAAAATAACCCAACCAAATAACTCATCAAAAAACCCCTGTGAAGTGTGTTTGCGGAGGGGGGTGGGGGTTAGGCTAGTCGTAAAGTTCCTACAAATCATTCCAACCCCCCCAATCCCCCCCGCATCACTGGCTCAGCCAGATTTTGCCTGTACTAAAATTGTGGGCACTGTCCCTGAAATTCAGTTATGCACGTAAGATTATAGATTTCTTATCTTCTTACTCTTACTGGAGGTTGGTTTTGCTTGAATCAGGTTCCATGTAATTAGGATAAGGCATACCTGAGGGCTTCCTGATTATTTTCTCAGATGCCTTTATTCAAATCCAACTGCCCCCTGCCCCCTCCCCCAATATTTTGAGTTCGCGCACTGTGAGTATTTGGTAGTGTGCATTCAACAATGTCATGTGTGTTTCTTAGTTGTGCTTTGTCAGGTAAAACACACAGGGCTGAATTTCCAAGACAGCTCAGCATGCCCCATTGCAGTCAATGTCAAGACTCCCATTACGGCCAGGATTTCATCCCAGATTTGCAGAAGAGCTCATCTCTCTATGGCACCTAAACAAGTGGCCAGATTTGCAAGAACACAATGAACTCTCTTGACAATCTGGCCACGAGTGACATGGTGGGACCACTAGGCGCTGAACACTTTTGAATAGTGAGGCACCCAAAGAAATGGCCAACGGGGAGCTGAGTGCTTTTGCAGCCTGATGGTGGGTGCTGAGCCCTTGAAAATCTAGGCCTGAGGTCTCTGGCAAGTCTCGCTCCTGGTGCTGTTTCCCTGAGCGGACTGGAAAGTGTGAAATGTTGCACATACACAATTCCCAACACTACTCAGACATGCAACTTTGAAATTCACTAACCACGAAAATTTGGGCCAATCGCACAAACATTTGCAGAAAGGCAGAGACAAAGAGGGTGTGAATGCAAACAGAGCTAAAGGAGGGAAAAATCAGAGCATATATTTCCAGAACAGTTTTTCCTGGATTCACCCCCTCTCCAAACCATAGAGACTTTTACCTGTTTAAAACCGCATTCAGCATTGTTAAAATTAAATATGACCATTACCGTACGACAGGGCCTATTTCCTTTGACCAGTTAACATTTAAAGGTGTTTTACAATTCAAATGAGCCATGCAAATAAAGGCAACATTGCCAATTCTGGACAGATTAAAATGAGATAGTCCTGCGGTGCGCTAGAGCTTGGCCCACATTGATATCCTGCTGTCTTTGGGATGTACCTGTCTGCTCCAATCTTCTGAGTCAATAGGAGACTGAAACGTTCCAGAATATCTTATTCTTTGTGTTTCCCTGCTCTCTCTGTCTGCCAGCATCTCCTTTGATCCTTTCCTTCCACTAGGGTAATCTGGTAAATTTATACATATATATATATATGTGTGTGTGTGTCTGTGTGTGTGTATACTTTGCAGTTCTTTAGTGACATTCCTCTGAGAGTTGGAAAGCACTTAATCATTAATTATTATCGTTATTTATTCTTTGTATTCAGTATGCCTAGAGGTTTCATTGCGCTAGGCACTGTATGAACACATAAGAAGAGTGTCCCTGCCCCGAAGAGCTTGCATTCTAATCAGACAAGACAAATGGTGGGAGAAATGAGGCATGAGGAAATGATAGGCCTGGTTCTGCTCCCACTGACATCGTTGGCAACATTCCTCTTGACTTCAGTGGTGCATGTTCAAGGCCATAGTGACTTGTTCAAGGTTCCACAGGGAGTCCGGGGCAAAATCAGGAATGGGACCTAGTCCAGTGCTGTCACCACACGCCCATCTTCAAATATTAACCCGGTAAGTCACCCCACACCCCATCATTATCCCATTTCACATGTGGGGAAACTGAAACACAGAGAGATTGAGTGACTGGCCCCAGGGCACACAGGGGGATGTTGACAGCAGTGGCAAGAATACCCAAAGCTCCTGACTCCCCACCCTGCGCTCTAAGCGCTTAGCCCCATTTACTACTTCCCTGTATATCACGTACCACATATTTTTAACATTGTAAAGTGTTTTGGGATTTAAGTTCATGTATAGCAGGGAAGGAAGGGAGTATTTGGGCCAAGACAGCAGAGCAAACTCCAACTCTTGGGAAGGGGTCTTTAATCTTTCCACAGAGCCAGAGCCTTGCTCTTTAGTTCTCATCGGAAAGTCCCTTACACAGTAAACTACACGATACTCACAGGGAATGATACAAGGTGAAACAGCTGGTATTGGAACTCCCAGTTCCAGGACTCTCCTGTCATTTTGTAGTTCTTAGGGCTGAGCAAACAGCTCAGGTGTAACTCCAAGTTTGCCCAAACCAGCCATGTTCAAGCCTGCCAAAGGCCAGCATTTGGAGGATTGTGCTGTTGGGAAAGAGAAGTATCATCTGGTTTCATATTTTAAAAAATGTATAATTTAGATAATTGCACGATGGTGTGATGGGGGGGGGGGGGTTGCCATGTTCTGCCTAGTCAATCACATGCAAATTACTGAGATAAAGGGCCCAATCATGGAAAGGCCTGTGAACCTCCGGGAACATGTTCAGTGTCCTCATTCACCAGATTAGGGCCCAGGAAAGTTTCTCCGGATTCTGAATTTACTTATGCTGGTTTTAAATTGGTGTAACTCCACTGAAGTCGATGGAGTGACTCCTGATTTACCTTACATGAGATCAGACCCTACATGTATATTAAGTCCTGAGGGCTTAGTTCTCTTTTCACACTGGTTGCAACTTAATTGACTGGGTTTACACTGGTGAAAGTGAGAGCCAAATGAGACCCTTGATGGTGGTTTTTAATGTTACATTAGGTATGTTTCATAAAAGTTAGAAAAGGACATTGAGAGTTAAGGTTATGGGTGCAGTATACAAGCCTAAATAAAATAGCAAAAAATAAAAGACATTTTAATTCACCCACTACAAGATTTCTCTCTCCAACATATAATAGCGTAGTGTTTGTACGGCACCAACAATGTACTAGGTGCTTTCCCAAGTGCTGTATGTTATGACAGAGTGTATAAATACATAAAAATCTAGTAATCTCACCTATCTTTTCTGAAATATTTTTTCACGATATGTCACTGGTGTTAGAGACTAGCATATGGAACATGTTCTTGCCAATCAGCTACTAGGACAGCCGAGCATTTTATAGGATCCAGATCTTTTTGTGCCAGGTCAACCATTTGAATCCAGATAATGTAGATAGTTATGGCTGTTGCATGACCTATGTGAAAAGAGTTGTTGGTCTCAATCCATTTCCTAGTGGAAAGATGCCCAGCTTGCAAAAACTATCATGCTACCTGGCACCTTTGTTAGCAGTGCCAGCTAAAGAACAAATTCTGAAAGGCCCAGGAAGACTGAGCTCTCCTGCCATCCGGTGGGGTGGTCCCTCTAGGTCAGCACTGAAATATCTTGGTGAGGGTGGTGTAGGGAAGTTTAATGTTGCCTACGCATGTTGTATGGTCTAGATAGCGGGATGGCTCCAGGACTATCAGTATGGCACTCTTCAGACTTGATTCAGAATATATTTTTAAATTGCTGTACAATGCAGATACCTAAAAGAATTAGAACCAGCAAATTATTTAGGGCCAGATTCAGATACCCTAACTCTCACTGAACAGGGCCTTACTCTACAAGTAATCTCTGAAGTGAATGGGACTACCTGTGGTCTAAAGTACAGTTCAACCAGAGCAAGGGTAACAGAATACAGAAATAAAGAGCACATTTTACCAGTGAAGGAAATTAACGATTAGAACAACTTACCTAGGGACGTGGCAACTTCTTCATCACTTACAACCTTTCAGTCTAGGCTGGATGTCTGTCTAAAAGATACGCGATAGCCCAGGCAGAAGTGTTGGGCTTGATGCTGAAATTATTGGGTGACCATCTTTGGCCTCTGTTGTGCAGGAGGTCAGGCTAGATGATCATAAAATGGCCCCTTCTGGTTTAAGATCTGTGAGTTCAGTCCTTCGTGACTGCTTATTGTGGAGTGAGTGACATGTGGCAGATATTTCCTCGGGAATAATGTGCCCTCCCGCGTACCCCTTTAATAGCTGCAGGCTTCATGTCTGAACGCCAGCATCTTTCAAAGATCAGGGGTAGTTTGTGTTGGAAAGCAGGCCAGGGGCACATGTGAATCTTGATGCTCTAAGCCCCTCTGGCAGCCAAGTTGGCATAACTTAAGATTTCTAGATAGCCACTGGAGCCCTGTATGACAAGCCAACAGTTCCCTGTGTTTCCCCCCCGCCCCCACCCTCATCTTACCAAGTACAACTGTATCCCCTGACAGGCAGACATATAAATCTTAACCATTGAGAAACAAAGCCGTTTTTAAACTTTAACGAGCAGACTAATGGAAATAAAATGCAGAGAAAATGCAAAAAAGAAAAGTTTTTTATTTTGGTCTCCTGGTGGGGGTGGCAGGAGAGGAGTGCGCACAGTAAATAATAAATAAACCAGGCAATGTTTTTACAGCCTCTTTTCATATGCGTGAATATTTAAAACATGCAAAAATGTGGAATAGGCATTTGCTGGGGACAAAGGGAAAACATTTCTTTTATGTAAGGAGGGAAAAGGTGTACCGAGAGCGAGATGGGGAAACCAGAGAGCTGCATGTTTAATGGATTGGCGGCTCACGTGGGGAGAGATTTCCAAGTGGGAACATATTTGTAGACAAACTGATCTGACAAGTCAGCTTGGTAAGGTGCATTTACAGTGCGGCCAGCTTGGGAAACAGGATTTTGTTTTCAGGGTGTTAGGTCAACATGAGCGACGCCTGTTGTTCGCTGGTAGCCCAACTGCAAAGTCATCCAGTCACTTCACAGTTTGTCAGACCTGCGCTTTGGTACCTGAAGAGCCTTAGTACAGGCGTCCAGGAAAAAGAGGCTCAGCCGCTGTTCACACCTTCATAGTCTTTAAGACCAGAAGGGATGGTTGTGATCATCTGATCTGAGTTCCTGCATCACACAGATCATAGATTGAGAGATCTGGGTTCAGCCACAAACTGTGTGTATCCTTGCGAAGCCACTTGCTCCGCTCACTGCGTCTCAGTTCTCCATCTGTAACCTTTCCTTTGTCTGTCTTGTCTATTCAGACCATAAGCCCTCACTGAGAGGACCTGATGCTTCCTATCTGTATGTACAGCACAAAGGGGTTCTGAGCTTCAATGGGGACTCAGGCCCAGTCATAATAGAAATGATGACAGCGAAACTTTTAATTAAAAAAAGGGAACATGGAGTGGGGAAGCCTTGGGCTGACAGTTTAGCAAAGGAAAGCGATTAGATGCAATAATACACAAAGTGTGAATGCCTAGAAAGACGCGCCAGCCAGGTTTTCATGACCCCGCTGTGGTGTCTGAGATATCAGAACTTCCCCGTGGCTAATCTTTGTGCTCGGGTCACACCTTGCTCCCAGTGTAATTCAAAACACAGTCAGCAATGCCTATCGCCGTGACTGGCAGGGTTGTTATTGTTAACTATTCCTGGGCTTACGGCTGCAATGTTTGTTTAACTGCATGTTTTTTTCCTGCCTTTTGATTTCTTTTTGCCAACTTTATATTTTAATATATGCTTTTATGGAAATATTTATAGCACACATGTTGGGTATAAAACACCGTCATAAAGACTTTTTGCAATGAAATAAATGATGTTGTTATTATAATTTCAGAATTATATCTATTCTGTAATGAAAAAGGCCTGTGACTGCTTGAACCATCAACTCAGTGAGCTTTTACAGCCTTCTCCGGGCAGAGTGACCTCACTGAGCTGCCCAAACTCTTGAGTAGTCTGACTTCTAGCTGATGTGGGCATGAATGGCAGAATGAACAAGACATGTGTGACATCTATATCCATGTGATGGGTGATCCGGTGTACATGGTTTTACATCTGCCCCAGTGTTGCACATAAACAGGGCACGCTGTATTATATTGTGGCTATTAGTTATTATTACAGCACCCACAAGTGTGCTAGACACTTCACGGAATAAGTCATAGACATGGTCTTTGCTCCAAATCTCTTACAATCTTGATGTTGTTATAGGAGATAAATGCATCAACTGCATTAAATTTTCAAATGTTTGCACAGAATCTGCACTTGTACAGTGCCTATGGGTACTCCCAGCATTCTTGCATTTGTGTGTGCGTGCAATGCAGGGGGTTGTACATGGGAATCCTCGTATGTATGGACAGTTAGCTGTTTGTCGTGCACAAACGTGTGGAGTTGCTTACACAATGGATGCACGCACATCTTGCAGGCAAAATATAGGTATTCAAAATGGTACCAATGGTGTTACTAAAAACTCTAGTCATAACACTGAGTATATGATTTTAGCCAAATGGAAACGGAAAGGAAGTTGGTTATGAAGCTGTCACTGCAATCTGACCATACCCTACGGCAGCTGAGGACTGCAGGAATCACAGAGGCCTCTCTGATGTGACCCTGGTTACAGCTGTTCATGCCTTTATGATCTGCAGACTGGATCCCTGCAATCTGTCTTCAAGGGGTTCTGTCAGGAACAACCAGAAACTTAGCTTGTGCTTCCTGCTTGCTTGGGGGTGCTAGCAGTAGGGTACAAATTGCAGCAATTCTCTGAAGAATGCCCTGGCTTCCCTTTGCTCCTGTGTGCAGTTCAAGGTGTTGGCCATGTTCTGTGAAGTCCTGTGTAGTTTGGGTCCTGGCTATGAGTGAGATTTACCTTGTTCCTATGGGCTGGTCTGACACCAAAGATGTTGAACTCTTGCTAACAGTCCTCAGGTTTGAACATCCGGAGTTGGCAGCTTGGCATAGAGCATTTTTTGCATTTGGAATGAGCTTCTCCCACTAGTCAGAGAGCCCAAATTTCAGGGTACAGTGGGGAAAGTTAATCTATTCACACAGACTTTTGCCCAAAGGGAGTGGTGGTGCATGACTATAAGGACATCGAACTGTGTATTCTTTGAAATACTTTCTGTATATACCAAAGAACTGGGTGGTGGGTGCATTTAAAAATAAATAAAATACATCCTATCTGAGAGCACCAATGCCTGATACTTGTGAGAGAGGTACCTCCCTGCCTTTACAGTTCTACACTTACCTTACAGCCTGGATGGAACTTCATTATTTTCTAGATTGAGGAACCTTTGTAGGCATTCATGGACTCTAGAAATAGATCTTTGATGGAAATTCCCATGTTCCAGAATTTAGATTCTTTTCAAACTTTTGCTCTGTCAGTTCTGGTATCTTTCACTCTCTGCAATACTGGCTTTAAAAAAAAGCAGCAACAGAACCTGGGAAAAACAAATCATGTGTTTATTTGTAAGGTGCCCATTACCGGCCAAAGGAGTCAGGAAAATACTGCCATGGCGTCATTGCCACAGTGATTATTAGGGAAGAGGCGACTTCAAAACTCACTGCGAACAGTTCCAGAGCATGGATGAGTTTTGGAATGGTCTGAGTGGCTGTTGGATGTTGGGTTTCCAGGCTGTTCCAAGGCCTTCTATAAATAATAGTAAACATAATCTATGATTATGAGAGCACATTGTCTAGTTTCTTTCACCCTGAAGGATCCCAAAGCATTTCATAGGTGATGAGCCCTAGCATTTTCCAGTTGAAGTCAATGACAAAACTTCTGTTGGATTCAACAATAACAGGTTTGAGTCCTGTACATACAAGAAGCACTGAACCTGCCATGGAAACATAGCTCCCTCTGGAATGGGAAGGAGCCACTTCTTAGCCGTGCGTAGGAAGTCTTTGCACAAGTTTGGGATGAGAGGTGATGACCACCACATCCACCTGAAACTCCTGGGGAGAGTTTAAGCAACTAAGTTTAAATTTTGGCTAGGACGGGGTCTGCTCCTGTGAGAAGGTTCTTTATTGACAAGTGGTCAGGGAAAAGGCTTTATACAGGATGCCCTGGCAAAAAGAGAGTACCTTAAACTTTTGTATCTTTCTAATAAATAGAGCCTATTTACCATCGGGGAGCTGCTTTGTTTTCATATCTGTGCATTGCATACCACACTCATTAATGCCGGGCATGCACACACATCACGGTTAGAGGGCTACAGTCCCTGAATCATCTTGTACACACTATGTAATTCACTAGCTAGACTAGTCCTAAGGTTACTGGGGGTTCAAGCTTTCATTGCTGCTGCATCCTTACTGATTGTAAAGGTGAAATGCCTGAACAAAACCAAACAGTTTCTTCTTTTGACCCTTCAATGACCATGTGGTTTTAATATTAAATGACTGGGCCCCAATTCAGTAAGACACTTAAGCATATGCTCAAGTCCCTCCCTATTTAGTTTAGCAGACATTTAAGTGCCTTTTAGAACAAGGATGGATTTAAGCGTAAACTGAAAGTTAAGCACATGCTTAAGTGCTTTGCTGAATTAGGACCCTTGACAAAAATAAGGCCAAATATCAGAAAGAAAGCTAAGGGCAAAATAATAATTATATATATATAAAATAAGACGTTATAATAATTATATATATATCTATATATGCTTAGTCTTATTTTTTTAATTTGACTTGTTTATATAAAATAAATTTATATAAAATATGTTCTATTGTTCATCTTATGTAAAACAAGTCAAATTAAAAAAAAATAAGACTAACAATGGAACATACATTTACTCTGGGTTAATGGCACATTTTAAAAATTAATACCCAAACATAAAAATGCTTTATACAAGACAGAAGCCTTTTTGTAACTTTTCCACCCCAGGAAAAAAATAAAGAAGATAATGAATAATTGAATTATGTGCTAAGAAAACCTACTTGCTGAATAAGTGAAAAATAAATCTAAGGGGAAACTAGTCTAGACCAGCTGGACTAGGAAGCCGACATTGCAGTGATATGGGGAAGGGCAGATACAGCCTGGGATACCATTTCTAAACATGGGCCCAGAGGTGTAACATGAGTGAGGCTATGCCATGGATGAATCTGGCTTCTTCCATGCAAGAAAAAGAAACATGAAGCGAGAGCGAGACGCTGATAGGATGATGTTTCGTGCAGGGCTGTGCAAAATATTCACAATCAAACTCACCACGGTATGAAACTTGCTTGAGTTAGTGTTGCGTTACGAACACAAAACTTCCTATAACCTCTCTATGTTTATGGGCACCAGAACATGGAGATCCTCAAGAAGGGAGGCTGGGAGTCCCTTATTTCTCTCCCTTAAATCCCAGCTCAGCAAAGCACTTAACTACATGCTTAAATCCAACTCTATTCAGCAAGACAGAGCACTGCTTAAATCCCATTAAAGGCAATGGGATTTAATCATGTGCTTAAAGCTAAAGACCTGCTTATGAGATTTGCTGTACAGGGCTGGTTTTACGCTCTGTAATTTTCAGAGATGATGTGCTCACTGCAGATATTATGGTGCTTCCTGCACCCAAATGAGCCAGTGGCCTCTGTATCCAATGGCCCAACCCCCTCTCTAAAGAAAGGATCATTCTATTTACTCCTAACCGTGGAATACAACTCACATTTTAGCAGCAAGTTAACAAGATTCTCAAGCAGAGGCCAGTTTGGTTGAGTAGTTTGGAGATTCCATTGACTCTAGCAAAAGACACTCATGCTTGGCTATGCCTTCCAGGAGACAGCTGCTCTTGCCATTTTTATAGTGCGTGCATGGTGCCTTATGCGGGTCACTCTCTTTATGACCTGTATGGCAGGGTTTTTTTCCTAGTAGAAAGGAGGCTTGTGTTTTACTACTGGTCTATTTGTTTCAGGCATAAATCCATTCACTGCCCTTGAGCAACCCAGGCCAGGCTGTGTGGTCCATTTGCAGGCTGGATCCTGTTTCTGAATCATTTGAAGCCCTGTTCACAGCCCGAGCCCTTTTGTGCCATACTATAAAAATGGCTGGGTTTTGCGTACTCTGCTTTGGAATGAGCCCCTTGGAGCAACAGGGCCTGTAAAGTTTTATAAGTCATATTTTATAAGCTGTAGGGAGTGGAATGAAAGGTGGGGCTTTTTGTTTTGTTTTGATTTTGTAAAAATATGAATCAGATTTAATTCACAGGTTCCAGAACCCTAGCCTGGCAAAGCAGGTTTGGCCACAATCCATGGTGTTGTATAAATACACCCCAAGGATGGGGCTCAGAATGAAATCTCCATGGAATGGAATGGTCATGGTTAGGGAGACACCATGTTAAAAAATGTATTAATCTGGCTGCTAATGGGACTGACCCTCTTTGCCTCAGCCTCCCTAGCTCTGCTAACAGTGTAGTGGTCTGGAGTTTTCCAATCAGGGTCCAACTTTCTCCAGATTAAATTTTGTGGGTTTAAAGAATTTCTTGTAAGAAATACTCATAAATGGACTGTTCCTTATGGCTCAGACTTACTACCCTTAAAGTAACTCCTAAGGACGACGGTGTAAGTATAACTAATGTACTCCTGATATATTGCAAGGGGGTATGGAAGAGAAGAACCACAAGAGATTTCCTCGCTTCTGGAAAACAAATACCTATCCCAACAAAGGCTAGAGCATTTGTAATTCTGTGCATCTCAGGACTGCGAGGACAGCATGGTGGATGCTGACTGCATGACACAGCTGTGCAACTCTTCACCTAGGGGACTTACTAAGATTCTAGTCTGTTCACTGGCCGATCAGATAATACAGATTAAAACTCAGCTTGCTCATAAGAACCCTGGCTAGAAGCAGGGTTTTATCCCATTGGAAGACAGATTATTAATTAATTAATTTTCACCTCAAAGTGATTTTACACGTTTTCCAAAAAAAGAACCACTTCATCCCACCTTGAAAAGAAACCATCACTTGTTGAAATGTGGCAGCTGTTTCATAACCCGTATTTTCATGCTCGAGCTTAGCACAGGATGCCAGCTGAAACTTCCGGGCAGAATTCAGCTCGGCAGAATTTCCCAAATTGGAAATTGTATCTAATGCCTCTAAAACCTGTTTCACATTTCAGCTGAAAGCAACACCTCTACTGATATAATACCTGTCCGTCTGTCTGTCTATCTACTCAATCAATGATCTATCTCATGGTTTGGTCATCTCAGGATGATGTCAATAATGGACTTTGTATAGGAGTAATTTAAAGTGAGAAGTGATGAGATCACAGGTTGTCATGCTATATGGACTTATGATTCTTTTGAAAGAAGAGGCAATTATTAAAGAAAACAGCTACACACACAGACACAAACAAGCCAGCTTCCACGCATCTCAAGTTCCAGCTTTGTCTCTGTGATTCACTGAAGATCACAACCTGTTTGAAACATTACACTGCATATAAAGACAACCAGTGGTCAAATTACATGTTGCAAGTAAAGATATCATGGCACGGAGTTAGCCTGTATGGTGAATAGAGTATGATTTTTTTCCCTTTCTTGCAGTTTCTCTATTTCCCACACCACAGCCAATTTTGTCAGGAAGACATCTCCATTTTTCCAATGTACTGTGGTTATTCTCCATGAAAAAAAAAATTGCTAACCTATTTAAATTCTAATTTGCATTTCCCTTCTCATGTATGATTCCTGCATGAATCATTTTGTGAAATACATGGTAGAATACAGCAAGTTTAAATAGAAAAGCAAATCGCTGACAGCACTCCCGAACTCTAACTCCTTGGCCTCCTGCAACTGGCCCCAGTCAAGAACTTGTCACAAGGAAGGTTTGTTTATTTTCAGTCATTATCACAACTTTCCTGTATTGGCCTTGGAATCATAGTTCTGCTTGATGAAGGAGTAAACCTACCACACACACAAAGTAACTTCTTTCAATCCCCCTGCCGCCTGCTCATTTTGGTTTCTGTTAAGCCTCTCAAACGCTGACGTTATTACCCAGTTTGGTTATTTCACAGTTTCTATCGCTGGCCCTTTCCCCTCTTATTTAAGAAGGATGGTACCATAGTAGTTAACCAAGACTTGGGAGACCTGAGTTCAAGTCCCTCCTCCACTATAAAGTTCCTGTGTGACCCTGGGCAAATTGCTGACCCTCAGTTCCCTCCCTGTAAAATGGGGATAATAGCACTTCCCTCTCTCACAGGTTAGTGAGAATAAATGCAGTAAAAAGATTATGAAGGGCTTTGAGATCCACGGCTGAAAAGTGCGATATCAAAAAATAGGTATTATTATTGAGTGTCCCTGGACTTAAGCAGTGCCGCCTCAGGTCAATAGTCAAGAGCGACATGCATGTCTTCATAGCACAATGCAGTGCTGAGCACTCTCAACTTACATAAGGGCCAAGGACTCTAAAGCTCCTCTCAGGACTGGGTCCGTGGCGGGCAAAAGAGAGGCGATTTCACAAGCACCTGACAGAGGCAGATTTCAGCTTTTTAGCCAGTTTTTTCCCCTTCGCGGCTTTGGAAGTTCACAGAGGCCACGTCTACATGACGACCTGGGGCGTGATTCCCCTGCTCGTGGACATATACTTGTGCTCGCTCTCATCGAGCTGGCCTGTTGCGGAGGTAGCCTGGGTAGTGTCTATGGAGGCAGGATTCAGCTGTGTGGAGTACTTACCCATCGGCTTCAGGAGGGTTGTACTTGGCACAGCTAAGCTCTGCCTCTGCTGCCCATGCCACCGCAGCTACACGGCTATGCACCCTCGTGCTAGCTGGATGACGGCTAGTGCGAGTACGTGTATGCAAGCTGGGAAATCACCCTCCCAGCTTGTAGTCTACACATAGCCAGAGATGCACGTTCCTGAGAGACAACAGGTTTCCCTAAACGAGATACTGATGGTCATATAATAGGTCCTGGGCTGCAAGACCCATGCCCTGTTACCATAACATAGGGAATAGGGTTGTGTTAATCATTCCACTGCTTGCTATGAGCTTGTTACATGCTATAGGCTAAGGAGGGACTGGCCTGGACAGTTTTATTGAAACTCATTGTGGCTTATGTGTACCACACTTGAAACTCCCAAGTTCTCCCTCCCCTAGCAGAAATGCAGCAAACAAATCTCCTCTGGCAGTAAAGTGGTCTGTTCTTCCTTTTGATGCATGCGGCTAACCCCCAGGCACAGGCCACTCCTTGCTAAAACAAATCTGGATTGAGGGATCATTTGTATGCACACCTCTTACCTGTTGCAGGGCCAGTGCACACTGCTGCTGGCTAAGGCGATCTAATGGGTGCGCATTTTTTATTTATGGCAAAACACCTCAGAGGTGAGATGACTGATACTTTCAATCATTGCCATCCTACAGGTGACAGGGCACTTCCAAATGTATTTCAGTATCTTATTCCTGCTGTTCTCTTAATTGTTATGGGCTAGATTATCATCCCCTCACTCAGACAATATAGTACCTTCCTCTTCAACTACTCCCATAGAATAAAGTGCTACTCAGTGTAAATAAAATATCGCAGTCTGGTCCCTATTGGTTTAATTTGCTATTTCTGACCAAATATACATGACAGAAATCTGTGCGAGGCTCATCATAACATAGAAAAGATCAAACATGTTGTCCAGGTATGGAGTTATTTTTAAAAACACACAGTCAAGTCATTTTCAGTTTGATTATGTAAAAAATGTGATGATGATGATGATGATGATAATAATGAAGATTTTACAAATATAAATAGGAATTTTGTTGTTATGTTTTAAAAAAAAGATGTTTGTAATCAAAAGATTGTCCTGCAGCGAGACACCCAGACACAACTGCCTTGTGCCAGTGCAAGGGGACCAGAAAATGAAACTAAAGGGTCAGTCTCGCAGGAAGCTGTGTGTGGGCAAGCGGTCTCAGTTACATGGAGCTCCCTGCAAGATTGGGGCACTACATAGACTCAGCAGTCTGCCACATACTTTCAGGTGTGGGATCAGCGCCTCATTTTCCATTTTATCTTGTAATATGTGAATTTCATGTGCACTGAGGAATGCATAATGGTAGCTGGTTAGAAATCACTGTCTGGTCCATACTGTGCTCATCAATCTAATGAAAGTTCATTCTGCAGTATTGTCAGGCCCCAAATAATCATGACACTTCAAAACAATAATAAATGTTGGGTTCCTTTTAATTGCCTTCTGGATTTTGAGTCTTTAGGATTCATGTCTTCATTTAGAGCTAGAATTTATTTTTTCTTAATGAAAGGTGATACTCTCATGGAATCACATGATTGGAGGAGCTGCAGCTTGAAAAACATTACGTATCACGACTTGGCTCCATGAGTCATCTTCACTGTCTCCCACTCTAAATCCATCGGTTTGCTCTAACGCTTTGCTCAGTTTGCCCTTAGCATGATGGCAATGGGCCTGCTTCTATCAGTATCTTGCACCTGGGGTTGTGGAAAAATGGTGTAGAAAGCTACCACTGATGCAAGGGAGTGGAGAATTCCAACGTGGAAGCATTTTATATGGTTGTAAACGAGGACACAAGTTGCAAGGCAGAAGAGAATTGGGCCCAATATTTTGTACTAAAAAAAAGTCATACTACAACAGTAATTCAGAGGCAGTCAGGATTTTAGCAGTTGTAAGGAATATTACCTGCTATAAAGTTTGAGTGGTGTTGAATTTACAAAAAAGTGCCTGATGTAAAGTCATATTGTCAGGGACAATTAGACACGCTGCATAAAAAACCTCTTATAGAGATTACACTTCCCAGATTGTTTTACAGAAAACTTTGTGTTAATGTTATGCTGCAAATGCCTCTTGCCATGAAACATTTAAGAAACAACAGTTTATAGTCTCAGATCTTTTATGGCTTGGAAGAACGAACACTCCCCTCATGTTAGGCCAAATTGATGTTTTAAATTCAGGAGAAACCCCATCATGTTATAAAAAGGAGAGAATGTCCTGAGAAGAAAGTGGTCAAATCATTCCAACATGTTATGGGTTTCAGGGTTTTTTTTTTTTTTTGGTTTTTTTTTCCTATGGAAAAATGTTCATGATCCTGGGCATATGGTCAAAAAACACAGAAGTGAGATATTTTTAGACAAGCACATTTGGTATAAAATTACCCACTCCAGTGCTTGCATGGGGAGTCCAGGACAACTTAGCCTGTCTATAGCACATTACCCTCCCAGAGATTAATACAGAAAGATTGCCATTCAAATGCTTTAAATGGAAAGCCACTACAAGGGAAATATATCCTAGCTCGGCAGTTCAAAAGGAAGGTCTGAGAGTGTCTTCAGTCTGAAATGATTTGCCTGGTGATCAGTTATCCAAACTCTCGGAGGTTCAGGGAGGCTCTGTGTATTCTCTGGATATGGCAATGCTCAGGAGAAGATTGCTACCCCAATGGAAGTGTTAAGCGTCTGATACTGACGGTGCATAGTTCCCACCAGCAGTAGTGGGGGTTTAAAAATATGCATCAAAGGAGAATAAAGCCCCTCAACATGTGGCTAAGGGTCAGATAAGTAACTGTAAAAATGAGACCAGGCCACCTTGCATTTCTGATCCTTGGTCCTGATACCTTGGTCTCTGAACTGCGTTGGCAGTGCAAAGGGGCTGTGAAGTGTGTCTAATCAGGCAGCTGAAGACTCCCCCTGCTCTATCCTACCCCTTCCTGTCCCCCCAGTGAAGGGGGAATGATAGGGGCAGTAAGGCACACGGCCAAAGCATGCTGTGCTCTGGCAAACCCCACAGGTGGCCCCTCCTGGAGGCCATTACAAGGCAACCTTGTTTAAAACAGCCCCGAGGCTGCTGTAAACTACATGGAATAGGGGACAGTGAAGAAACAGTCCCGAGATTAGGGAGCCACAAATGGCTGCTTTGCCATTCCTCTTCTCCTCAGTTCCTTCTAGCACTTACTCAGTACGACTGAGGATTCAGTCCTCTATGTCTTCTAGCCTACACAACAGGGTCCGTATGCCTTTAGGGCCCATTCCTCTACAGCCCCGATTCATGTGAGAGACTCAGAATCAGCCTCCTGAAGAGACTCCCTCGGGTTTTTCCAGGTCTGTCCACACCGCAGAGCCGATGTATCTGCGGTAGGGGAAGCTGGATTCTGTCGGGTCAGACCCATCACCACCAGCCTTGCCAATTCATTCAGACTTGGGGGCGGTGATGCAGAGGGAAGGCAGCCTGGCCTGGAGGTGCCAGGCCCAGCTTGCAGCAAAGGCCGGCGGGATGATCTTGGTTCCATTTGTACACTTGAGCAGCTGCAACCTAAGGCTCTCAGAGGGGTACTGGGGCCTGGGATGGCATCCCATTGAGTGCCCGCTCTTTTAATCACTGCAGCTACTCGTATGGGAGCAGGTCCCTTACAGAAACGGAGTAAAAACCTCCGAGTTACCTGGGGAGGAGCACCTCAACGGCAAGCCAGAGCCCTGCACTAGGTTAGCTTTATATAAACAGAGAAAAGAATAGGAGCGTCTCCCCTTAACTGGGGCAAGAGGCACTGGCCAGTTGGCTCAGCCTTTCTCCGGAGAGCTGCTTCACTTTAAAGCTGTACGCAAGGCTTTCAGTCTCCCTTTCATTCTATGACTAACTGGACTTTCTGGTTCTCGATGACAACCCTAGAAAATGCAGCCTCACAGGGCAGCTACAACCTGGGCAGCCTCAGGGTGAGCTTCCCACCTGCGGCCCCACTGGCCTCTGCTGTTGGGCATGGGGAAGGGGGTAGCGATTCAGAGGGTAAGGATCTATCCTCTTTGCACACAGCAGCCCCTCTGCGGGGAGGAGTAAATGGCCAGTAGGTCCGTATAGCCCAGTGGTTCTCAAACGTTTGTATTGGTGACCCCTTTCACACAGCAAGCCTCTGAGTGTGACGCTCCTCATGAAGTAAAACCACATTTTTTATATTTAACTCTATTATAAATGCTGGAGGCAAAGCGGGGTTTGGGGGTGGAGGCGGACAGACCCCCGTTTCAGAACCCCTGATACAGCTGCAGCACATCAGTGAAATCCCCGCTCCTGATACCGGAGCCTCCTGTATCCTCACTGCGCACTTGGGTGTAGGGAACCCCATTGAGGACAGCTCCTGGCATGCAGTACAGCCGTGTGTGTGTGTGTGTGTGTGTGTGTGTGTGTGTGTGACATCTCCCCATGAAGTACAACTACACCAGCACCATTGTGGTCAAGGCCTGAATGCTAGCTCTCTCCCTCTCTCTGTGCACACACACAGGGTTTACCCTTTGGTTTTGTTCAGATTAACCAGTGCTCCAGGCTAGGTGGATTCATGCCCATTTTTAGGAGTGGCCGGCAATGCTGCTGGCATTAGATCAATAAATGTGTACCAAGATGCACTGCACTCCATGTAACATTTTCAGTTCCCACTACCTCACATTATGAGATATGGGACCAAAAATAACCACAAAGGCTCCCTTCTAGCCCCCCCATGAAACACAATATAAAATGCTGAGCAGGAAACAGACCAGGGACTGATTGTCAATAATGCTTTAAAACCATGATCCGCATAATATCTGGCAGCAGAGAAAAAAGAAAACCACACAAGATCTTGGAATGTGTGTGCAGGTATGCACTGAGTTTATTCTGGCACGAGCCAGCGTATGCCCCTAATAAAGAGCCCGCATGTCTGATGTTGTGTGCAGTTCTGCTGAGCTGACAGTGAAAAGGCGCATTGAGATGGTGACCAAACTAAATGAGGCTTTGGGTGTGGGGATTAGGAAGAAAGATTAGCCAGACGTGGATGTGATACATCTTCAGGAAAAGAGGACTGAATGGTCTCCTGCAAGCATAGGGCCCAATCGTGCAAATATTTATGTATATGTAACTTGACCCACATGAGCAGGTCAATGCGATTAGACACGAGAGTCAGGTTATTCATATAAGCGTGCGCAGAATTGGGCCCACAGAAAGGGAAAGAAACAGGGGAGATGGAAGGAAAATGCGGAGGCCTAGAAAGTCCTTATACACATCTATGGTTGTAATTTGTAAGAAAAATTTTCCTTTCTTTAAATATAGGAGCTCTAAATATTTAGGGCCCAAATCAAAGCCCATTGCCACCACCCCCAGTCAGGGGAGCTAGAACAATGTGTATAGTGGGGGAGCTGAGAGCCATTGAACCAAACTGCAAACCCTGTAATATGATGGAAACCACTTCAATCCAGGGGTGCGGCAGCCCCCCCAGCACCCCTAATTCCAGCACCTGTGCCAGCAGTCTTGCCAGTAGAGTTGGTTGCATTTTCCAACGGAATGTTTTTCCATTAGAAAGTGCTGATTAATTGAAGCAAAACGTTTCTGGTTTTTGTTTTGGAGGCAATACTTTCGAAAGCATTGCAGTCTTCTGACCGTGTGGGGAGGGAATGCTTCCGGTTTTCATTTTCAAATGACTTTCCAGTTCAATTTTTAAAATTTTGTTTTATAAAAACAAGTCAAAGTCAGAATGAAACATTTTCATTTTTATCCAAACAAAACGTTTCAATAGACCCCCAGGTGACCTTTTTTCAGAATTTCGTTTTAATTTTCAATTTTTGTTTGTTTTCTTTTCATTCCATTGCGGAATGGGGGAAAATATTGACATCGCAGAATTCCTTGCAAAATGAAATAATAATTCTGCCCAGCTCCGCTTTCCATTGACTTAAAGAAAAGTCAGACCTGGCTGTATAAAGCAAGTTGGGCCAGATTTCATAAAGTCCTCAGCACTTCGGGGCATGTTGGGTGCTCAGCACTTCTGAAATGAAATTTGTTCCCATTTGTGGGTCCTGAGCTACTGGAAATCTTTGTAGAGAGATGATGCTACACTAAAAAACTTTACTGTACTAGTTTGTTTAAAATACTCCCTAAATAGTCAGATGTAGACCACGGTAGAGGCTGGGCATATACACCTTTATGGTAGAATTGCTCTAGAATAAAATTTTGAATGCTAGAAGTATTTTTTTTTCCAACTTAAAAACATGTGATGTATTAGCTTTGTCCCAGAAGGCGCAATGCTTCTGTTATTTAAGTTGCTTTGATCTAAAAATCTGTTTATTTATGTTTTATTGAACTATAAAACCTCCAGTAAACATGCCTTATGCTTTTATTATGTCCTACATGAATTCTATCATGAAAACATCAAGGAAAAATAATGAAGATCTTTATCATGTGTTGCTGGTGTCTTCCTTTGGAAGTTCTTATGCTTCACGTTTCTGTTCAAATGACTGTAAAATTCATAAGGCCTGCAGATGTCTTGCCTACCAAACATCTGGGGATGGGAAGGGAGTTTCTCCATACAAAATCCCAGTGACGAAGTGTTGCATTATACATAGTAATATCAGCAAACAGTGGTTTTGGAAGCTCTTTCTTTGAAAATGCCACTTGCTAGGACATCTATAAAAATGTCTAGTGGTATTAATTATTATGATGATAATATTATGGTTTCAGTGGAAGGGAAAATTTTGAGTGATCAAGATACCATTGATATGATGAGTTTCCTATTGGATATATTTCACATTTGCAACTCAGTGGTGTCAGGCATCAAACTAACAGGAAAACTGGGAATAATTAAAAAAAGTAAATAACAAAATAAATTTTTATAATAATAATTTAGGTTTGTATACTGCCTCTCATCCTGAAAGTTCCCAAAGCCCTCTAAGAAAGTAAGAAAAGGATAGGCAAATGCTACATTAGGGGTCAGTTCAACGGCCACAGAAATGCAGCTACCTCTGAGATTAAATGTAGAAGCTATAAATGAGATGTTTACTTGCAGTTCTCTCATTCAGATACCAGATGTCTCTTGTACTGCTTAGAGTTCCAGGCAGGATGGGCTCACTGGTAAACAAGAAAGACAACGTTGGAACACAAACTGGGTGGAAGCTTGTTTGTTTGTAGTGGCTTTTTAAATAAAGCACTTACAGTTTAAGAGGAACTAGCATATCATAGATGATGACGAAACAGTTTAAATGTGCACAGCGATGCTCCAAAATGGGGCAGGAAATGAAGAATGAAGGTGTACCCAATTAAAGAGGAGATGTAGGTAGACAGAATATAATTAAAATAAATTATCACTGAATTGGAAGTTTGCCAGGCCCATATCACCTCAATTCTTGGGAAAAGTGCCACAGGATCTTTGACTGATCTCCTCCAAATGTTCCAAAAGCAGTTTCCGCTAGTGCCATAATGGGGCATTGGTTCAGTGAAGGTCCCTTGTCCTACTATTGTCTTGACCCTACTTAACTTGTGAGATCTGACTGGATAACAGCACAAAGGCTATGGCTGCAAAATATTAGTAATAGCCTGCATTAAGCAAAGTGGCTGAACCATTCTGTAATCTCTACCTAAATGCTATTAATGTCTATAGACTCACGAAAGAAATTCTGGCAAAGTAGGTTGAACATTTGACTCAGCTTCTGAGTTTTGCACACTATTTTAATCCAGCAGCTATAGAGTTAATCTTTTCTGGGTTCTTAAAATATATGCATGTGGACTAAAGTGGAGACCAGTGAGCTGCTGTTTTCCTATTGGCCAGAGGGGCTGGAAACAGCCAAATAACGATACACATTTTTGCAAACTGAGCTTTGCACCTGCACATTCTAATTAAGGTAGGGTGTGTCAGCTGAACTTCCTTCTGCAGAATTGTGCTGGCTTCCAAAATGGTTAGACTACTGTTCTCTCTGCTGCTCCTCGCAAGTTCTTCTTTACTCAGATATTTGCTTGGGAGATCCTAGTGGGTTCTTTTTGCTTCTTCACTACATAGCGCTGGAGAAACGGATGAGTCCAGGTACATAAGATTTGCTGGTAGGTCTGCCTAGCCAAACTAGAAGCAGGCAGGCTGCTACTGTTCTGAGAGATGTGTTATGAACAGAGCTAGTGAGATTTAAAACAATAATGCATTTGGGGTTTTTATTTCCTTTCTGGTGTCTAAGTCTTTAGGGGCACTCAGGTCATGCTTCTAGGCATTTTCCTCCACAAGCACAAGGTCCAAAGAGTTCCTTTTGTTGTTGCTGTTGTAATGCAGGCTGTAATTCTCACATAATCACAGGACGCCAGGAGCTGGGGCTTTCAGAAAATCACCACATAGCATGAGACTCATGATAAAATCACGTGAATTGGCAATGCAGAGAAACTTGCTCGGAGTACAAGCTCTTTAAGAAAACAGAAAAAAATCAAAACAACTAGAAAGCCCCCTAGGTTCACATGCTTAGAGAGAGAGAGAGAGAGAGAGAAATATCCTAAGGTTGACTGAGAAATCTCTGGAGAAAAGAGGAGTCACCAGAAAGAGTCCTATATAGGCATCACCCACTCAACTTCTTTCTGAGTGGTTTCCTTTACCCCCTCATGCCGTAATACACAGAATCTCCTCATTCCCTCTCCCAAAAGCGAGTGGCGACAATGCAAGTGAAGCTTCTGCCTCTGTTCGCCTAATGCCAATCAGAGCAGTTGTACCCCCACTAGCAAAAAGGTGAAGGATTGCAGGTGTAAGTCAGTTTTAACAGGGTTGGAACCTTGGGGATTTCAAGCCTAAGTCGTCATTAAGATGAGAATAACATCAGGCTACTATTATTATTATTTACTATTTGGTAGCCACAAAGCAGATCGATGCCCCACGTTGATTGGGGCAGTGCATAGGGAAAAAGAAAGCCCTGCTCTACCGAACCCTAAGTTAGTCAGAGAAAGGAAAGCGCAGCCCATTTTCAGGTCTTGAATTACAAGGGAGTAAGAAATGTAGAAGTTAGCTTCCTCTCTGTTAGAAGAGAGAGCGAAAGGCTAATTCCATTTTACAGTCGTCTTTGTACCAATATAGTTTGTATGTTGCATTTGACCTCCTGAAACAAGGTTAAACCACAAGGATCCCCTAGAGAAGTTGCTATTCATCTTTTAAATGTGAAGATTTTCAGGTATAGAAGGGGGATAAACCTAATACGGTGTTTAATGGAAAAAAATTATGACACCAGCAACACATCTGTGTCTGTAATTTCACAGTTTTTTCTTTATATTTCTCTGTATATATATGTATAATTTAATATCAGCCTTGGGGTTGTGGTCTCACATGTCATCAACTTGCAGGAAACTAGATCCTTGGAATAAGTATCAGATGATTTGCTAATGTTTGAAAAAAAGCAAAAAACATGCTTTAGGTCTCCATTTTATTGCTGTTATTGAAGTAAGAATTTGTGATTGTAACCTGATGCTTGCCTCACCAACATGTTTTCATTATTGTCTGGGTAATTGAAAGTCCAGGCAAATTTGGATATTAGGAGGTATTGTACATGCAGTTTCTAGTGCTCATTGCTGCTGAATGCCTAGGTGGTTCAAATTAAGGATGAACGCGTTTTGCCATTTTATGTAGGCTTAACGGTTGCTTTATTCCCCAACATCACTGGTCCAGATACAGGCTGATTAACGTGTACTTAGTTTATTCCTGTGTCTGGTTACCCCGCAGATTCAGGTAGTAGCCGCTGTTAAAGCATGCAGGCAGCCAAGCTCTGCTGACTTGTTACGGGGATGGATGGCTTTTAAAACTTTGAGTTGCTTTGCAATTCAGAGAGAAAAATTCAAGGGCAGTTCTGTGCTGGCTTTTTGTTCTGCAAGGAAACTTGTAAGGTGAAAGTAGGTGAAAAGGGTGGGGCAGCGCACGCTCCAGTGGTACACATGAGCTGGTCTGCAGGGTGGGGGGGAAGACCTAAAAGGTGCACCTGTGTTGGGTTTTAACATGTAAAGCTATCAGCATGTCATTGCCATACGTGGCTCTTTTTCAGGACTAAGCATCATGAGCAATACTCTCTGGCATCCCCTCCAAAGGCTCCTGGAACAATCCTAGTATGTTCTGTAGGGAGTCAGAACAAGTTGCAAAGGGAAGTTGATTGGCACATTCATCAATTTTCCTTTGCAGCCCCTTGTGAAGGGGCTTGCAGCGGGAAAGTGACCAGGATTAGTCTCAGAGTAGCAGCCGTGTTAGTCTGTATCCGCAAAAAGAACAGGAGTACTTGTGGCACCGTAGAGACTAACAAATTTATTAGAGCATAAGCTTTCGTGGGCTACTTTTCTATGCATCCGATGAAGTGGGCTGTAGCCCACGAAAGCTTATGCTCAAATAAATTGGTGAGTCTCTAAGGTGCCACAAGTCCTCCTCTTCTTTTTGCAGGATTAGTCTGTTATGTGGCACGGTAGGTGCAAAGAGAAGCAGGCTAGGGTTCTCCTGCTACCCGCAAAGAGCTTACTGCCCGTTTCTGCGGAGGTCACCAATGCTCCAGGAGGCAGCTCTGTTTCTTTTGGTAGCGGTGTATGTGAAATGGGTGGTCCCATTCCAATGGGCAGGTGCTGGAATCATAAAAAACTCCCTCCTCCAGTTGCCAGGCAGCAAAGAGGCCAAAGACTGAATGGATGGGCTATGGACACTTCACCCTAGAGGTGGACCCTCCAGGTCAGCGGTGAGACTTGATGACAAGTGGCAGCTCGAGGCTGCTCCTGTTCTGTGGATAAACAGATTATTTCAGTCTTCAGGCGTGTGCATCCGGCAGCTTCCCCCCAAAAGTCACTAAAAAGCTGCCATGCACGGAGGAAGGTGCATGAAGTTTGTAAACTAATCCTGATTAACTGGGATTAGCTGGGAAATTAAACCAAACAGAAACTTTGGTGAGCTGGGCTTCAAGAATGTGCATGTGGCTCAAGACTCCAATGCCAGGGTGCTGAATCCATTAATTAGAAACACTCGTCTCGTCCACTAAAAACCTGCATTTTATCATTAATTAATCTTTGCACACAAGGATCCGTTAGAGCAACCCCCGTAATGAGCAGATATTGGAAATGCAAAAAGGGACCTGCTTATTGCTTAACCCACCGTTTTGATTCAAAACCTTTGCACAATTGGCAAAAGGTAAGTCCATATTTGAGTTCTGCAAGGAACTAATTACTTGTCTGGACTCTACCCACATACCAGCTCCTACCCCCATAAATCCACCGAGCAGCAGGCATCCACAAAAGTCTTCAACATTGCTTTTTTGAATCAAGTTCTTTATGTACATCTCAACTTTTTGGTGGAAGATTCATGGCCCAAGCCACCTTAAGTATTTTTGTTATGAATAGGAGCCGTTAAATATTTCCTTCTCATTTAATTTATCATTTTTGCAGGCTTTCAACACTGTGTACAAGTTAGAAATAATGGAAGGCAAAGTTTGTTGATGAGAAGATGGCCTTGGAATAATAAAATTTACGTTGGGAGGGGAGGGGGAGAAAAGAAAACAAGCCATTTCCAAGCAATTGGTCTTAGGAAAGGTGTTTATTATAATTATTATTTATTATTTATTGTTTTATTAGTGTGTTGCATCGTGATAAGATATCAGTGATTTTTTGTTGTAATTCAACATTCAAGGCACACGCTTAGGGGTAGAAAGAGTTAGGGAAAATTGCAAGGAGAACAACAATTACAACAGCAACAAAAATGTGTGTTTGTGCCTAAAGATTAGTATATGGAGGTGTGATGTGAGGTCATTTGTCATTGTTCAAATAGTGTGTAATGCTCGCCATGAGGAGTGCCTAGCTAGATCAGGTGCAGCTCAGCACTTCCACTTCTCAGGGGCTGTTATTAATTATTATTTATTATTTATTGAGTGCTGACTGCTTGAACATTCACATGAATATTTTCTATCCACGTGGATAGGAACTGCTGGAGTTGTGCTTTGAATTTTGGGTTCAAACAAACCTTCACAACTCAAAGTGAAACTGAGTCTGAAACCATGGAGTTTCACCCTTTTCACCTCTGCAAAACAATCAATCTGTTCAGGTTCACTTGGAACTGGTCATGGGTTTGCTCAGTAGTGGTCCCAGCATCACAAACCTCAGTGAATCTTGTGCCCTGATCTGAACTTCAGGAACATAAGAATGGCCACACTGGGTAAGACCAATGGTCCATCTAGCTCAGTTTCCTGTCTTCCAGTTGTGGCCAATGTCAAGTGCTTCAAAGGGAATGAACAGAACAGGCAATTATCCAGTGATCCATCCCCTGTTGGCCACTTCCAGCTTCTGGCAAACAGAGGCCAGGGACACTCAGAGCCTGGTGTTGCATCCCTGACCATCCTGACTATTAGCCATTGATGGACCTATCCAGTTCTTTTTTTAACCCTGTTATAGCTTTGGCCTTCACAACATCCCTTGGCAACAAGTTCCACAAGTTTGACTGTTTGAAGAACTTCCTTTTGTTTGTTTTAAACCTGCTATCCATTCATTAAATTGGGTGACCCTGGTTCTTGTGTTCTGTGAAAGACTAAATAAGATTTCCTTATTCACTTTCTCCACACCAGTCAAGATTTTATAGACCTCTATCATATCCCCTCTTAGTCATCTCTTTTCCAAGCTGAAAAGTCCCGTTTTTTTAAATCTCTCCTCATACGGAAGCTGTTCCATACCCCCTAATCATTTTCGTTATCTTTCTCTGTACCTTTTCCAATTCTAATATCTTTTTTGAGATGGGGCGACTTTCATCAAGCTTATAGTGAAACTCAAACCTTGGGGCATTCTGGCTGGCTTCAGGTGCTGTTGCAAGTATTCTTTAACTTTAAAGTACTAATCTTTCAGGATAAAATGTTTTTTCAGTATATCTTACCAGCGCAGTATAACAGATAAGCTTAGAATGATGATGCAGTTGATACATGAATATAGTGTTCTCAAGTGTACACAAAGGTATCTTAGATACAGTGTTAATGAGGGCTATAGTTGGTTAGATCTCAGGTGCTCCCTAGAAGTTATAGTGAAATACTGTAAATCCTACACAATAGCTTCTTAAACCCTGTGGCACGCAGGTAAAATACCAACCTCTTTCAACAACTAAAAGACTTCTAACTGTGGGCAGTTTAGTTAGGGGTCATTTCAAGGGGAAATGCTTGAGAGCAGGATTGTATCCACTTAGATTTAAACATCCACTTCGTATATGTGTGCAAATTGCAATGCCAGTTAGAATGAACCTTCCTTTACAGTGAACAGTATGGTAAGTGTTGTATATAAAATATAAGGACTGAAAATGTCTTTTATTGGCCACATCATGAGTCAATGACCAAATTCCAATTGAGAAGTAATTGGTCCTTTTCAATGATAAAACTCCCTTCGACTTAGTATCCTCTGACTTCCAATCTCTTCATGCATTTTGGTCATTCTATTTTATCCATTGATCTCAGCGTTGGAAATGAGGGATGCTGATGCCTGTATGAAACGTGGCTGCTTTCCCACGAGTCTGGGCTTATCACCTCCAGGAGTGCCCTGTTTTCCACAGACTCTGAAGGAGATCTTTCTTCTTTGGCGGTTCCAAATCAACCAGGAGAATCTAAAATAGCCTATACAGTCTCTTATAATCCGGCACTGGAACTCAGAATGCATCGCATTGGTTAGTAGTGATTCAGACTGTTAACAACTATGTCCATTAGAGGAATTTATAATTCCTTTCAGCTATTACAGAGTTTTAGCACAATAAGATGATTATTGCCTTGCAACATCCTTCGGGTCATTCATTTAAATTGGAAACTCCTTCATGCACAGCTCCTTCCATGGCTTTTAAAGTTGAAGTAAGCCCAAGAAATAGTTTCTGCCAGTTATTATTCTTACAAACCTGAATCCCAATTTCCAAGTTGTGCAATAGCGGATTGTATACAGTTGTCAAAGGTATCATTGCAATAAGATTAGGGACATGCACTCTTGATTAGAGCTAGGTGACTTTCTTGGTGAATAGTAAATTCACTGAAAAATGCGTTTTTCAAGGCACCAAAACTGTTCATGAATTCGGGTCAAATTTGGTGAATAGTTTCAGCCAAATAAAAACGGAGAATGTAAAATGTTTTCTTCAGTCCAGCCCATGTGTTTTTTTTCAGTCTTTCATTTCAGTGAAGAAAAAAAAATCCATTTTGGTTTGCAATGACCCAAATTTTTTTGGAGGGAGATTTCTTTTTTTTTTGGTTTGGCCAATGAACTGAAAAATCAGTTATTTGCTCAGTTCTGCTTCTGACTGTGCTGCTTATTATTATTCTTTCCCCAAGCACAATCTCTCGTTCTGCCATGACTGAACTCTTTTAAATATTCTACTGCAGTTTTGGGTCTAAGAGGTGGAATTTTTGTTTCTGGTGGGCCAGATTCTGATCTCAGAGCGCTGTAAATCGACAGTAATTCCGCTGTCATTAACTGTTACTATTGGATGCTTTCAGAAGAGTCTGTTGGGTTATAAAGTGTTTGAGACATGTAGTTTTGACCTTGTAGCCAAGGTAGAAATTAAGAGGAGGAAATGAACTCCTTTCATGGTGCAACCATTCTTCTCCTTGGGCTGAGGAGAAGAATTCACTGGGAAAGCAGGCGAACTACTATAATTGTTCAGGGCAGGGCTGAACGGGAAAGATGCTAAAATAGAAGAGAGAACTACAAGCAAATAAGATACTCTCATTTATTTTTCTGGTGAGCAGTTTCTGATAACAAAACAGTGTAGGTCGGAGCTCCTGCTTCCATTGAGCACTGGCTCCAGTGGCCTGAAAACAAACTGAAAGCAAAGTTCCAAACCAGCCTTCTGAATATCCTCATGCAGACACTACTACAGCAAAATAAAAGCGGGTGGTATCTGATTTGCTCGTTTGTTCAGCTCTCTAGATCTCTAAAATCCGTAATGTAAGTGATAAAGTTTTACCCTAGAGAGAGCTTATAGGGCTTCATTTTCAAACATTGGCACCTTCATTTCAGATGCAAAACAAATACGCATTGCACATGCATGGGGTCTTTACACCTACCAGTATCCACTGGTTTGTGCAGTTGTGTACTTTTTGCACATATCTGCCTGAATGCACAGATGCTCCTGAGAGGCATGTGTGCTAGAAATAGGCAAATCCAGGTGGTTTTGGTTCCTTAAAACTTTTTCAGTCAAGGAGTGGTTCAGTCCTGTTTCATTTGAATTCCCCAACTTTTCTTCTCCTCCTGGATCAATGATTCCAGTTTTGATCCATCTTCGGTGTGAATATGGAGAAGACTTGCCTTGGGATTTGGCGGAAATGGAAGTTAGCAGTTCAGGATTCCATATTCACCTGTGTCACCAGTGGGGCTTGTGAAGTTGGGCAAGTCACTCCATCGCTCTGTGCCTCAGTTTCCTTGTCTATAAGATGGGGATAATACTGGCCTACTTCACAGCAGTGATGTAAGGGCTTATTAATTAATATTTGTAAAGTTCCATCAGTTCCTCAGATGAAGGACTCTGTGGAAGGGCAAAGTTGTTGTTATAAAAATGCAGCTATGAGAGTCCAATTGTTTGTCTTATTCTTGAAAAAATGACTAGCATGAAAACTATTGGAGTAAAAGGCATCATTTGTCAAAACAATGAATTGTTGAAAGACTTGGCTAAACATTAACTAGCTTGGAAGTTAGAGACAGTCGCCGTTTTATGAGCATTTCTCCTTCCAATGGAGAGATTTTTAAAATGAGAAAAGAACATTGAAATATGGATATTACTGGAGTCACTTTTGCTTCTTTATTGCCCCTGTGTTGATATTTTATTGTCTCATCCTCCGTGGTTCATGTAATCACTGCTGCCTCGTAACTCAGAGAGGGTTTTCTTAATGTACACAAGAGCAGATCTTGTGTAAAGTCAGTGAAAATGAATGACAGCTTCTTTTATTTTTTCCCTATGCCTCCACTAATGGCTGAGAGCCCCTGACCTCTTCAAAGACATTAGGGCTGTTTTCTTGGAACACCTATTGCTTTTGGAAAATCTTTTATGGGATTTTAGAAAAGTTTGTTTGTTTATTAAGAAAAAAGCAGATTCTGGGACTTTTACGTTACAGCTGCTGTGCAGTCTGTAGCAGGGATATCAATGGTAACTCAGACGCTTCTTACTGATGCAAGGAGTGTTAGGATTTGGGCAGCAGAAGGTAGGGAAGGGAATGCAAAATTTGACACTGAGGTCCTTAACCAGCAAAGGATGTGGCTTGTAATTCAGCATCTTTGTAGCCACATTGTCCTATTTAAAACGTATTCTCTCTGCAGCAGCGTTCTGGTTTGGAAAGAAATAGTCTGGACCAAGCATGAAAACATATGCATAACACCTTGATGGCTTGGGCTTTGCCACCTTTTTGCCCTGTTTGATCCAGGCCACTGTCGGTAGACAGGATACTGGGCTGGATGGACCTTTGGTCTGACCCAGTATGGCCGTTCTTATGACTGATCAGTCTCACTTTAAAAAAATTGTTGGACAAAAAGTTGACTCTCTAGTTTTTATGGTGTTGCAAAGAGTTTTTAAGAAGAAAAGACTCCGTATCATTTATAGAGAACAGGCCTCTTTTTTCAGAGTCAAAATAGTTCTGAATGCAAAGATTCTGCCCCTTAGTTATTATTACAGAAAAGCCCAACCTGCCAGGTTAAATTCTGGATCTTAATTTCTCCCCATATAGGCGCATTCAGACCCAGGATTCTGGGCTAGCTCTGCCATGGAAATGGAACTGGGATCCAAGCATATAGCCCAGAGACTGGAAGTTCTTCAGGTATTGGTTTGGGCACCAAATCTAATTATTATAAACCTACCTACAAAACTATTTTTAGAGTGTGTTAGATGATCACAGTGCAGCTACCAGTTCAGGCAGCCTCAGAAATTCTCAGGACTGTGAACCTCTTACTTCCTCTGGGAAGCAGTTTCTGCTCATACAAATAGTCCCGTTGATTTAGTGTTAGATTTCAATTGGACTCCCCATGCAAGTAACAGCTCACCAGTGGAAATAAGGAGTTCCCAATCTGGCCCATAATAAACACAGGGCAGTGTGTTTTTAGTTATAAACTTTAAAGCTGAAGCAGAGAGTGAATGCTAGTTGCAGCCGTATCTGATTGTTTTCTCTCTCAAGTGACCCCAAAACACCAGAGCTGCTCCAGTCCCTGTTGTCTTTAACTTTCTTGGCTGGTCAAGGAAAAGAAAACTCCTTGGCAGTGTGCCATGCTGAAACCCCCCGCCCCTGATTTATTATCACTTAAACCAGCTGCAGATGTCAGCCGGGCCTGCACTCTGCTGCCAATTAGTGGGGGTCTCATGCAGAGATTGCTGGCGGTCTTGCCTGGCACTCGAAGGGGGACCTGACTGAAAGGGGTGGATCCGTGAAACTGAAAAAGCATAAAAGAAAGAAAAATAGGATCTCATCTTATCGGGTTAAAAAACATCAGTGGGTTGGAAATTGAGCTGTGCTAGGACAGGGTGGTTTCAGCTCAGAGGAAGGTTTGGCCCAGGTGGGGACATATGGATTTCCTCTTCCTTTGGGTTAACAAACCCTAAAACTCCACAGTGAAACTCACCAGAACTTTCATTTTGTTGTGGTTTTTGAGGCTTGAAATTTAGCACAGGTTCACTTGAAAGCCAGCCTGAAATGTTTGTGAATTCATGTGGATCCTTCAGTAAACCTGGCCCAATCTGTGGTAGGGTAACAAAATCCCAACTCAGTTTGTCTGCAGTGGCGAAATTTGTCTTGAAAATTCTGACCAGCCATTCTGCTTCATCCCAAGTAGCCCATGTACTAGAGCGTCAGGTGCGTTCTAATAGAGAGAGAAAATGGGGGTTTTGCGGCACTCCTCCCTGAAAATAGCAATATTACAAGGGCAAATGTAGCAAATAATGAATGAATATGGAAAGAGTACAGTTTTTCTCAAATCACCACATTTCTGCAATTTCTTCCCTCGTGGAAGACGTTATCTCCATATTAATCTTTTCTCTCACATTGGTCATAATTCTCTCCCTGGTCTGCCTAATAAAATTTTGTTTTGTTCAGAATTAAACTGAATTAAAACTTATCACATGCCACTTTTTTTAGGATCTGACTTAAAACCCAGCCATAACTATATAGGTCTGTACTTTTAGTCATGATATAATGCAACAGTTTCCGAGAGAGCTTGTTCTCTCTGTAGCTGGATAGAAGTATGGTCCATATTGCATTTTGGAGCTGTACGTTATATATTTCAGCCCAAACACTTACAGTTTGGCAAAGATATAAGCAACTGAAAACAGTGGAAACAAAATGGAATGAAATGAGTGAATGAAAACAATGGTTTTATAATGGAAACTGTTAGGCACATTTAAAAATAGAGTTTACTATCAGCACTACCTATACTTACAAGGCACTGTTAACATCAAGCTCACATCAAAAAATTTTCTCACCCCTGTATTGCTAACTGCACTTTTGGTTATCAAAAATGAAAGATTTTTTTAAAAAAATCCTGTTTACTTCTCTCATTTCTGCTTGTTATTTACTTGTTGCATTTCATTTAATTTAGATAGTGAAAATGGACATGAGGTGTTTTCTGCCAGTTGCATGCTCTAACTCACTGATGTTTTGTTTCAGTTCATGCTGTTGCAAGAGAATTTCTTTAAATTTTAAGAATTCTATTTTTGCTATTAAAAATAAGTACCGTATGCTTGTTCCATCACACACTAAACTCATGGAACACATTATTAAAACTATATATATTCAGATTTTTGAGTATTGTTAAATTTACTGAACATCTGAGTTAAAGAGACTAATTTGTTAAAGCAGCTAACCTTTTGTCAGGTTTAGTCTATACTAACAAAATATAGCATATATCCTTAAAAATATTGCATTTTGCAAAGTGCTTCAAGTGCAGCTAGAACTATAATAGTCTTTGCAACATTATATGACAAAGATCATTAATCAAAAATAGATTGAGCTTTGCAGACAATTATTATTTTATCATATGAATGCTCTTCTCTCCGCTTCTAAGCCTAAATATTATTTCTAGTTAAATGTTGATCATTGAAGATATCTTTTTTTTAATTTTGATAATGCAGAGTCCCTTTTACTGTAGCAATGTAACGATAGAAAATAGAACTACTTTTTCTTGATGAAAACCCATGTGCAAGTTTTGAAATCTTTGATGCATCTTTGCTCCATGAATATCAATAACTTGTGATATTTTATTTTTGTATAATATATCTTCCTCTCTAATCTTTACATTGCAGTATTATTTTATAAATACTAAAAGAAAAGCACAGTGGATACTTCTAGGAGGATTTGACATATTTTTAAAAATTCCTTCCTTTTTATTTGATTTGTTATTTGATGCCTGCCTTCCCTTTTGAAAGCATGTATGCTTGTAATTCTTCTTAAAAGTCAATAAAAATAAATTAAAAAACTTAATAGTTTGTAAGATAAAAAACTCAAAATTTTAATTTTGGATCTAAAACTAGTTGATATTGACCTATTAAAATATTGAACGTAGAGCTACGCAAATGAAATACAAAAGCTAATCTCAACTTTTGACTAATTGGAATAAAATCTTTACATATACAAGCAAGATCAGAACCCATTAGCAGCCAATATTAGTTGAAATGAGACTAAACATTACACGGTGTAATTTTATTTCTAGAAGCAGTTTATTATTCCTATAATGCAAAGCACTTCTTCATCACAACATTGTTCAATTGTTTAGTCTTTCTCTGAGAGTTCCCCTCAGTGCAAGGGAAAGGATGCATGAAGGAGAGGCAGCAGTTGCAGTGGCTTATCTGGAAAACAATCTGGTGCAAAGGCCCCAAAAGAACAGAAGGATGAAATCTGATAACCGGGCTTTACTTGAAAATTTTATAGCAACATAAAAGACTTTATTTTCTCTTTTAATGTTTGAAATGCATTTTGTTATGAAAATGTGGTGTTACGTTACCGTAAACGCACAAAAGGATTTTGCAAGCAAAGCCTTCTATAAAGTTTCACAGCTACTGTATAATATGGGCCGACCATGTAGGTACAATGGGACATTTAAACAAAAGAATAATATAAATCTCAAACCAGCAAAATATATTTGAACATTGCACTGGCATCCCCACTAGTGACCACATTTCATAGAAGTAACTAGTAAGTCGTCTTTGAGCAATGTGGAAAAAATTTCTTACTGATGATGGAAACATTTTTTTCTAGTATGGGGAGGTGGCAGGGAGGTTGTGGAAAATTTTTTTTGGCTTTGCCCTTAATTATTTTGAACACCGAAAGACCAGTTTCTCTAGGTCATCTTCTTCATGTGGCTGATGTGAATGGAGAGCAATAATTATAATTTTACATTCAGATAGTTAAGCCAGGTAATTGCATCTGGAGTAGCGGAGTGTATTGCTGTGATGCCTCCTTTGAATTTGTGAATCAGGCATTGAGTTGTTATATGGTCTGTTCTGGGTGACCACAGTTGAACACTGGGGAGTCTTTAATTTTCCATCTGTGTGGCAAGTATCTGACTCTGCCATGGTTTGTGTGGATGTGGTTTAGGGTTGCCCATGAGCTTCATGGGAGATCAAAGCCAGGGATCTTCTGCGTTGGGTCTTTCACGAGGTGTGTGTTTGTGACTTCTTGTGAACTCCATTTGGCTTTCTAAGCTTTGTCAGGGTTGAAGTTGCATTGATGAAGGTTAAACGTGTGGGTCTAAAAGGGCTCACGTGTCTTCAAGCAGTGGTGAGGGACGTTGTTAAGGTCTTGGTGGAAGGGGAGACGATCCTTTTCCATGATCCTCTAGAATTCCCAAAGGGTTGTGGCGTCGCGGCGAATGGATGGAGGAGCAATGTGTGACAGCACCAGCAGCCAAGGCGTTTGGGTCAGTTTAAGGGTTCCAGTGATGCACCACATTGCAGTGTTCAGTTGGACATCAACCAGTTGAGTATGGCTTCTTCTAGTCCATACCAGTGCCCAGTACTTGGCTATAGAGTACACAAGGGCCATCGCTGATATCTGTAACACTGATGCCGATGCTCCCCAGCTTGTACTTGCCAGTTTCTGAATCAGGTTGACCCTTGTCTTCATCTTGGCAGCTACCTTCTTCAGATGGTCGTGGAAGGTTAGCGTGTGATCCAGTTTCACTCCGGGATGGGTCGGAGCGGGGTCATGTTGCAGTGTTGCTGCAGAAGGTCACTTTCAGGGTGCGCTTAGCATTCCTGGTCTGAAGATGGAATACAGTGACTGTGTTTTCTGAAGAATTGGCTGGAGCCTCCATTTCTGGACTGTAATGGTCCCTCGCTCTCCCGGTCAGAGGGAGGACACTCAGGCTGGTCCTGCCTGGCCAGGACCAGAGTCCGCAGGACAGCGCAGAGCCCACAATAGGGCTGGGCGATCAATAGTCACTGTCAGGCTTTAGCCTGGGTTTGGGTGGCTGAAGCTGTCAGCCCTTAAACAGAGTCCATCAGAGCTGGCTGTAGCCCGGGCGGAGCTCAGGCAGCCAGCAAACAAACAGTCTATCAGTGGGCTTGGGCCTGGGCTTGAAGAGGCTGAGGCAGCCAGCAACAAAACAGCATTGGTGAGCTGGGCCTGGGCTTGAAGAAGCTCAGGTGGCCCGCAAGCAAAACAGTCTCAGGGCTGGCTTCAGCCAGCAAACAAACAGTCTTTCAGGGCTGGCTTGGGTCTGGGTGGAGCTCAGGCAGCCAGTGAACAAACAGTCTACAGGTGAGCTGGGGTCTGGGCTTGAGTAGGCTCAAGCTACCAGCAAGCAACAGTCTTACGGCTGGCTTTAGCCTAGCTGGGGCTCAGGCAGCCAGCAAACAAACTGTCTACGGGTGAGCTGGTAAGGGAGGCTCCTTCCTCAGGGCTAGAGCTTCCCTGCACCGTGTAGGAAGTCAGCCACCCCCGGGTGGGGAGGTAGCGGGACGTGGGCCCACCTTACTCCACTGTGTCCCAGCCCAGGGCCCTGGCAGGGACAGGATTGGCTGCCCCTGCGTCGGTGGGGATCCAGCCGCAACACGCCGACCGAGCCACCCCTGGCTCTGCAGCCGGCTGTTCCGTGGCTGCCCCTGGGCCACTTCTTGCCTCCCTGGGGTTTGGTACCTGTAGCCTCCAGGGCTCCTCCGGCTCCTCGGGGTACATGGCGGCAGGCACTCTGGGCCAGTCCTCGTTGGCGTCTGGGGATCGGGAACAGCCAGGCGTAGGTTCCCCGCTGGGCCGCAGCAGAATGGGTGGAGCGTCCTGCTCCTCTGCAGACTCTGCCCCAAATGTGATGAAGGGCTTGCCTTTTATACTTCCGGCCACGCCCCAATACTTCCTGCGAGGGGGACGGGGTGATCTAGGCGCCACCCTACAAGGGAAGTGTAATGATCCCTCGCTCTCCTGCTCAGAGGGAGGCCACTCGGCTTCACTACATGGACATATTCCTCGATGGTGTTTAGGTCTCTGTTCAAGGTGGACTTGATGTCACTGAAGATGGCTGCTTGTGTTGCCAGGGCAAGATCATTTGCATATGCAAATTTGCGTGACTTCGTGGGAGGTATGTCGCTCGTGTAAACATTGAAAAGTATCAGTGTGAGTACTGAGCCTTGTGGCAGTCCATTGTTGAGGAACTGGGATGACCTTTCTGTAGGTAGCAAGCAGTCACTTCCATGTGGACAAATTCATGGTTGCTTGGAATTTCATTGCTTTTGCTCACATGACAAGATGTATTTGTGGGTAGGAATGGCTGACTCCTACCTTGGTCATACCCATGAACGGACTGGGTTTTGGTAATGAGTGCTGGAAGTTCTGCAGAGTTTTGGTCCTGAGTAATGCTATGTGAAACTTGGGCTGTTAGACCACGCAGGGCATCATGTGAAAGTTTTTCAGCTGACTTTCACCAAGATTTGCTTCAAAACTATGACTAAGCCATGATCAGAAACTAAGCCCAGGTTCACTCAAAAGGTTTGTGATTTTAGCAATGCTTTCAAGTAACCAGGGGTAACTTTCAATTGTGGATGAAAGCCAAATGCGGAGAGTTCCACATTGTTTTGAGGATTGTGGCAAACAAGTTGCCCAGTTCTAATATAGTGCTGGTTGGAGAAATTTTGACAGAAC
The DNA here is from genome assembly GCF_002925995.2 of Terrapene triunguis. NCBI lineage: Eukaryota > Metazoa > Chordata > Testudines > Emydidae > Terrapene > Terrapene triunguis. The sequence goes on along the minus strand of NW_020665065.1, from coordinate 4,412,169 downwards.
CATGATTCATTGGAATATATGGTTCCATTGAAATAGAAACACTTTATATAATTGCATTGATTTCACCAGATTTTCATTTTAGAAGAAAAACAGGGAAGAAAAGTTCTGAAAGCATCAAAACGTCCAGCAGGACAGTAGTTTAACCACAAAGCTATTCTTCCTTTTGGTACTTTTGTGCTGGATAGAAGTATTTTATTTGCATGTGATTTTGGAAATGACTTGGAATATTTTAACCGACCAATAGCAGATGGTTTTGGACTACTTTGCAAGACTGAAGATACATTTTATTACTTATTAAGCCGCCTCGAGAGATTTCAATCTATCCACATTTTGACAGAACAGCAACTGCAACTTGAACTGTTTACTTGGTTCCTCATTTGGTTCTTGCAGTATGCATGAGCAAGACAGATGTGCAGTCTTCTGGTTTCTATGATGTAGTACCATTTCTTAGCACTCAATCCTGTAGGTACGGAGGGCCCCCATCTCCCATTGAGCTCAGTGGGAGCTGTTGGCTCATTGTGTGTGTGAGTTTTAGTATGTGTTGGTACTTTTTCAACGTGTACCTTTTGCACATTAAATGTGAACCAATATAAACAGCATTTCAATACAAAGAAATGGAGGCTGGCTAGGTAATGGCAAGGCTATTAGGGTGCCTCGTTCAGCAATCTTTCATTTAATAAGGTGTAATGTAGTGCAAATTCGACATGTAATTAAAGCCTGTCAGAATTCACCTTCATATTTCCAATAATTCTTATTGCAGCTTTCGCCCACTTTGTGCTTTACAGTCAAAACTGAGGTAACATTTAATTTACAGCATACACATTCATAATGGGATGAGATTGATGGATAAGAGAAACGTACCTATTATGGGTAGCTAATCCTAACTGAATTTTGTTACTAACAATTATTAGAGCTAGACAATGAGAAAGAGAGAGAGCACCCTATAAAATAATATTTACTTTTTTTTTTAGCCTAATCATGAGCCAGGGCATAATTCCTCCCTGAAGAACACATTTAGCAAAACTATTGCTAACTAAAGAAGAGCCAGAAAAAGCTGGTGGGCCAGAAGCAACTGGAACATCTCATCAGTGCACTAGGAGTAATTGAGTTCTTTCACTGCTTATCCAGTTTTAATAACATTTGGAGATGTAGAAATGCGAGCAGCAGCTTCTGTTTCTGATAGACCCTCTTGCAATGAGATTTAATGGATTAGCTAAAATGATGTGAAAAAATGGATCTCTGATTTATTACCTGTAATTTTTTGCTTACTGCAGCATTTTTTTCCCAATCACAGTGTTTTCCATCCCGTTAAAGTCTGTGTGAATAAGTTCTATGTTGTGTTTCTGGATTTGCCCGGCGGGCTCATCAGACAGCCCTTTGCCTGCAGTCCCCACCAGGCCTTTTAAACAGGAAGTTTAATTTTATAGTATTAAAAAAGAGAAAACGGTACTTAATTATCTGGCTGTGAAACAGCAGTACTCTTTCTTAATTTTAGTAGCTAATAAAATGCTGTTCCTGCAGTTAACTACTTCTGGTCCAAATGCACTACAATTTTGGCTATTTGAATAGAATATTTTATGAACTGTTATATATTGCACTACAGTTTTTAAGCTCCACTATGACATATTTCTCTCAAGATTTATTAGTATTTTTTATTTAAAACAATATATTAAAGAGAGGAGAAAGAGTAATCTTAGGTAAAATTCAAATATTAGAAAAACGTAACATAGACCAAACCTTTTTATTTAACTCCCCCCCCCCTTCTTCTCCTCTCCCACTGTTGCTATAAAAAAGTTTTTGGAACAACAACCTACACCTGCATCATTAATTCACTCTGCCTTCCAACATCATAGTATCAGTTTCAAGGGCCATTTGCTACTTAAATGACTTTATGAAAACAGAACAATGAATGACCCCTATGCAGTACCTGCCTTACTCTGCAGAAAATAACCTTCATGATCTTTTATATCCCAATATATCTACCTCTCTACCAATAGTTTGCCTTTCTGATTCCAGTGCCTTAAGCAAATACTCTCTCATTAACTAGGATGTCTGTTGTGCAGAGACCCTCTTTACAAAAGTATGGGCTGCCTGTCTGAATTAAGCAGAAGGCATATTGGATGTTTCCTGATTTGGGAATTTATTATTGGGAGAAGCCATTTTGTCTGAGAAGAGCTGTTTCTGCTAGGTTGATTCTCACTCACTGACAATAGAACAAAATGTTATCTGTCATGCTGAAGCAAAGTGTGCACCAAAACCAGACAAGAGAAGAGCTCCCTCAGACTAATTCACTTGGGAAAATGCCCTTCTACCCAGTGATGATGAAAGCAATGTTCCTGGGAAGAATGCACTGGTCTCCATATGCGGAAAAGATAGTAACCCCTTTGCAACTGGACCTTCATGTAATGACTTGGGATTTGATCCAGCAAAGCACTTAAGCATATTGAAATCAATGGGACTACTCATATGTTGGAAATGACACACATGCTTAAGTGCTTTGCTGGATCGGGGCCTTGGTGCTCCTTATGGCAACTCATGGCAGGCGAAAGCAACTCAGCACCTTCATTGATAAAGTTATCCTTTTTTTCACCTGTAGCGTATCTTCAAAAGTGTTCCAAGACCCCGATGAAGGATTGAAAAGTGTTATGGCAGTATCCGTTTCGGTTTGTTTGTTCTCTCTGTTTTTCCTAGCTGAAATAGAGATGCATGCAGATAAACAGCTTATGATTCTGTCTTGGATTTTGTTTCTGTGGACTGATTGGAGCCATGAGGGGATTCGCTTTGTTGTGGATGGGCATCCAGCAACACGCATCTGAAGATCACACATGGCCCTGTGAACTCAAAAACCTTCCAAATAGGAAAACCACAGAAAAACCAAAACAAACAGGAAATGGAAACAAAAGAAAAAACGTCTTAGAAACCCAACACGGCTGTTCAAATCTGCATAACCTTCCAAGCAGCAATGCTTCCATATAAATGTGTGCTTGTGGGTGTATGGGTATATTTATAAAGAAGAGACACTATCGAGGAAAAATAATGGGCATGCACAAGAGTCTCATTATGAGATATCATGGTCAATCCTGGAGTAGTTTAATTCTAGTTATTACACTGAAATCAAAGAAGAATTCTAATTACAACAATGTATGTGAAACTATGTTTTACAATTGTTTTCCATTCAAAAGCACCAAATATTGTTCTTTGTCATTTGAAGTCCCATTAAAACCAATAGCAGTGGAGATACTATTTGTTTTAATGATTTTCTTAGTGGTGATCTTAACTGACAGTAAAAAGATTTTAATATGATTCTGATAACTCAAGTATTATTGGATTAGCAAGCTAACTTTGAGGGGAAGTAAAACTGACTTGAAAGAAATCTGGACTCAGGTTGGAAAGGGTAGGATTGGTGCAGTTTATGGTATTGTAGAAACTGCAGATGGAGCAGATTTAGATCACGATATGAACCCATTTAGAAGTAAAATGTTACGCCTTTGGCCCTAATTGGTGTCTTTGTTGGCAGTGCCAGCAAAGAGACTGGGATAAAATAGACTTGAAGAAGGCACTTCCCTGTAATGCTGAGAAGCAGGGCTGAGGTGCATTGGCAGAGAATGACATGAGGAACTTCTGCTGCTGTTGAATCTAGGGCAGTCATTTGTTTTGTGCACTAAAATAAGATACTGGTGCTGGTCAAACAACAAGAGGAAATTTTGCAAAAATTTTCATTAAAATGTCCTTTTTTGTTGAAAGTTAAAATTTCAATGAAAAATGTAATCAAATTTGAATTTTTCTATCCATCTGTAGTAATTAAAACTGGTCAAAAATAAGGGCAATTTTTGCAAAAATGTTGACTGTTTTTAGTCAAAGTTCAAAATTTCAATAAGTGTTGACATTTTAAAATTTTCAACTAGGTCTATCAATTATTGCTATTTTTTTTAAAAGCATATTAAACCTTATTCCCCTTGTAACCTGTCTACACTGTATCTTGAAATGAGGAAGAATGGTTTAATAGTCACGTTGGTTTGAGCAATGTGGCAGCGTATATTTTTGTATGTAAAATTCAGAATGACTATTGAGCAAGTTGATTGGTCTGGGCTGAAGCAATAATGTAACATCTGTAAGAAAACCAATATTGATAAACTTCCAATAACCATGTTGTTTCTATAGTACTCTACAACAAACATTCTGCTTTAGTTACAACTGACCTAAATCCAGCACTGGGCATTCTAATGCCATGGAAGCATAAAGTGTTTCCCATTTTTATTGAGCATGTACTTATCTTCTCTATACTGTAAGAAGGCACAGATGTGACTGGGTTTGGGATATATCTGCCACATAGGGGAGCTAAGCACTGTCTTGGTCTGAGTCCCAAACTCCCTGTCCCACTAGGGTTGGGAGTACTTTGGAGGCCATGACACCTCGGGGAACAAGGAACAATTCCTTTGAGCCCCCTTCCCCCAGCTGATCCAGTCAGGGATGGGTCACTATGGTAAGTGAAATATTTAAGGAGGGACTTGAATTTGTAAGGGAAAAAATGGGAGTATATCAGGGAATCTCCTGGAAAAATACAGCATGTAGAAGAAGAGTGTTCATTCAGGACTTATTGCGCCAAATTGGTCTTTGCTGCAAAACCATCCACATAAGTAGATTTACACCCAAGATGAATTTGCCCCAGCATCACTTTAGCCTGCAAGTGGACACTTGTGCTTTATTTAAATGCAGCTTTAAGTATTTGCTGCTTTTAATGAACAAGCTGTGGTCGCTAGAGTGCCTCTTATAAAACCTATGTAAACTGCAGCTTTAATGGACACGCTTTCTTTTTTTTTTTAGCCAAACTTTTCCTATATTTTTTTTAATGAGCCTAATTATTTTGAGGGCTGCCACATGGCCTGTGCCACTCCTTTTCCTGAGCCTTTTCTGGCAGTATGTAGACTGTTCTCCTCTTGGGTAATGGGTGGATTCTCAGAAATTAATGTCTCAAAAAACCACAGGAGGCTGTTTATCTCTCTATCTCTGGTCCTTATCTGGCCCCCTGTTATCATGGTATCTGAGCACCTCACAGTCTTCAGTGTCTTTAATCTCCCCACACTCCTGTGAGGTAAGTGGTTTTATCCCCATTTTTATAGATGGGGAACAGAGATACTAAATGACTTATGTAAGGTCACACAAGAAGGTTTTGGTTAAGCAAGGATTTGCACCCTGGTCTTCAGAATCACAGTCCAGTACCCTAATGATGGGACTATATGTCCTTCCTATTTGTCTGTTGATCGTTGTTCGTTATGGGTAATCTCTTCTGTTGGATCAGTTGTCTGAAGTCTCTTACTGACCTCTGGGTTGCCCGCTGGGCCAAATTCAACCTGGGAATAAAGCAAGCCAAATTCCCGTTGCAGCTAGCCAGACGTCAGTGAGGGCTGTGCTGTTTGCTCTTTGGCTCCTTTCAGTGGCTAAAACTCCATATAAATTCAGCATGGGAATACACATATGATCGCAGACATCATTTGATGACCAAGAAGGCCTTTTTCCTCATGCTTACATTTGACCTCGACTTGTCCCTGTGATCCTGCTGAAACTCTTACAAATGTCCTTTCAGATACTCTGATTGCACATCCTCTGCTTTTTCTGTCGGAATCAGGGACATAGCCGGAACCTAATTCTCCTCTCACTTACGCCAGATTTACAAATGTGAAAATTTCGCTCAGTTCAGTGGAGTCACGCTTGATTTACACCAGTGTAAGCGAGGGGCCCTGTGTGTCCTGTCTTGTGAGTAAGATCTCCACTGCAAATCACACAGCGCACACATATGTAATTTCTTATGAGTCAGGCCCCTTATGAAGGAAATTATCATTTGTTTGCATAAGGGATAATACCCTGGTGAGCATCTGTTTAATCGTGGCTGTCACTTAGCAATAGAGGATATGCAATTCATGCAGCCTCCCTATATATCTAACAGGGACCAATTCAAAAGTAAACCATTGTCATCAATTACATGAGTCAGTGCTTCAGAGAAAGCATCCTTCACAACTGTGTTTCCACCATTTAGCTGTGTGTGGTTAGTTAATTTGCAGGCATTAAGAGACTCGGGCAAATATCAATCTTATTAACCTTATGGCCCATATATACCAGCAAAACTAAATTAGGTTATCTTTAGGGAACACACTATACTGGGAGTTCTCTCTCTCACACTCATTCACAAACAGAGAGAGAGAAAATGCTTGTGACATTTTTTTTTCTATACTACAAAGCAAGTTTTTGTATATTAGTAATGCAGCTACCATCCTGTTCATCAGAGACCCAGGTTTTGGCTAACAAGAGCCCCCAAGGCTTGCTTGGAAAAAGCTTGCCCATTCACTGGCAAAGGGCTGCTGTTTATTTTATCCGTTCTGGTTCATCCATCCCTAATATAGAGACATCTAGAAATCTTCCCAGATCTATTTTGGGCAATACGTCTGAGCAGGAAAATATTTCTGCAATGACACAAAGTGTCTTGGTCTATTTAAGTGAGTCTTCAAAGGCTAAACTGGGATTGGACAGGATCCAAGACTCTGAAGAGAAGGAGGCAATTAGAATGGGAAAGGGGAAGGTTTTATGCAATCACTAGTAGGGAGAATGATACAAGTGGGTGTATAGGGTTAAAACAGTATTTTTGTCTTCTGACAATTCTGGGCCAGACTCTGAACTCCCTTATTCTTGCGTAAATCAGGAGTAACTCCCCTGAAGCCAATGGAGTATCACCAGAGTGAAACCAGAATAACAGAGGTAAAAATCAGTGTCCAAAAGAGCAACAAATGACCCTGACAATGATTTTTGTGCAACGATAGGGTTGTTTGATATCTGTGTAACAGTGACCCAAACTTTTGGGGATAGAAATTAGAACCAAAAGACAATATGTAAACATGGTAGAACAAAGAGTTTAGAAGGGAGCCCCCAAGGGACTCCGTAACACTGCAAATAAGTGTTTGAGAAGGAATTATTTGTAGCCATAAATTGTAGACTTGGATTAAGCAATGAATGAAACCAAGAAAGAACAGCCCCTGAGAATCTAACAAAAGAAAAAATTCCCCAAGCATTCTAAAGGAGTCTCCTGGTCAAGGGTGTCAAACACAGCTGACAAATCGAGGGGAGTTAAAGCAGAGATCATGGCCTTGTCAAATGACATATGGAGCTCATTACTGACCCTCAGTAAAGTGGTCTCTCCACTGGGACTGGGCTTTTGGAGAATGCACAATAATCTTGGAAAAGGGGGTTTGAAAGTGCACAGCAACCCCCATCTCTCTTTTTGCCCCACCCGATAGGATGATAAACTGATTCATCCACAGAGAAAATGGGGGAAAGAGCATGATGTTGCTTGATTAATGGCTGGACTTCGTTAATTTTAGACAGAGACACAATGTTAATTGTTAGTGTGAACTGTTGTTTTGGTTGCTGAAGTTAAGGACTGAAAATATGGAAGTCTGTCTGACTCGTAACCTGATATTATTAGATGCTAGACAATTAAAAAATGGGGTTTTACCCTGCATGGTGCACCCCCCTGTGTGTTCTTGTAGTTAGGTATTCTACATGGAGACCTTAGTTAGCCCAGTTACATCTCTTTTTGGTTCAAGGTTCTGACAGCGTCAGTTGTAGTTATCCCCTGAAGGCTAGGCTTGGAACTTTCATTGCAATGGGAAATTGTTATTAGCAAGCAGTGGAATAAAAATGCAATCAAACTTGGGCTGTGACTAAGCAAATAAATACCACCTACTCCGATCAGTTTGGGACAATACATGACTGAAGAGCTGGTCAAAAAATTCCAAATTTCAAAATTTTGACTGCAGTTTTGAGGAAAAAGAAAACACAGGCAAAATTTCAATTGAATTTTTGTGAAGACTCCCCTCTCCCATCCAATTTTCAGTTCTAGTATCAACCCCGTTCTTTCGGTAAAGAGGTTGAAGCCTTCCAGCTTATTGAAAAACATCCGTGGGTGGCAATGGCCGCAGAATGAGTGATAGGGCTGATTGTTTCTATAGATCCTCTCCCCAAGTGGAACAAAGGATGGCATTAAAACATGGACATTCACTGTTTACCTTTAGTCTGATCTTTGCCATATTCCTTATAGGGGAAATTCTACAAATATCTTGGCTAGCATAATGACTGCGGGAAGAAAATGCTCAGTTTTTCATTGTGATTGCTGATTTCTTTGCACTAGGGTGTAGTTCCTTTTCTCTCTTCATTCCCCGGTATCTATTTATCTACTCTCTATGTCATGCTTTCTCTCTGTACTTCAAACATCTCATTTTCTGCCCTAAGACCAATGGGACACTTATCTCTTTTCTATTCTTCATACCCTTGACTCCTAGGGTTTAAATCTGAAGCTCTTCAGTGAGAGAGCTGAATTTATCCTCCCAGCTCAAGTCTAGGCCTTTGTCTGTTTTGAAGGCCATATCCTTCATGTTTCAGGCTCTGTTGTCCTGTGGGGCATCTATCTGTGCTCCAGGCTTTTCCCCCTACTCTCCCAGGCCAACAATCTCAGTGCTACCACTGACTGCTACAGGCTAGCTGAAGAATGAGTAGATGTCAATTCTCCACTTCCCCCTTCCTCCCAACACCTCCTCAAGCCCTCCAGCCACCCTTAAAGAGAACTCAAAGGGTCAACCCTTCTCAACCCTAGCATGTATAATAATAATAATGTATAATACGGGTATTTAATCATTGGAGCAACTTACCAAGGAATAGGGTGGATTTGTCATCATTTGACATCTTTAAATCAAGACTGGATGAGTTCCTAACATATGCTGTAGCTCATCCAGAAGTTATGGGCTGGATGCAGGAATCACTGGATGAAATTCTCTGGCTTGTGCTCTGCAGGAAGTCAGACTTAGATGATCATAATGGTCCATTCTGGCCTTAACATCTATGAAGCTAAGTTAAACTGGGTTCCAAAAAATTCCCCCAAATGCATTCCTGTTACCCATGCTACAAAAGACAGCACATCTTACAAGGACAAGAGAATTCTGTGTTAAGAGCCAACCCAGCACCAGTGGCTCCTTTGTTTCACATAACTCATAACTTTTATAATAAGATAATACACCATTAAGTAATATGCTGGCCAATTGCTTGCTGATTGCTCGCTGTTATTTCAGATATATATCAGCTCTAAACAGCCATTCGTATTTACCCTCCTGAGCCTTATCACTATGTGCACTTAGTAACCCGGATTCATTTGCCATTATGTAGATTTCTGTTCTCTTTTGGGTGACAGACGCATTCTTTAAAGACAACATCCCGAATGAGTCTATAATAGCTATGAGCTTGTCAATGATCCCCGCTAAGCAGATTGAAATCAGATTGTTTGCACTTCGAATTTGCTCAATTGGTCCTTTTCCATTATTCAACCAGGGCGGCGGCTGTTCACCATCCCTGTCCAGTGCATTAAATGTCTATTACCCTGTTTACCATAGTCATGTTAAACACCAGCTTATGAATGTCAATTTGTTCTCCAATTAGCCATGCCTTATTGACTTGCCCTTAAACTTACAAACACCAGCTTTCTGAAGTGCCTGTCACTATAAAACTCCTGTTTGTTTTATTTTTTAAAAGGGATAAAACCTTAATGTATCTTTCTAATTGACAACAACCTTGGTAATCCTCATTTAGAGCCTGTTGTTTGGGGGGAATGGCGTTTATTCTAATAGCTTCATATCAGCGTTAATATTTTGTGACAGTTTTGAGTATGTTTAACTTGAATAGATGATGCATTAAGTATATTCCAATCTGTATATGGCATATTAGCAGCAAACTGTTTATGATGCAAAGCTTTTAACTCCCTTTCCACACAGCACTGAAAGGTAAATGCATATATATTTGCTGGAATTAAATTAAGAGATCGCACGTATATGAGCAGCAGAGGTTCCCAAACATTTTCTGCGGTGTGCCCAATAGTGGAATCAAATGGCAGGTGGGCCTAGGCATGTCTGGAAATGCTAGAGCAGAGACAGGCAAAGAAAGAGCAAGATCACAAGTAAAAAACCCCAAACCTTCCGCAGGTTATCCTGGTCTGTGTGACTCTAGGACTAACTTAACACAGCAGTGATGTTCTGAAACAAGACACGAGGGAAGAACTTGAATGAGCAGGCACACCTGTGTTCCTCCTCCTCCTCGCTCTCCAAAGATGGGTCTGATCCTGCAGGATGCTCAACTCAATGAGAATTAAATGTGCTCAGCATCTCAGCAGTCCTGGCCCAAGGCTGCATCTTAATGACAGCAGGCATTGAACTTTTCCTATAACAGAGCTCTTTGCCCTAGTTATACTGCTAACCTGACACTAGGTACCAGGCTAGTCTTAAGCCCTAAGCAGTAGTCTCTGCCTGGCTTTTGGACTTGTTCTGTGTGTGCAGAATGACCCTCTGCATGGGCCATCAGCAGATATTGAACCAGGGACTTTCAGCACCACAAAACAGACCTCCATCACATCAGCTGTAGGAATAGCTTCATTTGATGACAGCAGTAGTAGGCAATTTATCCTCTGTGTGGACCAGCCACTAGAGAGGGATGCAGCACACACAGTGCGGTAGCATTACGTGTGCATCTGGTCCATTGCCACATTTGAGACTCAAAGCAAGACACTTGCGGTGTGTAAGCAGCATGTCTACCAGGAAACCAGGAAGAAGGGAACCTCTAGTCAAGCTGTGCTCAGCTGGTCAAAAACAGAAGCAGTCCTTAGGTAACTTTCTCTCAAACTTCCTTAAAGTATCAGGCTTTGTGTCATCTCCACCTGCCAGGTTGCTCAGCGCTGACCCCAAGACTACTGCATAGACCTAGAAGTGAGGCTAGGTTTATGCTGGTGAGAGATGGGGAGAGTCTGGAGCGGGAATTACTTGTGGTGACGCAGAAAGAGAATAACCTGCTATGAGTATATCTGCATTGCAGCTAGAGGTGTAGTTTCCAGCGTGGGTGGACATACCACCTGCTAACTTTGATTGAGCTAATGCTCTAAAGCAGGGGTCCCCAACGTGGTGCCTGTGGGTGCCATGGCACCCGCCAGGGCATCTAAATGCGCCCGCGTACTGGCCGGTGGACGAGCATCCGCCAAAATGCCACCGACAAGCAGCAGCATCCAGAGGCGTCGACACCGAAATGCCACCGATTTTCAGCGGAATTTCGGCGGCAACGCCTCTGCATGACGCTGCTTGTTGGTGGCATTTTGGCGGCAACGCCTATTGACGTTGCCGCTTGTCGGCGGCATTTCGGTGGATGCTCGTCCGCCGCCACGGTCCTTTGTGGCTTATCGTCTGGCGCTCGCCAGACAAAAAAGGTTGGGGACCACTGCTCTAAAGAGAGCAGTGTTGCCAACAGGCCATGGGTGGCAGCTCAGGCTGGCTGCCCGAGCATGTGTCCATGAGACGGGCTTGTACTCGGGCGGCTAGTCTGAGCCACCAGCCATCCTGCTGCAGCTATACTGCTATCTTTAGTGCATTAGCTCAACCCAAGCTAGCAGATATATGTCTACCCAAGCTGGCAATTACCCGCCGCTCTCTCAAGATGATGTTCACTTGATTTAGTGATCCTGACCAAATGTTAACTCACAAACGTCACTCAAATTCCCTTTTTGGGGTATGTCTACATGGCAGCAAGTCTGAGCTCTGGTCAACTGACCCGGGCTCGCACTGTGGGGCTAAAAATATCCGTGTAGACGTTCAGGCTCGGGCCTTCCCCACTTGCCAGGTCACAGAGCCCAGGCTCCAGCCTGAGTCCAAGCATCTACACTGCAATTTTTAGCCCTATAGTGTGAGCTCCATGAGCCCAAGTCAGTTGAGCTGGGCTCCAAGACTCACTGGCATGGCCTTTTTTTCCCCCCCAGTGTAGACGTGCCCATTGACATGCTCTGTACCACATCGCTTTACTCCTTTTTCACATGCACCTGAAATTCTCCAGCAACTGTTCTCTTTTTAGCCCTGCCTTCAAACAATTAGTCACTTAAGCCATGTCCCCTAAAGCAATGTCGATGAAGAAGAGCACACAGAACTGGACAGATTCCTACGAAGGAAGAAAATCGATGGTTTGGCTTTTCTTCTGTGCGATGCTGTTTGTTGCAGCTTTCTTCTTGTTGTGGAGGCCTATGGAATACAATGGTGTTAGTGACATCGCAGCATTGTGTCAATAAACGGCTTTTGCAGTTATCCACATGCTTTAGCTTTGCCCAGGCAATCTCTCATAAAAGCTAGTTATTGCCTCCTGTACTACTCCACTAGGTACATTAGCCCTTAAGTATATGAATGACACAATTAGGCCTCTTAGAGACTTACCAAAATAATGTTGACTAAAGGTCAAGCATAAAACTTCAGATGCCACTCTCCTTAATTAAGAAAGCTGGGGCCTCCAGCCTCAAGCTCAGCGTCAGAACTGAAGCGAAGCAGCATTGTTAGGCAAGGAATCAAAGGGATCAGGCGCAATGACTAGGTTCAATACTTTGCGGACACATTTGGTTTCTAGGTAACAAATTGAAATTGCGAAAAGTGTTCATAAAAGTGCATTTTTACTATTAGCGATCTTCTCAAAACAGATCATTAACTTCAATATGCTATAAAATGTAAACTGCAGTTACAGGTGGCCTCACAAATAACAGGCAATCAAACCTCATTAACACTGTAGTTTATAATTACAGTTTACTGTAATTTGTGAGGTATTTAGCATTTTGCAAGGGTGTTATTTCTACTGTTAGGGGGCCAAGGAGCAGTGGTGTAACTCTGCTATAAGTATTCTTTCCATTTCCTCAGAAAACAAGTAGAACACCATGTTGCAAAGGAAGAGACTACAGCCATTGGAAACTGCAAATCACCCATTATCAGCCATCACAAATTATTATTTCAGTAAGAAGCATGACATTAAAAATATTACAAATTACCTTTTTTGTGCTATGGGGAAAAAAAGACGAAAAGTTTCTGGTAAATGGAAGGTCACACAAAGATTAGTTTTATTCCCTGAAGTTGAAAGGAATGTCGGGTGAATCAATACATAGAAGATAGGATACCAACTCAAATCTCTGCCCATTTTTTTAACCAAACTCGATGGTCTGACCAAAAGTTCTGTAAAGCTTTGGATACTTTTTGTTTTCACTTCTGGTGTCTAAACAGAACCAAAACTGGGAGTGATGAGAAACCAAGAGAGATCCTGATTTGTAACCCTTCCACTCCATTGTTACAAACTCAGAAGGTTCAGGTAGTTTGCGCCATTGTCCCATATGTTTTCAGACTTCCGGATGTTAATCTTAAACATCTGAGGTTTGCTCTGCACTTTAGGGTGACCAGACAGCAAATGTGAAAAATCGGGATGGGGTGGGGGGTATTAGGAGCCTATATAAGAAAAAGACCCAAAAATCGGGACTGTCCCTATAAAATCGGGACATCTGGTCACCCTACTGCACTCGCTTGTTTTTAAGTAGCGTCCAATTGTTACAATAAAACGACTGCGGCACATTCTGACTATGAATTAGAAAATGGGCCATCGTTAGATCTGAATTTCTCTAAATTTCATGGATGTTCCTATTAGGGTTTTGGACGTGGCTGAACTGTGCTATAAATATTGGACTGAATTTCCATTCCAAGAAACTAGGGACTCATGAGTGGGATGAACGTTCTGTAAGAGCTCCAGGTAGTGCATTATAATACTAGTTTCCCTTAGGAGGTATGCTATGAGCAGCCAGCGTCATCTACTAGATTAGGTTGGGGGCTGGAGATCTGGGTTCTAGGACAAGCTTTGCCACTGATCACCTGTGTGGCCTTGGTCAGGTCACTTGCAGCCACATTTTTAAAAGTGGACTCTGATTTTTTGGAGGGGCCTCAATATGAGACACCTGGAAAGATCCTGATTTTCAGAGGTGCAGAGCACCTGCAGCCCCCACTGACTTCAATTAGAGTTGTGGGTGTTCGTTATGGCTGAAAAGAATCTCAAACTGGCCACCCAAAATTAAAGGCACGTGTCATCGGGGGGCCAGTTTTCAACAATGAGGGTAATGGACCATTGGAACATTTGTACCTAGGCTTCTCCATCATGTAAAGCCTTTAAAACATGACCGGATGTCTTTTTAAAAGTTAAGCTATAATAGTTCAAATAGAAGTTTTAGGCTTGGTGCAGAAATTACTGGATGATGTTCTCACGCCTGTGTTATGCAGGAGATTAGTCTAAATGATCACAGTGGTCCCTTCTGGCATTAAAATCTGTGAAGCTATAAAATACTTGGCCTTAATATATGGCTGAGATTCACCTTCTGTACAAGGGGAATAATAATACCTACCCATCTTACGGACATGTCCCGTGAAAAGTGCTTTGGACATTGAAGTGCTATATTAAAGCTAATGCTTATTATTGATGTAGTATTATCTATGGAAGGGTAGGTACAGGCCTTTTCTGCTATCTGCATTGCTGCTGCATTTCTTTTTTTCAGTTAAAAGTATATTCAGGGAAATCATTCTTTTGAATGGTCTGGTATTTATGTAGTCATATTTTTTAAAAAGACTGATAATAAATGATCAAAAGTGAGCAATAACCAGCAAAACGAGTAATACATACATCAAGAGCTGAATTTGACTCTCAGACATATGCACGACTCTAGCACAAGTCAGTGGGAATGGTGCATGCATAACTGAAGGCAGAATTTTGTCTCTTGGAGCCGAATAACTCAATTCAGAAATCTCACTAGAAAGAAAAATCAACACGAAAAATATTCACATTTTCATATTTTATCATAACTGGTGAAGAAATGTTGAAATCAGAAAGATTTCCATGTACCTTGTATAATCTTTGAGACAAATGTGAATTTAGGATCACTGAACTGAACGGTGAAATACGTATTAAGAAATACACACCTATTGCAGCTGACCGAGAATATTCCCTTCAACTGGATGAAGGGTCTAAGAGTTAATGTCTGGGTTTCCATTAGTGCCGAACAAGATTTTTGCATTTAATCCATTTATTTATAATCACTAAAATAGATTAGACATGTAATTACATTTACTAAAATATGATCCCAATGCACTTGTTTTTTAAGGTGAAGTTGAGAATGTTTTCATAGATTTCATACTTTCCTCCACACTAAGAGCCAGTTGCAGAGCTGTTACTGATTTGATTTTAAGTGCAGGGCTGCAGTGGGCTTAATTTCTGCTAAGCCTTGATGTCCTATGGTCCCTGGGAACCCTTGACTTGTAAGATTCCTAAACTTCCAAAAGCCTTCTACTTGGTGAAAAAAAACAAAAAAGTCATTTTTCAGAATAATGCTGAATGTTGTCTGAGCTACTCAGGCAAATCAAGGGTGAACAATTAGGGTTTGCAAGAATCATCTCTGAAAATAAAGCCCATTGTTGGAATTGCAGAGGAAAAGAAATATTATAACCAGCACTGGACAAATCTCAAAACGGTCAGAGGAGCATCCAGACTTTCATAGCTTATCCCAACTTATCCACAATATTGGGATGTGGAAATCTTATAGAAATGCATTATTTTTGCACCATCGCTGGCATTACTGGGTTTGGGCCTTGTCAGAAACTCTGCAAATCACAGTCCTCTTCGTAGTATTGGCCCCTGGTTTCTGCAAATGAATGAGTAACTTGACCTCATTGGGACTACCCGTGTGTTAAAGTTACTCATGTTACTACCTGGGCACCCAGAAATAAAGGGACTCAAATGCAGAGGTCACTTTGGGAAAATTAGGTCCAAACCTCCAATAATAGCTAGATTATAAACGACGAATTAATGTGTAAAAGATAGGAGCTACTGTTTAAGAGAACTGCCATAGCTTCCATATGAAATGAAAAATACCAGCTCTCGCCACATTTTTAACTTAGCTACTGCCTTCGAGATTCACAGACAAAAATGAAAGGCAAAATCCCCGATTTGCTTAAAATCCTTGGCCAAAAACGTGTCAGCTTGTCAAGGGAAAATCTGGTACCTTACATTTTTAATGAAGCTAGTTTCCGTTAATTTTAGGAGATACCCTCAAAAGGTGAGCATGGTAGGATGTAATATATTACCCTTATCTTTGCATCCCATATACTTATGCTTATTAAAATCAATACAATCCATTAGCCTACATTGTTTCCATTTTTAATAATCTATTGATATATTGCCTGGGCTTTTACGGGACTAAACAAATTTCCTCTTTATGTGCCCTGTAATAGCCGGAGGTCAGGCTGGTTGAGAGCAGTTGCTGTATATAAATGTTTATTTACTGCCTGACTACTGATTGAGAACATATCTGGTCCACAGGCTTCAGATGGCTTTTAAACTAGAGATTTATGGCTTACTTCCTGTTTTCCAGACACAGTGCACTGTTTTTAAGGAAGGTAATGAATGCAAGTATTGTGAAAGTAATAGCTGGTGCTTTACCAAAGCTGAACATCTGAGGATGTAGAGTATTGGGACTTTCGTTATCTATTTGTCCTGTTGTTTGTTTTGCTTTGGGTTGTTTGTGTGTGTATGTGTCAAACATGCTGCAATTTAACTTTTCTCCTGTGATCCGAAACACACAACTGACAGAGGACTGTCAGATCTTGAAGATGTGACTGTACTGGAATTTCTCAGTGAACACGGGTGCTGCCCTGTTGGACCAGGCCAATAGTCTTGGCAGTCTAGAAACCCACCACAAGTACTCAATGGCCACTACCAAGTGTTTCAGTTCAGACCCAGCTGAAAGATTGCTACAATGAACCTGATTGACTGTGCCCTCTCCTATGAGTTCAACTTCTCTGATCTTCCATTAGGCCCCATTCATCAAAGCACTTGAGCACATACTCTTTAAGCATGTGAGCAGTCCCATCTACCACTCAGTTTCTCTCCTCTACGGGCTTAGGCCCAAAACTATCAAAGCACTTAAGAGCATGGTTAAGTTTAAGCATGTATATAGAAGTAAGTGTGTGGTTGTATGAGGACCTTTGTGCTTTGGAAGCCATGTTTCCGCCTCTTACGTGTATCAAGAAGAATCAGTTCTGAGTCCCGTAGCTTTCATAGGATCACTTTTGTCTTCTTGACTTGCTCTGATCTTCATACCTTACATTTGGAACAGTCTCTTAATTGGTATACACCAAATCCCCTCTAGATCTCCTTCAACAAAACTTGCCAAACTCTCCTAGATGGTGAAGCATTGCTAGCTCAAAGGCCATGTGCCACTGAGCTGTACCTGCGTTAGGGCCTTTAAACTATGAGCAAGGGTTTAACATGTTTTAACTTTTGATGATTCTATTCTATTCTATTCAGGTTCTTATACAGCCCTCACTGGCGCAATATCTGCATTTACAACACCATATACATTAACAATAAACATAACCATAAGCCGGTCAACTGGAATTTTGCATAATTATCTTTTTCCCAGTCCAGGCATGTGTTCCACAAGAATGTGGCCAGTGAGTGAAGAGGAAACTACTGCCCCTAAATATCAATGACAAATCAGAATTTCATACTAGGGACTTCGCCTTTCCATCTAGTATGTGCTTTACGAACAGGCGTTCTTCATGTGTAAATCCTGCTGGTCTGTAAATTTCTTGGCAGCAAATTGGATCTGAATACGAGTGTGATTGATTGTAATTGTCCCCTGGGGATGGGATTTAAAAAAAATTTTTTTTTTTTACAATGCCTGTACATCCAGTAAATGTCGCTTCCCCGGGGGAAGGTGCATGATGTGGTCGAGGAACATTGTTATGAGGATGCTTTGTGGTCTTTTGGAAATCAAGTGATTTAGGGGACAGAGTATATGAGGTAGCAAGCTGTAGCTTCAGTAGGCAAACGGTGGCAGTGGTTCTGACATATGGACAGATAGTTCACTCTTCCTCTGTCTAACATAGTGGCCTTGATCCTGTGCTATTGAAGCCAGAAGGAGTTTTCCCATTGGTTTCAATGGGAGTCAGAGGCTGGCTGTGTCTTATTGACCTGCACATTACTAACTGCCATTGTTTCAAATCAGAATAAAATGGTGGGCTTTGCAATTCATGGCAGCCCACCACATGCAGTGCTAGCGTCTCCAGATAAGGCAGAAAGCAATGCAAGTTTCCACTGGCTCTTTCAATCCTGCAACAATTAACAATTCATCATTTATTAATATAGAGAGAGCAACTTGCCTACAAGAAGCGCAAAGCAGTTTACCGAGGAAGGGTAAGTGTTATAGTCACCATTTTACAAGGGGGAAATTGAGTCATGGGGCACTAAGTGGTTTGGCCAGAGTCACAGAACAGGTCACTGTCTATTCCAGGAACAGGGCCCAGTGAGAAGTCCTGATTCTTAGCTCCCTGCTTTGGCCCCCTGCATCATGCAGTCTGCTAGGGACGCTCCTAGCTTTAAACATGCAAAATGTGTATATTCTTTTAGCAAGAAACAAGGTGCTTGGGTGAAATCGTAATATGATTGGAGTCTGGGTGCAAGCGCACCAATCATGTTGAGGTTCCTGCGGCGGAATCAGAGGGGAAAGACATGGCTGAAAAGCATTGTGCAGATTTAGAATGGCCCTGACACACAGGTCCAGGCCATTTCTGGGGGTTTTATGTGCATTTCTAATCTGTTACTCAATAAAAATGAGTCCTAATCAAAGCAACGCACGGCACAATGTGCACTGTGTGCTGCCTCGGGACACAGAAGCCCCTTCATGGAGAACACGCTTGTTAAAATGTGTAATGAGAGACATAACAAATCCCCAATATTTTGTAAAGCGTTCATTAAATCTCTAATTATATCAGTGTTTTCTATAATATAAATGTGTGGTTCTTTATGGACATACTTGGCACCAGCCGGAGGCAGGTAGGGAGGAGCTGGGCCATTCTAGGCGGAGAAATGCTGATCTCCAGTACCCCCATCCCATTCTGCTCTGGTTGCAAAAAGGCCATGAACATTCCTACGATCTCGCTGCATTAAAATAAGCACAATGTTAATGGGGAGGGAAAGGTCTTTACTGTCTTTGGACAATGCAGTAATGTAGCTCCTGGGGCTTACAGACACTGGCATAGAGGGGAAAAGACACTCGTGCTGAGTGAAGACAATGGAGGGGCCAGATTTTTAAAGGTATTTAGGCATCTATAGATGCAGATAGATGTCTAGTGGTATTTTCAAGTGGGAGTTAGGCACCTAGGCACTTTTGAAAATTCCAGTAGGCACTGTCTGTATTTTTATGTGCCTAAATACCTTCAAAATCTGGTTCTGGGAGTCCTTCCATTGATTTCAGGGGGCAGTGGATCAAGCCTGTAAAGTTTAGTGGTTCAGCTCATCTCATCCAGCTGCCTGAGTCTGCAAAGCTGAGCTGGGAGCCTCCCGTGAACAGGTGTCCTGGTGTGATTTCCAACACTGTAATGGCCAGTACTGGGTAGGAGTCTCACAAGAGCAGCCTTTCCTGTGGTATTCTACAGATATGGGCATGAGACACGATGTTTGCATCTGGATCCAAACTTCCCACAAAGTCTGAACATGTCCAGCTCAGGGCTTCTGGGTCAGGCCCAGCTCTAGTATTTTGGTGTGAGCCCGGAATTTAAAAGCTGGGGGGGGTCCACTTCACACTACAACCTTTCTGAACTTTTCAGACCTTTAAAACAAGGCTAAGTTGTAAAGCCCTAAAATATTTTGCAAGAAGCAAGTTTTCACTTTTTAACTAAGTTCTTGACCTCATCCTTCACATTGTCTATAGCACAGGGAGAAGTTAAACAGAACAGGAAACAAAACCTCAGTTACTTCACTGGGACTACTTGTGCCTGAAGTTAAGCACATGCAAAAGTCTTTGCAGGATTAGGGCTTTAGGAGCCTATTGGCCAGATCACTCCTGTGCAAAGAGCTGTAGTATATAGCACAGATATGAGGAGAGGAGAGGAGTGACTGAGGGAAGCATAGTGGGGTGGACTTGGGAGACTTAGGCAGGGAACGTGGTATTGGGGAAAGAATTCAGGCTGCAGTGTGCAGGGAATCAGTTTCAGAGAAGCATCTGCTGTGGGGAGTGAGAAACAGAATACCTGCCTGTTTGAAACCTCCCCAGTTCCCCTTGCTGATACAAACACTAGATCAGGTTACAAAACCTTGAAATTCAAAATGTTGATGAAATATTTTTGTCTATATTTGAATTTCATCTCAAAAAGTCATGAATTTTTTGAAAAATATTGGTCCATATTTCAGCCAGCTCTAAAAATATGAATGTAGTTAAAGTAAAACCAAAGATACAGACCATATACGCACAAATACACGTACTGTTGATTATGAACTCCAGCTAACCTAAAACTCAGCACTACCTCTTTGCTCATATTTGTTTCCATCACCTGGAAGCAATATGGAAGCCTCTATGTGCTGATTACATTTTATTGTATTTTCACCATAAACTGCCATTTGATTTTGAAATGAACCTCAGCTTAATTGTGTTTGAACACAGGATGGAAATGACTGTGACATTTTGGAAACCTACTTCTGAGGTTATTTCACCTTTTGTGAAAATGTCCCTTTTAAAGATTTGTATAGCATGAAATGGCTGCCAAGTGCAGTTTTGTTTGGTCATGGCAGCCAGTAATTAACCATCAGAGCTTTATGGTAATTGAATGAAATTATTGTATGAATTTTCAAAGTTGTGTGCCAACATGTTGATTATTTTTGCAGGGAGAGGGAAGGCAAAAGGCCTGTTTTAGGAGCAAAGAACCCTCCATAAGACAGCATGATCCCCTTCTGCAGTCTAACAATTTCACACTGCAAACTAGAAGGTTGGTGGTGACCAGGAAGGGCATCGGCCACTCACACATATTGGCTAATCTGATCAGAAACTTAAGACCCTTACATCATGGAATAATTAACAGCTTAGTAACTGGAGCAGGCAAGGCCCTGGGTACGCGTGTAAAAAAGTAAAAACAACCCAACCCTCTCTCACCCAGGTGCATTCCATGAGAATGATGAAATGAAATAGGATGCACAAGAGAATGGCACGTTGCAAAGTCCTAAAGGGAATTGGTAATTTTTTATGGTTTAGAGTAAACAGAGAGAGGGACTGACCCACTGGCGGGGGAAAGGCAAGGACAGAAGCAAGCAGCCAAACAAACCAACTGCCTCATTATTAGTTTTAAGAAGCTAAAGATGGGCTTGAGTTAAATGCTAGCTACCCACCTGCCGATTAGCCCCAATACCCACATCTAAGCACGTGATTTCTACAGGACTGAATGGATTCTTGGTGTATGATTTGACAGGGATATACCCCACCACCGATCGCAGAAAAAAGCAAGCATTCACTGAAGCAAAGTCCTTTCTTCTGAATATGAGACATGAAATCTTGCTCTTCTTCAGCAAGGGTCTCCATCCTTATTCTCTCTCCATACCCCTGCAATGCTCAACACTTCATTGAAATGAACTGATGAGCCTGGAGGTGACTGCTAGCCATGGGTAAGTTGGGTATCTGGGTCACTCTTCCTAGCCTACGTTCATCTGCACTGCACCTATGTCTTCCTCCAAAATGGCAGCATCTCTAAGCACTCTTAAGCCCAGTGGTGGTTCTGATCACCTTCTGTCATTTTGTCCTATTGAAGAAAACGTCCTGGGCTGTGTGTTGACATACATAGACACTCTTCTTGAGATTCTCTTCAGTTCCGCACTGTCCTTAGAAAACTATAGTATTGAAAGAAGCCAGCCTGCCTGTAGACTGGGGAAACTATTATTCAATATATTAGGATTAGGATGGCAATACAGGTCTTTTTAGTGTGCATGAACTTAGGCCTGGTCTACACTACGACTTTAATTCGGATTTAGCTGCGTTAATCCGAATTAATCCTTAACCCGTCCACACAACGGAGCCAGTTACTTCGAATTAAAGGGCACTTAAAATCGATTTCTGTACTCCACCCCGACGAGCGGAGTAGCACCAAAATCGATTTTGTTAATTCGAATTAGGGGTAGTGTGGCCGCACACCACCGAATTAATGTGGTTAAAATTAATGGGGTAGTGTGGCCGCACACCACCGAATTAATGTGGTTAAAAACCGAATTAATGTGCTTAGTGTGGCCGCGCACAATCGAATTTATACAATCTGTTTCCCAAATTCGAATTATCTAAATTCGAATTAATCTCGTAGTGTAGACGTACCCTTATTTGACTGGCTCCTTTAGGACCTGATCCTGAAACTCCCAACGGGATTGATTCTGATCTCATACGATGCCCGTTTGACACTAGTTTAGCTCTGCTGACTTAAATAGAGTTTGGATTTCCAGTAGAAGAGAATCAGGTCCATTGACATTTAGCTGCATTTGCAGGAGTTCAGCACCACTCTGTATCCAGCTCTTAGTCATCTACTTGTCTTTTTCATTCCCCTGTATCTCTACAATCCATCTTTCCCAAGGTTGTTAATGAAATGCCTGTGTGGAACACGTCATGCTCTTTCTGTATCACAACGAAACCTCGGCAAAACTCCCCAATGGCCAAAACCACAAACGCTTATTGGTTTAATTTTACTATTATTGATGGTTTGTATTATCGCAGCACCTAGAGCCTAACCAGAGGATCAGGGCCCTATTGTGCGAGGTGCTATACAGACAAGGAACAAAGCAGTTAGTTCCTGCCCTAGAAAGCTCACAATCTACACATCAGACAGGCTGCAACTGGTTTTCCATAAATGTCAAACCATAATAAAGTGCCTGATCTTGCACCCCTTGCAGAGGTGAGTTGGTTCATTGAGGTGGAGGGGACTATTTACATGGACAAGAGATGCAGGATTGAGCACCGTGCATTGGAGTACAATATGCATGCAGTATCTGAACCAAACGGGTGACTTGGTTTTGATAGGTTGCTGCATGTTGGTTGCAGAGAGCAAAGAAACCTGCTTTGCTTCTGTATTTTTATAGTCTGTTACTCACAAACCATGCTCTCCCCCAGGGTCAAACTCATCCAATCTACTTCAATAGTTTTACTCCTGGATTAATTTGGTTTAGAATATGGAGCATTTCCAACTGTTTACATTCTCCTCTTCCATGATCTGCAGGCTGTCAAGTTTCTATCCTTTGTTTGGATGTTAATTTGGATTATCTAGTCATCAAGGAAATCATTAACTTTTATTGCCTCATAAAATCAAAGCAGGCGAGGAGCACACCCAGCAATTTTGGATTTCAGTAGCAGGGCTGCCAGCAAACTGTGATGGCAGGGCTCGGTGTGTGTCTCTTTCTCTGCCCGGCTCTGTATTTAAAAGGGAGGTTTATGCTTGCTGGGGCCAGAATGAGCAAAACTTCCAGCAAGTGCAATGTGTAAATTTGGAGAATATTAAACATATGCTTTGCATTTCAAAACCCAGAAAATATTATGAAAGCCATAAAATATCCCTACTACAGGCAGCCCGAGAGGGCTATCTCTGTGTGAACACATGCATTCAGGTTTAGTTATGTATCATTCTCTAACTAGCCCTGCTCCAAGAGGCAAAATTTGCAAAGCAGATCGTGGCTTATTTATGTTGTCTTGGGGTGGGCTGTGCAAAGGAGGTGGAGCAGCTGCTGCATTATGTCCCTAATGGAACCCATTCCAGATCATGGTAAAAGGAAGGTAACGAAAATATATCTCATCCTTGGATTTCTGTAGAACATCTGTAGCTACCCCCTCCTAGAGAGAGTCCCATAAAAGACAGATGCAAAAACTTTTAGACGGACTTTGAGCAAATGCAGGTGCCTTGTTAAGGTTCCTGATGATAATGATAATTAATAATAATCATATGGCTTTTACATTTGTACACCCCAAAGTGCTTAGCAGTCAATGGGAGTTAGCCTTGATTAGTGTGAAATCCACCCCTGTGCAAAACGCCAATACAAAGTCTGCTCTGCACTTAAGTCTCACTATTTGGAGGGTTTCCATAGGAGTTCTGTGGTGCATAGGCTTAGTCCTCTGCACAAGGGTGAACTTCACCTTCACGACTAGACATCTTGGCCTCACGTGCACCCAAATGTCTCTCCAACCATCATCGAAATGCAGCTACCTCTGGGATGTTTCATTGTGTCTAGAAACCCCATACAGAGTTAAAGGGCAAAGAATGAATGAAGAATGCTGTAGCCACTAGAAATTGATACAGAGTGAACACAATGCCAATAGGCTTCCCCCAGTGATGTTGTGGGTTTGATCGAATCTGCTGCTAAATACAGCTTTGTTTAGGGAGCAGAGACTGTTTATTTTTTTAATAGTCTGTGACCTGCAACAGACTTTAGGTTGGGTGTTAATGACCAAAGGTTTTGCAAGTAATTAAATTAGCGGAAAGCACTATACCTGAGAGGCAGAGAAGCAGAAGAGGGTATTTGAGAACAGGCACGCGTCTATGCATTGCTGTGTTCCTAAACATATGGTATATTGTTCATAGCTTGTAAGAAGCTAACAGTCACTCATCTGGGAGAACATGTTTTACCTTAAATATCTGAGCTGGATTAACTAATGTAGTTATTTTTCTTATACAGTTAATAACTTAATTACAAAACTATTATTGGGACACTTGAATGCATATAAAATGAAAATGTATTTTCCATGTCATAGGACTGAAAATATATCTAAATGGCAAGATACAGTGTGTGTATATATATATATATATGTGTGTGTGTGTGTATGTATATATATGTGTGTGTGTATATATATACACACACACACACATATATATAAAATTTTGATACTGTAATGTAATATTTATATAGTATGTATATAAAGACTCTAAGACTCCAATTCACAAAATGTCCCCGTACAGGTCAGCACATATTTAATGCTAAGCATGTGCTCAAGTGCTGTCCTGCATAGAGATGGACTAAATCTTGTACGTCAGTGTACTCCTGGAACAGGGCCTAATAAAGTGGTCATAATGAGTTGCAAATCCATACACAAATCAATATTGATGTTCCTTGTTAGCTTCAGACATTCTATTTGTGTCTTATAAAGTAATTGCCATCTTCACCTAAGCCACTGTATCTCTCTGATCCAGTGACCCATTACATCTCCAAGTTTCAACCAAGCTATTGTGTCTATACCAACCAGACCTAAATAATAGATGTGTGATCTGGCTCAGGTAGAATAAGAAGCACCTAAACTTTCTCCCAAATCTCAAATCAAAACATTTTTGAGGTTAGGAAAGCCTTGCCTATATTTCATTCCCATGCTTCGGGGCACACCTTTGTTCCAGCCAAACAAAGGCTGTTTTTGTGATATTTCTGGATGGAAAGAGAGCAAGAATTCATTAGAAAGCTCACAATGCCAGTTCTTCTGATGGCTCTTAGGCACGAGAAGATCAGATATATTTTATTTTATTTTATTATGTTGGTGCTTTTATTAAGATCATGCATTATTCATCAATCCTGACTGGTGTTTTTTAAGCTCTTTTATATGTGAGTTAAAATCTGTGGGGCCCATTCTGCCACCTTACTCCTGTTGAGTAGTTGTGTTGAATTACACCTGGATTAGGAAGAAGGGGAAGAAGACATTCCAGTGGTTGCCCACCAAGGCAAGCCAGACAGCAGCCTGGGGTTTAGTGGGTTAATTCCCATCTAGATTTCAGGATCCATCCAAGGAGGCAATTCCAGTTGGGAGCTAAACTGGTTTAGGCTGAGCACCTTAAAAGAGAGCTAGGTTACTCCCATAGGGGAGACAGAGAGGGTGTTTTGCTACTAGGAATGGGTGCTCTGGGGAAATGGAAGAGCTGCCCAGTCTGGGTTATATGGTTTGGAGTTTACTACCTATAAAGCCGCACGGAAGGAAAATAGCCAGGTTAAAACCCCAAACCCTGGCCAGGGCAGTTTGTGTTGACAGCCGACCCTTTGGTGAATACTCTTCCTTTGCACTCCGACTCCATCATGTTCCCCACCCTTCCTAAGTCAGCATTGAGACGCCTCTGTGGCCCCACCTCATTAAACTCCTGACACTGCAGGTTTCCCTTGTGATGTGGGCACCACTTTCCTGGTTTAGGTGTTTCTCAGCCTGTGCAGCGGCTATGGGGCTGGATTTCCTCTCTGTGGCTGAGGCTGGACTGGTGCTGTGGGGTGAATAATGGCTCACGTTTGCACATTGCATTTTATCCCAAAGTGCTTTACAACCTACACACATTTCAAAAGGTTGCCACCTCTGAGGTGAAACACAGCAGCTGTTTGAGAGTGCACGGCAAAATGTTATGAGCCAAAGTAAAGCTGAATACCATTCCCAGCTGGAACTGCAGGGGGAAGGTGGGTAGGCAGAATGCAATCACCCCAATTGGAAAGTGACAGAACACTGGGTCTATTCCTGCCTAGCCATTAGAGATACTCAGTGTGATCATCAGCGTCCCCAAGCGGGCAGACTCTCCGTTTGAAGTCTCACCCGTGGGATGGCCCCTCCAGAATGTAGTATGCCTTTGTACCATGCTCTGGCATGTATTCAGTATCGACTGAAAGGGAAGGGCGAGTGAATATGGCTGGTTGTCAGCACTGAGGATTGGGGAGGGAATCATCCTTTCCCTCTCTTTTTAAAATCAGAATTTCATTTGGGTCATTTTCCATCAGGTCCTACTGATTACTCACTAAAGCAGACCCTGTACCAGGTAGAGCCGCAGCGGGGCCAGGCAGTGGCATGCAGGGTTGCTGAGCTCAGGCCAAACACACAGTAAATGTTATTCACAGAAACATACTTCAGGGAATAGATTACTTCCCAGGGGAAGCACTGATGGTTGCACCACCCATCTAGGCAACTGAACATTGCCACTGGAGCCAAAGGACTTATCTCTCCATTAGCTCAAATCATAGTGGGGAAGAAGGGAGGATGGTCCCAGAGGCTAACAGCTAGAAGATACAGGCTGTCATGGGTGCAGGAGGTAGGAAAACCCCGCAGAGGCTGGGTGAGTCGTGGTCCTGGGTCTTGTTAGCAGACACATGGAGGAGGCACCAGCATGCAGCTATAACCCCTAAGGCCTGTACAGTATTGCCAACCCCCAACAGTTCACAAAATAACGTGTTTAGGTCCCAAAGAATTATGAGATTGGCTTAAGAATCAGGGGATCTTAAAAAATAAATGCTGACTTCTTCCTCTTTCTGGTTTCTGCCCCTGCAGGGCACACTCAGACCCCTTCTCCAAGCTTTTCTCTGCAGCAATCGGGGCGAGAAACTTGCTTTCTTTTTCAATGAATGCTGGGATTCGCCAGGAGCTGGAACTTAAATAAACCCTAAATATGGTGACACTCACAATAAGATCATGAGAACTGGCAAAGCTGCCTGTGAACTCTGCTGGTGAACAGTGGTAATATGTAGCGTTTTTTCAGACCCTTCTTCTTCACAAAGTCAGGCCTACGTAGCTACTCTAAATAGAGGGAAACCGTTTTTTAAATAGTGATACAACTAGTGTTAAGGAGAAGTTACAGGATCTGATGGTAAGCATAAGCAGGCTTGGAAAACCAACTCGCATTTAAAAGTCACGGCCCAGTGACAGCGAAGGGTGGCCCAGAGAATTTGATTCCAGGGGGCTGATTTTGCTCTTGCCTACACCAATGTAAATCAGGAATAACTGGGTACCCATGTCCACTGTCCATTGACACTTTGTGTTCAGTAATAACGAGATGTCACCAGCTGTCCCTTCTAAACAGTGGTTTTCATGATCGATAGCAGTAGTAGTGAGAGCAGTAAATAGTGCAAGGCACTGTACACACACAGCGAAGAGAGAATCCCTACCTCACGTGCCTTATGGCCTAAAGAGAACAAGATACAATGTTCCTAACTTCACCCTTTTCCAATAAGCCAAGTGCATTCTGCCATTAAAAAGGCATTGTTTTTGGAAGGGCAAGCTGCGATGTGCCCCATCTTCTGTAGGCTCTTCCAGTGATGTGACATTAATGGTGTTGAGAAACTTATGTATCAGAGAAGTTAATGTCTTCTTGGTGCCTGCCTGGTGAATTATAACCCTTATAATGCACTAAGTTTTCATTAACTGGCCAGCCCACTCCCTCTTTTAAAGCCCCAGGGATGAAGCAAAGGGCTGCAACAAGCAGCCAATCAAAACACCAAGTCTTGGATGGTCAAAGGATTAAAGCACGTTATTATATTTCAGCAAAGAATATTATTAGGCATTCACAGCGTGATACTTGTGTTTCATCCTACAGGCCAAAGGCATGGGAGGTTTTGTCTGAGCTAAAGCCTAAGGATTTGGCCGCAAGACTTCTAGCGACAATTCAGGGGAATCCAGTGACTCCATTCTTTCCCCCAAAGTCTATAATGATAATGGTTAAATGGCATCTCAGTTCTGATCACAGCATCCTCGTTAGCTGGCAGATTTGGCATGTGTTCCTGCACCCAGCCAGGTGGCTGCGAATTACCTAGAATAACTCTCTCCCACAGTAAGACATGCCAGAGAGAGAGGGAGTTGGCGTGTATGTTACATTTTGTCTGTCTTACTTGCTATGGTTAAAACCAGAGTCCAGCTCTCCACTGTGGTATTGCTAAGTCCTCAGAAAAACCATTAGTATTAAGAAGCCAAAAGTGCAAAACAAGAGGAAAGCTTTAAAAAAGAAAGTTTGTAAGCACATAAAATAAATGCATTTAGAGTGTTTTGTGCTAAAGCTTTGCATGTAAGATTACCTACTGTGTACTGTGTCTTTAAAACACTAATGGGCCCACTAAAAAAATACATGACAGTCCACTAGCAACTCGCACACTAACAGGTTCTCATCTGACACCAGTAGGGAACCGAAGATATTTTATTATTTGGAAACTCCATATAGGGAGAGCCAGCCTTGAATCTGTCATTACTCCAAGAACCGCACCTCCCCTGGGAGTTAATTATTTTCTTAAAATGCAACTTGTACTGTTAGTTTAAAACATTCCAACTGTGTTCGCACTCTTTAAATCTTCTGTAAACCTTAGAGTTTAAATCACTTGCAGATAAGAGTAATTCTATTAGGGAAAAAATGGTTGGTGGAAGGGGAAAGAGAGAGAAATAAAAGGGCATTGATAAAAGTGTCCTTTGGGTGCCCATTGCCCTGTCACCTTTAGAACTTGGCAAGAATTGCAACCCACAGTAACTTTATAGGCCCTGGCACAGAATGAAACAAAATAGGTGCATGCCACATTTTCCTTCCAAAAAACGCTGGGGAGAGACTTACCTCCTTTGTAAAAGGACCGAATATCTGAAATGGTACGTTAGAGTTCAGTAAAACCCCAGCTAACAGGACTGACGGTTGCAGACCTTTTCTGGGCTCTGACATTTTTTGAAAAGGGCCATGGGGCCATGGGCTTTGTGAGGCTGGGTGACATTTGGCAATTGACGGGCTTGCAAAATGTACAACATATGGCAGCATTTGATCCACCCTGGCTCCTCTCACTTTGGCTCCTTTCTCTGCTGTCTTTGGGATTCGGGGGCATTACAATTTTTTTAAAAAGAGTAAAGTGCTCGTCTGAGAGTTTGCCATGAATTAGCCTGGGGCAGGGGATGTCTTAGGGGGTGATATGTGTCATCTTTGGAACTGGCTGCACAATCATTCGAATGTTGCCTTGGCTGGGCTTCTGGAGTTAAGAGTAATTCAGTGGTCCTGAGTCTGGCTCTTCCCACCACCCTCGAATTTATTTTGGGCTGAAAATTGGCTTCTCAAATCCTTGGACTACTGTTTTTCTTTTTAACCAAAGGTTGAATTGATTGAGCCATTTTATTGTAATCAACGACGTGCACCGATTGCCACTGACTTTTGGGAACTTTTCACGTAAGAAGAGAGAGGGGCAAGAATAAACAAAAGCAAAGGGGGCCACGTGGATAATGCAGGGTAGCAGTCCTAGTAACTCCTGCAGCCCAAACTGGAGAGTAGGTGAGATCAGTCAGTTGGGCAATCTCCTTTGAAGAGGCATCTCGTAATGTAATGACTCTGGGCTTATCTCCACTGACGGGGAGTGATACAAGGAAGTTTTTCCAGAGCAGTCTTACTGAAATTCTTGCATGTGTGCTAAAGGAAAAATGGGAAGAATATTTTCTGGAAACGCTTGAGTGATTCTGTCCAGGGAACCTAAAGCAAGTAAGATATTTCGTTCCACTGGATCCTCATGAAATGCTCAGAATAGTCTACAGTACACAGTAATCAGAGCAGAAACCCCTAAAGTATGAACAAACCTGCTTAGAGGGCAAATTTCCTCCTCACCAAACTAAACCATGTATAATGAGATACGGGAACCCATTGAAAATAATAAGCCATTAAAGGAATACATAGTTAAAATAATAACAAAACCAATAACCCTTGTCCAGCAAAAAGTCAGAGATGGTATAAAGAAATAGTTATCTATTTACAATAAATACAAGGGGGTGAAATATAATATTAAACTTGAGACACAAACTCATGATAACGCCGCTGCTATTTAGTTCACCCTACTGGTCCTGAATATTCTATTACTATTAATTAATAATAAAAACTGTCTAAACACTTTGGAGCTCCTTGGGTGAATGGTACTAAATATAAAGGGCAAAGTGTTTTACAAACTCTCAACACCCTCTGAGATAAGAAAGTATTATGATCCCCCTTGTACAGATTGGGAACTGAAGCAGAGATGTGCCTACAATCAAAGAGAGTCAATAGCAATTGAATGTGAGTCTGGGATTATGTTATCATCGAATCATAAAAAGATAGGGCTGGAAGGGACCTTGAGAGGTCCTCTAGTCCACCCCCCTGCACTGAGACAGGACCAAGTATACCTAGACCATCCCTGACAGGTTTTGTCTAACCTGTTCTCAAAACCTTCAATGATGGGCATTCCACAACCAGCCTTGATAACTGACATAACTGTCTTTTTAATTAGAATCTCCCTTGGTGCAGATTAAGCTGAATACGTCTTGCCCTATTTTCAGTGGACACGGTGAACATTTGATCATTGTCCTCTTTATAACAGCCCTTAACATATTTGAAAACTGTTATCAGGCCCCGTTTCTGTCTTCTTTTCTCTAGACTAACCATGCCCAGTTTTTGTAACCTTTCCTCATAGGTCAGGTTCTTGGAAACTTTGATCATTTTTGTTCTCTCCCCTGGACTCTCTCCAATTTTCCACATCTTTCTTAAAGTGTGGCGCTCAAAACTGGACTCAATACTCCAGCTAATATATTTATTAATACGTGTATATATGGCATTATAGAAATGGAATATAGGATTACCTATCTTTCCCTAATGTTTTCCTAGACAAGCAACGGACAACCTTTGTTAAAGTACTATAGTCCAATCAGTTATCAAAATGACCAACACCATGCAGATATATTTCCCCAAACCAGAGAAACATCAAGCACAAGACTACTTCTCTTTTAAAATGCCCCCAGTGCAGAGGGGTTTATATTGCAGGAAAGGATATTGCATTTTGAGAGCATTCGATGCATTTAAAATTTCCTAAATTGCTGGCTGAGGCAAACAACTTGAAGCTTTTTATTAGAGCCACAAATAGCTATAAATATTTTCTGCCTACCAAATTGCTGTGCTCGCTTTCCACCAACATGGGGCACTGGTACTACAGATTCTGCCTCTGCCTTCTGGCTAAACAAGAGTGTCTTGCTGTCTTTTTTGCCTTATCAGTGGCGGTCTGAATACAGTATTGATTTACAATTAATCTTTTATGTTGTTTTGCAGGGGCTTTGGGATAAGATTCTGTCGCTTTTGTTTGTCAGAACTCATGACAGTCCTTGCTATATTAGTGAAGCGAAGAAAAGATGCATAACGTTTTCCAGGGTACAAAATATATATGAGATTGTCCCCAAAATGTTAGAGCCAGGGACACACGAGTCTTATATCTGAATTGTAAGACACTTGTCTGCATTTTACCCCTGTTTCGGTGTATTTATTAAAGGTCCTGCTTCTGCAATAAAGACTATCATCAGTATCTTGTTTTCTACATGTAGAAAACGGACTTGAATTTTTAACATGAAAAATGTTCATAGATTTTTAAGGACCACTGTGATCATCTGGTCTGACCTCCTGCATAACACCATAGAATTTCACCTAGTGCTTCTTGCATTAAGCCCAAAAACTTGTGATCTCAGAGGGGAAAATAATCCTCAGCACAACTATCTCACAGTTATGTAAGCTCTGTGTAAGCTCGAAAGCTTGTCTCTCTCACCAACAGAAGTTGGTCCAGTAAAAGATGTGACCTCATCTGCTGTGTCTCTCACAATTATGTTGACAGCTTTAGTTAAATAATGATTTTTAATCACATTTATTTTAAGAGCATGTAGCACTGGTGAAAGTTGCCAGATTGGCTTGGCAGCCCCTGGAGCCTGAATTCCTCTATTTAGTAACAGAACAGGACCAGCAGGAATAGCACCACGGGAAGCTTCCCACTACCACAATACGCTGCCCATCAGTGCCCTTCTGCCAGGAACTGAAGGGCCGCCCCATGCCTATTGGATCCATGGCTTCTTATCAAAGGGGGCATTCGATTTTGCTGAGGGTAGTCAGGACAGACACCAGTGGAGGTAAACCACGGCCAAGATGCCACAGTCTAGTTTTTTCTCTCCTGCTGATAATAGCCCACCTTAACTGATTAGTCTTGTTAGAGTTGGTAATGGCAACCCCCATTTTTTCATGTTCTTGGGGTGTGTGTGTGTATACCTACTGTATTTTCCACTGCATGCATCTGATGAAGTAGGTTTTAGCCCACGAAAGCTTATGCCCAAATAAATTTCTTAGTCTCTAAGGTGCCACAAGTACTCCTCGTTCTTTTTGCGGATACAGACTAACACGGCTGCCACTCTGAAACCTATTAAGATTACTGACGTTCAAAAAATAAAATAAAGGAAGATGCTTTGTGTAAAATTAATTCCCCCCACCCCCGCTTATCTTGTTTTGGGCAGATTCTCCTGCGAACACATTTCCTTCAGAGCAGCAGCAGCAGCATAGGAGAAGGTGGGACGTCCAGTGTGCAGAGCGGAGCGAAGGCAACAACAAAGGAGTCTGAGAGCCCAACCTGCAAAGAGACAAGAGCCTCCCAGGAGTCCACGGGAAGCAGAAGGTGCTCAAAGCTTAGCCCTTTTGTGTTCCCAGCAGAGCAAGTGCTGCGTGGCCAAAACCAAGCTGTCTGTCCTGGCTGAGGGAGCTGAGCAGCTTTCCCTGAAGATGGTCGGTCTGGTATTGTGTAAGGGAACAGAGCCAGTGCAGCAGCCCACGTGAGACTCTTCATAGAGTGACTGGAGTGGGCTTGACATTGGCAAAGGTGGAAGACTCCAAGGTGCTTCCTCACCACAGAAGAACGGAACATCTCACAGAGCCTGTTGCAAGTGAAACTGGGAGTCAAAGTCGGGCCAAGGGGGTGCTTAAAGTCAAAGGTTATCCACTCTTCCAAAATATGCAGCAGGATCATTTTATAAAGTGAGTGGCAGACCATTTATTTTTGTGTGCATAGATGCAGATTGACCTCTCTGTTCGTCTGTGCTCCTCTTTATTTCACTTATTTAACAGAAAACAAGGCTTTTCTATACACTTCGGACTGAATATTGGACATGTGTTCTAGCGTTGGAGTGAATAGACGTCGAAGCTGGCTCGGTGCAAGCCTTGACTTGGCCGCCCTTCCTAGTGCTAGCACATTACTTACACTGGCAGGCCAATGCATCCAGAGAAGTTCATCGTTGTGCCAGCTTTCATTTGCAGCATCTACAAATATTTCGAGTGCTATTTTTTTAGACTGCATTTGCTTGTTTGTTTTTTTACTTTGGTTCCATTCCAAGACCCTTGAGTATATGAGGTTGCAAATAAAGTGGCATTCTTTGTTGCCTTAATTTTGCCAGTTGGAAAGCTTTAAAAGTTAATATTTATGTGAAATGATCTAATATTCATCTTGCTTGACGCATGTTTATTTAACATATTTAAAGTTAGCTGAGCGCTGTGTTTATTTTTTAAGATACCTACACGCTAAGGTACTGTAGGGCTGCATGCAGTTTTAACAAAACATATCTTTCTATAAACCCTTTTGATTGCAGCTCCGCAACAGATGAGAAATCTCTTTCTGGATATTTATTTTTTTTTGTTTTATAATTGTATATTATATTTTATGTTTCAGACCTACATAATCTGCCAAGATGGAATTAGACTTTGGTTCTTGAAAATAATAATAATAATTAATAATAACCATCCTGTAGTAACTGTTAATACTTTTTGAAATGGTAATTAAGAAAATATTCAGCTGGAGAGTTGTAAATAAAATATGGCTAGTCCTTTAAAAGAGAAGTGAGAAAATATTGTGGGTACCCTATGCATTTTTATTTGGATTATTTAATATATTTTACATTCAGAATTTTCTGTTTGATTCTGCTCTCACTTATGTTGGTGTAAATCAGAACTAAAGTGAAAGGAATCAAATTGGCGTAAGTAACCAGAGTGTCAGAGGAGAATCAAGCCCTTATTTTGTAGGATTTGGGAAAAGACGGGTTTGCAATAAAGATAAATTAATAACACAGGTTTTAGATCTGGATCCAAATTCTGAACACTCCAAAGTTCAGGGGTTTTGGTTCATCTCATTATAAAAGTGCAAAGTTCAGCTCTGAATCCTGGCTGGGATTCTGACCTCCCGCAATGGCTACTTGTGTGAGCAGACACTACTGGCTTTGTCTCTTAACTAGCTTCTTTAAAAATAATATAAGAATTATCAGGTTTAGGAGAGTGGTTGCAGCCATGTTAGTCCGAGGATATGGGTCATATGACCTCACCCATCAAGTTTAGGGGAAATAGTCCAATGGAAAAGGCTTATAGCATTTAATGGAAAATAACTTTTATCCGGATTTGTTGGCCATTCTAACCGAATTCAATAGAAAATTCATTTCAAATGAGCCAAAAAGATTTAATTCATTAAATTCCATGGGCCATATCCTCAGCTGGTGTAAATCAGTGTAATTCTATTAATTTGTACCAGTGGAGAGTTTGGCCTTTAGATGTTCTTAAAGTAATTTCTATAGGAGCCATTTAAGTTTCTCTAAAGCCCTATAGGTTTAATCTTGGTTAAGTTCGTCAGGATGTCTCCTCTATAAGGGAGAATTGCGTTTTTCAATATTTGCTCGAGAAAGAAGCGCGATACTGCATGAAATAACATTCTAATCAGAATTCCCTTCTCGTTTAAGCCATGTTTAGACAGACAGTTAATTTA
Organism: Terrapene triunguis; assembly: GCF_002925995.2. Taxonomy (NCBI): domain Eukaryota; kingdom Metazoa; phylum Chordata; order Testudines; family Emydidae; genus Terrapene; species Terrapene triunguis. The sequence continues at coordinate 4,377,156 of NW_020665065.1, read as the reverse complement.
TCTCTGTTTAACTGCTGAATCAATCCATCCATCAAAACTACAAAACCTAATTAGCTGGGGTCAAAGTTACACCACCTCCGATACGCAGCGGGGAATAATATCTGTTAAAATTGAAGCATGGAATGCAGGACAGATTTCACTACATGTGGCTGAAGGTGGCTTATGGGCCCAGTGATGGAATCCCTGCTCATGCTGGTGAGGGTTTACTCACATGATACCCACTGATGTCAACAGGAAACAGTCAAATGAAAAAGAGTCCCATTCCATTACATCATGTAATGGCAGACAACTAAAAAGTGACAAGTTTTTAAAGTGCCTATATACCAATGCTAGAAGTCTAAATAACAAGATGGATGAACTAGTGTGCCTTGAATTAAATGAGGATGTTGATATAATAGGCATCATAGAAACTTGGTGGAATGAGGATAATCAATGGGACACAGTAATACCAGGGTACAAAATATATCAGAAGGACAGAACAAATCATGTTGGTGAGAGAGTGGCACTATATGTGAAAGAAAGCATAGAATCAAATGAAGTAAAAATCTTAAATGAACCAAACTGTACTCTCCATGGATAGTAATTCCATGCTCTAATAATAAGAATTTAGCAATAGAGATATATTACCGACCACCTGACCAGGATGGTGATAGTGACTGTGAAATGCTCAGGGAGATTAGAGAGGCTATTAAAATAAAAAACTCTATAATAATGGGAGATTTCAACTGTCCCCATATTGACTGGGTACATGTCACCTTAGGACGGTATGCAGAGATAAAGTTTCTTGAGACCTTAAATGACTACTTCTTGGAGCAGCTAGTCCTGAAACCCACAAGAGGAGAGGCAATTCTTGATTTAGTCCTAAGTGGAGCTCAGGATCTGGTCCAAGAGGTGAATATAGCTGGACCATTTGGTAATATATTTAAATTAACATCCCAGTGGTGAGGAAAACACCATATCAGCCCAACACTGTAGCTTTTAATTTCCAAAAGGGGGACTTCACAAAAATGAGGAAGTTAGTTAAACAAAAGTTAAAAGGTACAGTGCCAAAAAATGAAATCCCTGCAAGCTGCATGGAAACTTTTTTAAGACACCATAATAGAGGCTCAACTTAAATGTATACCCCAAATTAAAAAACATAGTAAGAGAACCAAAAAAAGTGCCACCATGGCTAAACAACAAAGTAAAAGAAGCAGCGAGAGACAAAAAAGGCATCCTTTAAAAAGTGGAAGTTAAATCCTATTGAGGAAAATAGAAAGGAGCATAAACTCTGGCAAATGAAGTGTGAAAATATAATTAGGAAGGCCAAAATAGAATTTGAAGAACAGCTAGCCAAAGACTCAAAAAATAATAGCAAAAAAATTTTAAGTACATCAGAAGCAAGAAGACTGCTAAACAATCAGTGGGATCGAGATGCTAAAGGAGCATTCAAGGACGATAAGGCCATTGCTGAGAAACGAAATTAATTCTTTGTATCGGTCTTCACAGTTGAGGACGTGAGGGAGGTTCCCAAACCTGAGCCATTCTTTTTAGCTGACAAATCTGAGGAACTGTCACAGATTGAGATGTCATTAGAGGAGGTTTTGGAACAAATTGACAACCTAAACAATAATAAGTCACCAGGACAAGATAGTATTCACCCAAGAGTTTGAAGGAACTCAAAGGTGAAATTGCAGAACTACTAAATGTAGTTTGTAACCCATCATTTAAATCAGCTTCTGTACCAAATGACTGGAGGATAGCTAATGTGATGCCAATTTTTAAAAAGGGTTCCAGAGGTGACCCCGGTAATTGCAGGCTGGTAAGCCTGACTTCAGTACTGGGCAAACAGGTTGAAACTATAATAAAGAACAAAATTGTCAGGCCCCTAAATGAACATCATTTGTTGGGGAAGAGTCAACATGTTTTTTGTAAAGGGAAATCATGCCTCACCAATCTACTAGAATTCTTTGAGGGTGTCAACAAGCAGGTGGATAAGGGGGATCCAGTGGATATAATGTACTCAGATTTTCAGAAAGCCTTTGACAAAGTCCCTCACCAAAGGCTCTTAAGCAAAGTAAGCTGTCATGGGATAAGAGGGAAAGTTCTCTCATGGACTGGTAACTGGTTAGAAGATAGGAAACAAAGGGTAGGAATAAATGGTCAGTTTTCAGAATGGAGAGAGGTAAATAGTGGTGTCCCCCAGGGGTCTGTACTGGGCCCAGTCCTATTCAACATATTCATAAATGATCTGGAAAAAGGAGTAAACAGTGAGGTGGCAAAATTTGTAGATGAAACAAAATGACTCAAGATAGTTAAATCCCAAGCAGACTGCGAAGCGCTACAAAAGGATCTCACAAAACTAGGTGACTGGGCAACAAAATGGCAGATGAAATTCAGTGTTGATAAATACAAAGTAATGCACATTGGAAAACATAATCCCAACTATACATATGAAATGATGGGGTCTAAATTAGCTGTTACTACTCAAGAAAGAGATCTTGGAGTCATTTTGGATAGTTCTCTGAAAACATCCACTCAATGTGCAGCGACAGTCAAAAAAGTGAACAGAATGTTGGGAATCATTAAGAAAGGGATAGATAATAAGGCAGAAAATATTATATTGCCTGTATATAAATCCATGGTATGCCCACATCTTGAATACTGCATACAGATGAGGTTGCCCCATCTCAAAAAAGATATATTGGAATTGGAAAAGGTTCAGAAAAGGGCAACAAAAATGATTAGGGGAATGGAACAGCTGCCATATGAGGAGAGATTAATAAGACTTCAGCTTGGAAAAGAGATCACTAAGGCAGGATATAATAGAGGTCTATAAAATCATGACTGGTGTGGAGAAAATAAATAAGGAAGTGTTATTTACTCCTTCTCATAACACAAGAAATAGGGGTCACCAAATTAAATTAATAGGCTGCAGGTTTAAAACAAACAAAAGGAAGTATTTTTTCACACAACACACAGTCAACCGGTGGAACTCCTTGCCAGAGGATGTTGTGAAGGCCAAGGCTATAACAGGTTCAAAAAAGAACTAGATGAGTTCCTGGAGGCTAAACCCATCAATGGCTATTAGCCAGGAGGGGCAGGGATGGTGTCCCTAGCCTCTGTTTGCCAGAAGCTGGGAATGGGTGACAGGGGATGGATCACTTGATGATTCCCTGTTCCGTTCATTCCCTTTGGGGCACTTGGCATTGGCCATTGCCAGAAGATAGAATACTGGGCTAGATGGACCTTTGGTCTGACTCAGTATGGCCATTCTTATGACTACATATGGGAGTAATCGCCCACCAACATTACTAACAGTTTCACAACTGCCCCCTTACATACACATTTTCTCTCCTCTATGGCCTTAGACTCCAACCCAATAAAGCACTTAAGGGCGTGTCTAACTTTCAGCACACGAATAATACCTGCTTAAGCACTTTGTAGGATCCAGGACCTTAATCCTTAGGAATAAACCTGCTGAAGTGGGCAGTGCACATGGAAGGGAGATGCACAGAGAAGACTTCATTCTCCTGCCCATCCTCTGCTGGCTTGGAGCACTGCAGTTCTAGAGCTGTGAGCCATGGGCAGGTCCTTCAGCACTAGCTTGCGCTGAAATCTCTCTACAGAATGAGACCCTTAAGAGAGGTTATTTTAGTCAGTGCAGGCAGGTTTCCTGTCACCTGTGGGAGTTTTGCTGTCATGGTGGGGGCTTGGGAATAGCTCTCCTCACGTGCCTTTCTCCCTCAGCGTTGGCACTTTGTACAGAAGGATCGTTTCCCATGAGCGCTCTGGAGAGGACTGAACCCAAGACCTCTGGAACTAAAAAGCACCAGGGTCTGCTCCATGAACTAAAGTACCAGGATGGCACAAGCAACCTCAAACCTCTTCATATGTTCCAGCTACTATGGGGGGACAAAGACACACTTGGCTGATGTATTGCAAAATATTTGCCTAAGAAAGGTTGGATTAAGGACCCCAAGACTGAGCCCCATATGTCATCTCCTGTCCCTCAAAACACTTCAGCTCAGCAGGGTTGGCCTATTGCCAATTACATCAAATGGGAAGGGGTACTTCCTAGTGCAATGCTACTGGAAGCCTGGTGCTCACATCTGAAAACTGAGACTTTTATTGTACAAGTCACTCCCTGTCGCTCCCTCTGCTCTCCTGCCACTGCTCGGGCTTTCCATGGTGCTACACCTGCATCCGTGTGCTTTTTAACTAACTCTGACTCACATGTAAGGACATCAAACATGAGCACTGAAATCATGGTGGCAGAAGGTTAAATGCCATTGAAAGAACAGCCAGGCCAAGACGTTTATTTCCTGGGTACGTTTGTTGACGCTGCTTGTCTGTTGAATGCCCCATTACTGCTGGACAGAGGATAGCAAGGCACAGTATGAAGACTGCTGGATGTGCTACTGATGTGGCAAGCCATTACTGATGTGGGGAGGTTGTTGGGAGTCAGGCAGAAAAGCTGCTGATGGATAAATAGATCTGTGGTTCTCAACCAGGGGTCCGGAGCCCCCTGGGGGGCCGCAAGCAGGTTTCAGGGGGGCCGCCAAGCATGGCTGATGTTAGACTCGCTAGGCCCCAGGGCAGAAAGCCAAAGTCCTGCCATGCAGGACTGCAGCTTGGGGGTCCGAGCCCCACCACCTGGGGCTGAAGCTGAAGCCTGAGCCACTTAGCTTAGCTTTGCCCCCCTGTGGTGTGGGCCCCCAGGCAATTGCCCCGCTTGCTGCCCCTTAACACCAGCCCTGGCTTTTATAGGCAGAAAAACAGTTGTTGTGGCACAGGTGGGCTCTGGCGTTTTTACAGCATGTTGAGGGAGTGCGGGAGGCTCAGAAAGAAAAAGGTTGAGAACCCCTGAACTAGATCACATCAAGCGCTTTTAGCCAATTGGGGATTAAAGCATGAACTGGAACCTCAGCCTTGCTTTTTTTTAAACCTGTTTGCTGATCTGTAACTATGGTGATAGGTAACCAATGACCCGACCTTTAATTTCTCATTCACTTTCGACTCCTGCCTCTGATCAGCCCAGGATGCCAGCCTCCATCGCCCACTTGTTACGTTTTCAAACAAGCCCCTTTGCGCGTTCTCCCGTGCTGCCCCTCACGCTTGGGAGGAGCACCCCATAAACCCACAAAGCCACTTCCTTATCCTCCTCCAAATTCCACCTTCAAACTCTCCTTTGCCATGATGCCTTCAAAATGCTTGACAATGGTCAGGCCGCTGCTGCGGAGACCACAGCTGGTCAGTATTGTCTCCTTGTTTCCTTGTACAAAAGCCTGTCTGCCTGTATCCATCTGGTGACTTGTACGTTGTTTTATACTTAGACTGTGAGCGCCTCGGGCAGGGACTGTCCTTTTGTTCTGTGTTTGTACAGCGCCTAGCACAATGGGGTCCTGGTCCACCAGTGGGCTCCTGGGGTAATACAAATAAATAACAATTGATAAAGCAACCCTGACTTTTAATTCTAGATGTAACCTGGTTTAAAAAATAACCTGGCACTGATGCATCCTAGAACATTTTGGAAACCCTTCTGAGACAAACGGATTGACACTGGGGATCCTTGTTACCTTAATGTCTTTAATACCCATCATTGCGCTGTTTGAACACCTTGCTGCCAAAGGGCTGTATTTTCTAGTTCCCGCTGCTGCACCTCTAGGAGGAGGGGATTTGCAATTGTTTCTATGGATTGTACTTTTAATGTTTTGTCTGCCTGAGGTTAGGTGTCTTTGTGAGTATCTGAGATCAAAATAAATAATTAAATATTAAGCCGGGGCCTGGTCGTCTTTACACACATGCACCTCTGTAGATTGGACTGTTCGCTGCATGGGACTGGCGTATGCCTCCCCTTTGGCTGAAAAGGGCCATGTGTATCCATGGTGCTGTGTAGATAACGAGCGGACCATGTGTAACCAAGCGCAGTCTGGCCCATTGACTTCACTTTGCATGTTTACCTTCTCCCAGGCTTCATAACTCAGGGTGTCTAGGTTAAAGGCCAGATTCTATTCCTGGCTGTGATGTGGCTGGCTCCCGCGCACTGAGAGCTGCATGGGCACATACGCGTTAGCCTGGAAACTTGCTCTTTCAAAGTGAAGTACTGAAGTTGCAGCCCACTGTGGCACTGCAGGTAGATGCGGTAGAAACAATGCAACAAACAGAGGCTTTCCGCCTAATCCTGCCTTCAGGTCACCTTCTGTCTCAGGTACTTATATGGTCCCCATCTCTGAGTTATTGAGCCTCACAGCTCCTGGGCGGTAAGAAAGGGCTATTAATAGCAACACCCCCACCCCCACCCCCCAGGTTTGCTGATTTGCAACTGAGGCATAGAGAGACTAAGTGACCAGCCCAAGGTCACACGTGGATCCAGTAGGTGGCAGGGCAGAGACCTGAGGCCTCCGGAGTCCCAGGTTAGCAACCAAACTACTAGTCCCCTCATTCCATGTGTCTGCCTCTGTGCGTATGGCTCCTACTGAGTCGAATAAGAGCTATGAAGGAGCAGAACTTGTCCCTTGATATAGATGACCCTAGTCACAAAACAATAGGGAAGAGCATATGCTGGTTAAATGTCAGGTGAGGGGAATACACTTGAGAAGCAGATATGCTCCTAAGAAACAAAGACCCGGCCTTCATGCAAATATCCCTCAGCAATACAGCAAAATAAATGCCAGAAAATCTTTGCTCTCCAGGCAGTACTGTTTCTTAGTGGACAAGGTTTCCACAAGATATTATGTACTCTTTAAATAGCCTTTTTTAAATCCTTATTCATTCCATTGGGCGAAATGTGTTACTTTAATTTTCCTGCTTAAATACAGTATGTGATATGGTCACTTGAGCCTCTAATTCACCTCCACAACATGTTGTCCTATGTCTACAGCAGTCCTCAAGTTTTCTGCAATAAGCTACACACTAGCTTGTGAGCAGAACCCCACCCCTACCCTGCAACACATACCAATCCACCCAATTCACCAGTGAAACATCCAGAATAAACTCACGCAACACCCCCATATAAAGAGGTGTGGGTTTTTGTCAGTGAATTGGGTTTCATTTTTTATACTTTCAGGATTCTGTGTTACCAGGTTTCAAATGCTTAATTTAACCACATGCAAGTTGCTTATTTTGCTGTTCCTGCGCATTATTTCACATGCAGTCGTTATCGTAATTAAATTCTGTGTTCTTTAAATCCTGATAAATTGCTCGATGCTCCATTTGTCAGACTCTGCAACAGTGTACAGGCTGTGTTTTCTTAACACATGTTCCATGTTAACTGTTTTCATTGACTATGAATCTATAAAAATACATGTGGGACAGAGGGTATATAGTACAGTCATGTCTGCCTGACTCCTTCTTATTCTAATTGGGCAGCAAAGCTATTTAATAGAGTCTGTGGAGTCTGTTTAACTACATACTGCCAGAACAATGCTCTATTCATGTTCTGAACAGAACACTAGTGATTGGACTAATATCTTTAAACTAGAAAACAAGTCTTAATTGGAACAGATGCTGCAAATACCAATGCAAAGGGCCAGCTCATGTGTGATCAAAACCAGGTACAGTCCACTGATTTGTTCTTAATAGCGGCTTTCATTTTTTATTAGTGTATACAAAATTCACTAACACAATACAAAAAGTCAGTAACAATACTTTGGAAAATCACCTTGTTTGAAACAGACTCTGCCATGCATTGTTTCTGGTAAGGTGCTGTAAAGAATTTGATCCTACTTAGCACACTTTGTTTCATATTATATTACGGAAATTATCTTCTGTTTTTTCTTCTGGAATTCAAATAATTGTGATTTCAGTAACTAGCTGCTGACATTATAGTTCAAAAGCAGTTTAAATATTCATTTACATTACAAATAGGGGTACAGGTCAGACTATGCTAAATGTATTCCCAGTCCTGATCATACCATGTACTCTAGTATTGTCTCCACCTGGCTAGTTTGCTCTGTGCTTGCTGCTGGTGAACTCTATAGCAAGACAAAACATGCAGCCACAGTTGCCTACCCATTCAGTTCCAGTGCATCTTTTCTGTTGTGGCAATGCCAGACCTGGATGGGGCGGAGAGGGTTCTGATGCAGACAACTCAGAGCTCAAAGATTTTCCAGCTTACATCTACTAAGCTTACCAGCACAATTGTTATCTGACCTTCTGAAACAAATGGGTATGTTTGGGTATTCCATGTGGATGTATGAGCCCTCCTCTGTAGGCTTTTCAAGCAGCAAAACTATCATAAGCCATTCGAAGCCAAAGAGAGGCAGGTTGCATCCGTTATCCAGAAGTACTTCCTCTATGCCTCTGTGAAGGCAAATATTTTGATTCCCCTAACTGCCAAAAAAGCAGGGACTGTTTAGAATTGGAGAACGTACGATCCCATCCGATCTCCCTTCCAATCTTCCAGCAGAAAGGAAAAAGGCAGAAACCAGGGGTGAGATCCTAACCCCAGCTCTGCACCTGGTGGAAGGGCCCAAGAGGCATAAAGGAGCCCGAAATGCCTCATATGTAGCTGGGGAAGGATTCTCTCTGCACAGGCACTGTGGAATACAGCCCTCAGCCACCTTCTGAGGACCCCCTGGGATAGGAGACCTGCTGGGGTTGAGTGCCTGGCTGCAGCACACAGCACCCTGGAAACTCCAGACAGCGTTGCACCCCAGGAAGCTGCTGTAACAGACGGTCACCCAGGGGTGTCTAAGTTATGCCAGCCCAGGATGGGGAGGGTGCAAAGGTAGCTTAAAACCCCACCCCTGTGGGCTATAAGTTTGGAATCTCACCCTACATGACTCTGAAATACTGATAAACCAAATGCAAAACTACTCCAAAGTCAGGTGGTTTTTGTTTTGTTACGCATTCAAAATTAAGCCGATTTCTATGAGAAATGCTTCTGCAAATGCCAATTTTCAAGTGAAATGGTCCCATTTTTTGAGTGCAGGTGGATGTGCATTTAAAATAAAAGAGAGAAATGTTCCATTTAGTATGTTCTCCACTTAAAAATCAAGGATTTTCCTGTACCTTTTCCACCAAGTGATTTTTTTTTTTTTTTTTGGTGAGGTAAAATAGAACAAAATGAATCACCAGAAATTGCCTAGTGAAATTACAACCAACAGGGTTAATTTCACAGAGTGCTAAACAAAAAACCTGTGTCACCATCTACAGGGCCTCCTGCTTAAAAACTCAGGGAACAAAATAACGCCGCTTCCCCCTTTTATTTCCATCAGTAGTGCTCACTTTCCACATTTATTACTGGCTAATTCAATCCCTGACTCCAGAATGCTGTTTGTTCTTCAGACAGGGGTCTGCCTGGGACAGAGGAAGAAAAAGCCAGAAGAAGAGCCATAATAATAAAAGACAAACGCAATGAAACGTGCTAATCGGGCACTGTTATTGACATTCTGAGCCCTGCCACGTGGCCCGCACTCGGCAGTGTGCACTCTGGTGGCCATATGGATAACAGGATCAGACACTGATTTCAATCAAAGCAACAGGAGAAGATGTGAGTGAAAGAAGACGGGAAGGTCTGGTATGACCGTAATGCCGGTTGTAACGGTTACACCCCAATTCGTGCTGCTCCCACGCGTGGGGAACTTGGTCTTGCCACACACAGCTTTCCTAGTGAATGTGCAATAGTCAGTGGGACGCATAGCATGCTCATAGCACTCAGTTCATTGCTGTGTCAAGCAGGCGCCTACTGGCATAACCCAGGACTGAGACCTTCGTGAGAGGAATAGAAGGGGAGATGCCACAAGTCACCCACAGCCCCACTCCACTGGGTCCCACATCTGGCCAGAAAGGGGATGTAACTAGAGTCCCCGCTGATGGGGGCTTCTATCGAATGCTGCCCACAGAGGGGAGGTGGCCAGAGCCCCCCGGTGCACACCCCCGTGATGGGGCTCCTGACTGACCCGATAAAGGATCAGGTGCAGGAAGGAGAACAGAAAGCACCAGCCAGGGCATTAGTGCAGGAAGACAAGTGAAAAGAAGGAGGAGGTTGGCTGGGGGAGGGGGTACTAGGCGTCTAGATGAAACTGTAAAATGGATCATTATCTTCTGAGTCTCTCTGCCTCTCTGTGGCACTTGTCAACACTAGGAAAATGCTGACAATGATTGTCCACCCGTTGCCAGCGTTTAAAGGACTCCACTGCTAGTGTAGATGGGCCACAACCTTTTTCAGCACCGTTAGAGACAATTCTTTTGAGTCCTGGTGGAGCCTCTCCCCAGCTTACCTCTCCCACACACTTCCCCCCGCCCCAACTCTCCCGCACACGCAGGCAATAGAATCAGCGTACAATAAGGTCAGTGTGCACAGGAGCAAGGAGTCCATTAGCAAAAGCTGGCACACAGAGCCTGTGCTGTGGGTGAAGTGCTAAGGTTTCAGCCGATGGGGATTGAGGGCCACGTTATGTGACCCTGCAAGGAGCCTGCTGCATTCAGCTCTGCTCATCGGCATGCTGATGTACAGACCATTATGATTTCAGGCTGCTGACATGACAAACAATGGCCCCTCACAGAGCCAGCAGGAAGCTCCTCTGCCCAGGTGTGCTTGCGGGTCTTCCAAAACAGAACAAATCTTTCCTCTCCACAGCTATTGTTAGGCTACCGGCAAAGGCTTTTCAAGGGCTCAGCTGTAGCGGAAAGGGAGCCAAGTTTTATTTTGCCCCTTTGGGTCTGTTGAAAAGAGACGACATTTGAGGAGGCCTGGGGATTGACTCGCTGGAAAAAAGGCTTTGCTCGCTACCTACCGCAGTAGGAGACAGGTCGGAGACGGGATTGGAAAGGCAGGGTCTGGATGGCTTCAGGAGGGCTGCCCCAATAGGGGGCCGGATTGAATTTGGTCTCCTTAGGGAAGGGGAAAGAAGGGCCTGTCAATCATCCTGAGCTTTGTAAAGAAACCAAAAGTATTGTGCTTGGCCAATGAAACACGCAGGGACGCGGAGCCCAATGCAAATAGGGTGAGTCAGGCATTTGCAGTTTAACCACTCGGCATGGGCTGGACAGTTCTCTTGCACTGTAGTTAATCTGGCATTTTTATTTCCCCACAAAGGGAGAGAGGGTGCAGTTTGTGTCAGCTGTTGTCAGTGGACAGACAGGAAGGCTGGGGTTATTTGGAGGGTGGCGGGGGGTTAATCCTTCAAATTTTTTGGGGTACATTTTCATTTTCTTTTTAAGGCCAGTTTCCTTCTGAGATTCTGATTCTGAGAAAATGTTGTGAGTCTGGGCTGATCTAGACACAAACCTGTAGCAAAATAATAAAAGGTGTGAATGGAAATGGTAACAGGATGGCCTGTGCCTTAAAGCTAGAGGCCCCGGGACCAGCCAACCCTCGTTACTGAGGCACTCCTGAGAGAGAGCAGGTGAGTCCACTCTAAGAGCAGCAGGAAGCTCAGGAGTGAGGAAAGGCTTCCGCAGGGAGAGCTCCTGGCACCAGGACTGTTTGGAAGCCGGAGCTAAAAGGCTGAGCTCCAGTCAGGTAGAGCCTGGGAGCGGTGATTGAGTTGGGACCCAGATTTGGGAAGGAGTGGGGGTGTGGACAACTCCGTACCTCAGGGGAGAGAAAGACACTGACTTGGGGCTGGGGCCTGGAGGGCCAGACTGTGTAAGGACTAAAATTGGACCCCAGGAGGGGACTGTTTTAAACGACCTTCGGACTGGGTGTTGTGGGATGTCACAGTGTATTCCCCAGCAAGGGCACCCACCCTAGGCTTCCAGCTCCCCAGCTGTTGCCTCTCTTCAATGGAAACACACGTCTCTCTCCCTTCTGACCAAGGTATTTCCCGGCTGGACAGTTCTCTGCCTGCACTGCGACCTCCCCAGCACAGAGCACGCTGCCTAAGCAGGCTTCTTTTGCCTTCTCTTCAGAGGTGGTGAACAGTGTGATGGCCAGAGTTGATCTACCATGTTGCTCTCTCTAAGCAAGCACATTTTATTCTTAAGGCAAAAGCACTACAGAGAAAACATATTAAAAACAATGAAAGAATCTACGCATATGCTAATAAGCTTACCAGAAATCACTCCAAAAGGCTCTGGCAGGTGAGCAGTCCTTCAAACAGTTTCCAATTCATAACACCCTTTTCTCAGAACAAGCACACAGCCTCAGTAGGGCAAAATCCTTCCAGTTCTTCCCTAAGGACTGGGGCCCTCCGTGGACCAGCGGTTTGCTGGATCAGAAAGTAGGCCATGGGGTCAGTTTGCCAACAAGCTATTTGTCCAAAGATCCTTTCTTTGTCGGTTGGTCCCTGGAGAATCCAGTTTGAACTAGTTGATCTGGACCTCTTGGTGCGGGTGTGGGGGACTGGAGCTTGACTTTGACTAATCACACCCCTCTGCTCTCAGTTCTTGGAGAAGCTGTATTTTTACTCTTCCTGTGGAAATACATAAAATCCTTTAATAACCCATAAACAATTGCATTTTAATATAATGGACCCAAAGGTATTAAATTTAATTCAATAAGGTTTATCCAGGAGTTTGCAGAAAATTGCCATACTTATCACACTGAGTTTTTTCAAGAAACCCCTTGAGGGGGAAACTGAGGCAGGTTGTCTGCTTTGTGACCTGGGCAATGCGGAGGCACATGGGAGGTGGCCCGTCTGGTGACAGAAACTGATTTAGTTATTCGGGTGCCAGTCTCTGTCTTGACACTCGCATTTTGGAATAAAAAGGCTGAAGTTAGCAATTGTTATGAATTTTAGCTAAAACATCCTTATCACTGTTATTCCAAAATAAGAGTGTCCACATACAGACGGGCACCCAAAGTACTAAGCTGGTTTTAGGAAACTGATATAATTCAATGGGTGCAAATTATATGTGGGTAGAGCAGGCCTAAATAACATTATTCCAAGGCTCTGAAATAAGTGATACTTTTTGAAAGGTGTGGTGAACTTTATTATTGCTCACCGTGTCCCTGGCTCTATGATGGGGTTCCCTGCAGTTTCAGGAGGTCTCGGAGCTGATTGCAGGGTCAGGGCTAACATTAGGGATGTTGATCCCAAACAACTGGTTGGCTGGGCTAGTGATAAGAGCGCTAGCCTAAGATTTTAGGAGAACTGTGTTCAAGTCCCTTCTCCTCCGCACACGGACTGTGAGCAAGTCACTTAGCTTCTCGGGGCCTCAGTCCCAGAGCTGTAAAATAGGGATTTTAGCTGTCCTGCTTCACTGGGTGTTGTGAGGGTACCTATATTAAAGGCTGTGAGATGCTCAGATACTACACTGATGGAGGCTGTATACCACCTTAAATAGAGAAACACACTGATGCCCACCCCGTCCCTGAGCTAACTTTTTATTCAGTGAATTTTGTGCTGGTGAAACACCACCAGAGCCTGGCGTTCTATAGTTAAAAGACTCCAGACACCATGGTCAATGACCCAAGCATCCCCACTGATTTGCCTCGATCCTACATAGGAGGGACCACTTCTAAGGGCAAAAACAAAGATTCTTCATTATTGACCTCTCTCCTTAGCCTCCTGAGCCAACAAAAAATAATACTTAAAGTGCAAGGGAAAGACGGGCTTTGATTTCAGTGGTTTGGGTCAGGTCCCAGGTAACAACTCAAGCGGTGGTATTTCTTTTTAGCAATTTGGATTCCTGTGCACAACTTGGCACATTATGTTCACAGAGGGTCATGCAAACATTTTCCTTGGTTTAGGTCTGCGCAGTTCCTTACCCTCCTGAGTTTTGCTGTGAGTTTTAGGCTCGAACTAACCCCAACCCCACAAGCAGTCAGTTGAAGCTGGTAGCCCCCTGGTTTGAACATATGTCAACATAACCCCATGAATTTTCTATGTCTTTGACATACAACCTCATGTCACTCCCAGGTTCAGTCAAAGCTGGGCTGAAGTTCGCTAGGAAAGTTCAGCAAACCTGGGTCGTGGGTCGTGACCCAAGTTTGCAGCTAAACCTGAAAACAGCTGAACTTTGGGTGGATTTTGGCTTTCATTGAGAATGCTTCCCACAACTCTTCTGTCTACTCTGAACTTCACTGCTACCAACCAACCAAACTCATGAAATAAACATTTCAAAACACTAATGAAAACATCAAAAATACTGGGGAAAAATACCAGAGCCAGGGGAAATGCTAGGAATTTAGCCAATGGAAAGTATGGTCACTCCTGCAGAAAGCGTGATCTATTTGCTCAATTAATGAAATCCCACCAGTTAAGTTCATTTCACACAGCGCTGAAAGAAACCCAGATTTCTTATGTTGTCTTGGTGGTTGCACTCAGATCCCAGATGGGTGGATAATAAAGTTATAAATGATTTACTGCTGTATAGTATATATTATGGGAGGCTTACAAAGATCAAATCACATAGTGAGCAGCAAAATCCTCTCTATTGTTGAGGCTACTCTGGGTCTGCTGCTTGCAATAGCCCATTAATGGCATGTGGAGGAGTTTGCCTTATTCAAACAAGAGTGTAGGCATTATAATTTAATTACTTCCATTATTAGGTCAATTTTGTTTAAAAAAATAAATAGACCATTTCTTTCTTTCTTTCTTTCTTAGCATCATTTGAAAGAGGGTTCTGTTGGTTCTTTCCATGTCAAGTTTTCTTGCAAAACTGTATCTTATTGATGGTGTAACAGGAGATTTTTGCTTTTCAATAACAATATCCTCACCCCACGTCTTTATCCCTGAGATATAGCTACATCCTGATGAAGATTTCCTTGGCCAAACTTAGTTCCCCAGTGTGTCTATCCCTAGGATAAAAGATTAACTTGTCCCTTATGAAGAAAACCCCCCAGCTATGGGACAGCAGACTCAATGAATTTCAAGTAAAGGAGTTGCATCTCAATGGTTGTGTCAGGGTAATAAAGTTTGTACTCCCACGGGTTCAATCGCCTGAATTTGTAGATGTCCCAAGTGGGGTTTAAGACATCTGCATAGAGAGGTCATTTGCTTACAGATGGATTGTCCATTGCCCAGCACTATCTATAGTAATTTACACCATTGCTAAGAGAGTGGTAAATGATTGTAAAATGCTATGTGTACTGCTCCGTATCCAAGGAGAACATTTACCAGGTTCAGAGCTTTTAAAAATGCCCTAGTCTTGCTGAGCATTATTAACCATTATTAAGCACATCCTTTTTTGTCTTTTCCTGAATCTTTATTACAGCCTTTGTAAACCCAGTTGCCATCCAGCTGATAGTTCTAATTCCAGTCTTGTCAACTCTCACAATTTTAACATAGATTTTGTGATATTTGGTGAAGTCTTTGAAGCCCCAGCTCCAGGAGTCAGGAGTCTCAGCTTTCATTTTTCTCAAAGTATGTCTCTAGCTCCAGTGGTTGCAGGGAAAAGCTTCGGGATGTGAACTGAGTGCCCTCTAAAGGCTCAGAAACCAGAAAGGAAATAAAAAGACCCTCCCTCCTTATTAAAAAAAAATTGGTGAATTTTAAGCCAGTCTCATTTTTTGAGACTTGACCCATGATATTTGAATGTGTGGGGCTGACAATACTGCATTTGTTGGCGAAGCAACTTTGTACTGATTGAAAAAGATTTGGGTGTTTTTTTCCTCACTGTGATGGTGTGTGTAACCCACACAGACAACAAAAGGGTTAAGGTTAGCCTGAGAGGCCAGTTATGTTACTTGCCTGCACCTGAAGGCTGGGCCAGGCTTAATAAAGATGAAGCCCAGCTGGGGAAGAAGTTGGGGGACCACTATAAAGGAAGGAAGTCTAGAGCAGATGGAGACTTCAGGAGTAGTGGGTAGGAGCTCTGTAGTTCCTCTATTTGCAGCGGTGTGAGTAGGAGGAAGCGCAAAGAGAGAGTTGGACCTAGGATCCTCTCCTAGGTAGAGAAGTTCAGCAAGAGGCCAGCAAAGACAGAGTAGCTAGTGAGGTGGGGCAAGCTTTGGTGGTGAGTCCTGAAAAAAAGGCAGGATTTGAACTTGTAGGGGCATTCAGTTGAGGCCCAGAGAAGGATGGAAGGTTCTGCCTGAGGAGGACAGAAGTGAGTTTGTTTGTACTCTTTAGTTTGGGATCTTGCTAGGGAATTCCAGGGAAAACCCTGTTGGTCCGAGCCCTGAAAGAAGGGTGGACCTAGAGAGGTTATGTGGAGAAGGCCTTTTGGACTTCTATGTTGTTACCCCAGAAAGCAGGGATGGGGGGAGACACTAAATCATGATCTGGCTGCAGGGCTGAATTGTGAGAGGAGAAGGACCACCACAGGACTAGAGAAACCCTGGGCAGGGGGCCTTAGGCAATAGGAGCCTGCTATGCCATGCCTTGCCAGGAGGGGGTGCACCAGCATTGTGTCTACCCTTCTGTGCCCATTTTATGTCACTTGAAATCCAACCTCTAGTGATTCTGACCAGCTCTTTAAATTTCTTCTGAGGTTGTGGGGGTGGGTGGAGGAGAACAGAGGGGAGCCTCACCTCTTTTTGCTGGGAGCTAGGGCTTTTAAAATGTAAATAAATAACTGGGCTATGTCTTGGGAAAGGCCCTTCACATCACAGACGGGGCAGTGCTGATTTCTCCTGCAGAGGAGTGCCTACAGCTGCCAGAATCAGCAATTATTTATGGGCAGAAGAAGCCTCAAAAAAAAAACAAATGAATGGGAGCAAGGTGTTCATGCTACTGCCTCTAGGGCCATCACTCAAGGAAGTTCAGCTCTGTCTTGGAGCTGGGATTCAGGCGGCTGGGCCTGTGATGATTGTCCTGGAGATAGCCGCACACTTTCTCTTTGATGTGTTCAAAGACTCCTTTCATTTGTTTGTTTTTTCCTGTCAAATTACCTCACTTAGGTCAGTGTGTAAGGCAGATACTGCGGGGTATTATTACACGTGGTAAACAAGGGCAGGCAACCTGACACCTGCATGACAGCAAATGTAGTGATTTGACAGTCGCAAAGGGCCGGGGTACATATCTGCTGGACTTTGTGCAGAGACACGCAGTGCTCCATAAATAGATTCCAGCTAAGCACCAATTGCCCAAGTCTGCAAAGTGCTGAGTACGTGAGACACTGAGCACTCTTATCTCGTCTACTGGAGGTATTTCCAGTCAGCTCTCCCCCAAGACAGTTTGAGAGAGCAATCATAGCTGGTAGATTGTAAGCTCTTTAGGACAATGGAGTCTGTCTGACCGGACTGTCTAGTGTCCCCACTTTACTAGGTGCTGTGCAAACACAAAGTAAGGGGCAAGAGATTACACTCTAAATTGGCAAAGAGAGAGTTAACAGAGGCACCATGACTTGCCTGCAGCTCAGTGGCAGAGCTAGGAATACAACCTGGTCACAATCCAGTACCCTACACACTGGACCACATTGCCTGTACACCTGTGGTGCTTTTTGAGTAATGAATAGTACTAGACATCTTGATTTTCTATAGTACATTTTATACAAACTGTATCCCAAATCATAGAATATCAAGGAACCTCAGGCGGTCATCTAGTCCAACCCCCTGCTTAGAGTAGGACCAATCCCCAGATAGATTTTTGCCCTAGATGCCCCCTCAAGGATTGAACTCACAACATTGGGTTTAGTAGGCCAGTGCTCAAACCACTGAGCTATCCCTCTCCCTAAAGAACTCAGGAGCATTCCTCAGCATGTTGCCTGGGTTCTCAGACACTTTCATAGTATAGACCGCATCTTAATAGACAGATCATCCCGTGGCCATCTCTCCTCTCATTCCTGATTGCCTGGACCATCTTGCTGCCCATTCACAATGATCAGGGCCCCCTTGTTTCCGATGTGTGGTCACATAACGTCCCCAATACATCTACTCCTGTTGCTTTTGTGGGAAAGTGATATTAGCGAGATATTTGGTGTGGTTGGTTTGTGATTGAGCAGCTTGAAACAAGCCGGAGAATGCTCTCCAAGCAGGACTGTGAGGCTGAGTTAGCTGTTTGCACAGTGCTTTGAGATTCTTGGGTGAAAGATGCAGTGTAAGTGCCAAGTATCGTCGGTATGGCTTTCCACCGCTGCTGAGGTTTCATGGTGCAGCATTTCTGAATTAAATAACGACGTTGCTGCAAATGGCAGGTTTGGGAGGGGAAATTTGGATCTGAAATGAGGCCCACCCTCAGCAATAAGAGAGCATGGAATGCTATGTACAGTGGTCTTCATCCTTTCCTCAGTGTGCGCTCGTCACTCCCGTCAGCATTAGCTGTGGGCTTTGAGAGCGAATAGCCCCATTTTATAGAAAATAGGGGCCATATATCCCCAAATGGGCGTAAGTCTGACCAGTGCCTGATCAAATCCCTGTGAGCAGGTTTTCCAGCAGCTTGGGGAAGAGCCTTTCATCAGTGCAAAGTGGGAATGCATTGAGAGCAGCGTTGCGCTGCACGGTTTGCTTGAATGAGCCTCTCCAATCTAGCAAACCGACTGCTGTTCCTTCAGGAGGCTGGCTCTGTGTTTTTGTGAGCCGTACCTAGCGTACCTGTTGTGCTGGCACATAAGACAGGAGGGATACGCTGCCAGCTGTAATCGCTGCTCTGTGGCATTGTGCAGCATGAGGCGCCTATTTGCTTTGTTTATTAAATCTCTCATCACCCCGTAGGCATGTATTTCTTGCCTCGGAGTCACGATTACTGCTTTAATTATTAGCATTTCCTTTGCCAGCAATTCCTCAGCTTTCAATCCCTGAATCAGCAGGGCCTGCTGCAATTGAAAGCCTTGAGTGCTTTACCCTACCGAGACGTGACTGGAGTCGTAGGAGCCATTTGGAAGGGCAAATCCATTTTTAAACACCCAAACCTGAACAGCCTCACTTCAATAAGCGACACGATCAGGAGACTTCGCAAATAATGACTGTTCGTGTCAAAGATTTGGATCATTTAAAGGGACAAGGGGGAGTCGCTTAGGTCTAACATTTTGAAATATCTTAAAATTATCATAATTGAGTGTGTGTGTGTGGGGGGGAGAACTACCATATTTAAAATACCCTTATATAAAATTACTTGGTCTCTTAGGGAACGTCTACATAGCGTTTTGGAGCACAGACAGCCCTGGGTTAGCGTGGCTCACAAAAGGAGCTGTCTAGCCAGTGCTTTGTAGCTGCAGCTAAGGCTGGACATCAGGTTCTGAAACCTACCTGCTCTTTTTCCCCACCCTGAGCGTCAGAACCCAAGCTCCAGCTATTTCTAGAGCACTACCTAGTGTGAGCCCCTCTGTTGATCCAGGCTGAGGCTTGCTCCTGCTCCATCCAAAATGCTGTGTAGACAAACCCTTTAGAAATTAGAAAGCAAAGCCTGTATTTATTTAGGATGTAGGCCAAAGAACAATGACCTGTGCTTTTGTCTTCCTTCCATTGGCTCTTCAGCAAGGGGCTATGTTCTGACAGCCCTACTCAATTCTTACTTGTTGGGTCAGTTCTAGGCATAGGGCTTGAGCACCTGACAGCTGAGGTGGAGCGTGATGCTGGTCTGCAAGGTTCTGCGGGATGGGAATGCCAAGGAAGGAGAGGAGGCGGCTACAGTAGCAGTCCGCAGGGGTCCCTTGGTTTAAATGGGTGGAGGCTGAGGTCAGGAGGATCTTCAACTTTGAAATTAAACTTCTAGCCCAAGATGTCCCCAGTCTGTTGACCTTTAGGCTATTTCGTTTACATTTTTGTTCCTGGAGAATATCTTCTGGATTTGTATTAAATTCTAAGTTGATTCCCAAGTGCCTAGAGCTACTGGAGAAAGACTTTTGGAAGCCAATCTAAATAACTAAAGCAATAGAAATAAAATGGTCTGAAGATAGTCACGCAACATATTTCCTTTGCTTATCATGATCTCTCCAGTTCAGGAGGGGAGTTTTTGTCCCAAAGGATGCAGTGGAATCCTTTACATATCACCACTTAATATGGCACTATGTATTGTACCCAACAAGGTTCCCAATTGCTTGGATGATTATTTGTCAACCAGCGAGGCTCTTTTTGAAACTATTCTATTTTAGGTGATTATATAGGCCCCATCACCACAGTGTCTGAGCACCTCATAGTCTTCAATGTAGGTATCCTCACAACACCCCTGTGAGGTAGGGCAGTGCTATTACCACCACCTTACAGACAGGAAAATGAGGCACAGAGACTAAAGGACTTGCCTAGGATCACATAGGAAGCTCACGACAGACCCGGAGATTGAACAATGGGCTTTGGAGTTCCATGCTAGCATCTTAACCCATGGACTGTTCTTTCACCCTGAAGCCACCAGCCTTAGCAGATTGGCACCAAGTTATTTCCTAAGTGTTCTTTTCTCAACCTTGGGAGAGAAGCTTTCAGAAAATAAGTGCCCTGAAGTCCTGTGCTGTTGTAGAGCTGGTCAAGTAACAGGGAAAAATATATTTTGTTATTTATTCAGCACAAATGCCAACAACCTTCTTTGGATAAATCACACACAATGAATAATTCAACAAGCTCCCCTGCTACAGGACATAGGAAAAGGATTGTTTGGACTGGGTTGGCCCCTCTCTCTGTAATGGGCCAAACCAAAATCCCAGGTCCAGACTTTAGGTTGTTCCAAATCTGGATCCAGATTTAGATTTTGTAGCTTGGACCCAGCTGTGTAAGAATCAGAGCCTGCCAGACACAGAGTATCCTCAACACCTTCTGAAATCAAAGGGAATTCAGTGGATTGCATGAGAAGGTCCAAAGCAGCTCCTTCAATAGAAGTTCTAGGCCATGATCTGTCCTGTAGAGAACAGGCAGCTCGTCCAACACACATTACTTAGCAAATACTCACACAGGGAAACATAATAAAAGGGGAAAGCCAAGTCATTTAGGAAGTCTGGCTTCATACTGTATGTGCAGAGTGTACATGGCTGGTGGCCTTTTGAACAACTTCTCACATTAATTTTCTTCCAGTGCTGACAACTTTGATTTATGACATTAAGGCTAGTTTAAAAACACTCAGACGTGAGGGAAGCCAAGAGTTTTGGAAGACTAAGGTCTATCAAGTGATGGATAGCATTGGTGGATAGGCAGACACCCCTCTGCACTCACACTGCATCCAAATCGGGTCCTGGTTGAATGAGAGCAGAGGGCTTGCTTGCATTAGGAGGACCTCTGACTTCTTGTTCAATTTTTAATATTGAATATTCTGCCAGAAATCACATGGGATGGCAACAAGGTATCCTTTTGTAATGTCCGGTTGGATGCCAGGGGAGGAAACAGACAAAGAAGGACTTAGCAAACGAAAGGAAGAAAAAAAACCACAGAGTGGTTGGGAAGGTTTTTAAAACTCCCTAGTGCAAGAACCCAGTGTATTTTTCTCCTTTTCCCTCTCCCTAATGTTGACAATAGTTGAACTGAGTCTCTGTCTCTGTGTGTAAACGTTGCCTGTCTCCCAATAACGTCGGTTACCAGTCTACCACCCCCCGTCTTTAGCCCCTCTTTGCCTGTTTTCTGATCATTTCGTTCGCTGATGTCAGATCATAAACCGGCCACTGGTTTAAAAAGTCCTCGACCTTGGAGGCAGCATGGTGGCAACACTTGACGTTTCTGGGGGCCACATCATCAGCTAGTGTAAATCAGCCTCCACTGAAGTCAAAGCACCTGATTTACTGTTACCCTGCAGAAGGGAGCAGATGTGGAACAGTCTCCGACTACTGGCCAGGAGATTCCTGTTAGTATTAATAGGAGTTACCCTCAACTCCTTTGCATGTCAGTGGAAGAATGAAACCATGTAAGACCCGGTTCTGTCTTCAGATATGCCTGCTCCACTTCTGCTGACTTCAGTGGAAGCTGTCTGGTTGTGTCCGAGGGCAAATTTTGAGTTTTCAAATGTAACTGAACCATAGAAAAGGTAAGGAAGACAGAAATGCTGCAATAACAAACCAGATTAACTGCCCATGCTGCTTACTGCTGTGTGGACACCTGTAAAGGGTGCACCTTAAAATATCATTTAAATATTGCTCTGATCAATCAGGTAGATAAAAGTTTTATATACAATGCTTCTGAGGTGCCAACCATTGGCAAAATTGCGTGTGGGAAATGTAATAGTTCAAAAGGAATATGCTTTTCTCTTAATGAAAATTAGACCAGTAGTTCTTGTAGCTTTATTAGAGAAAGCGTGATTGGCCCTTTTGACTTGTGAAAAATAACACTCAGTTTAAATGGTTCTTTCTTAGGAATCAAGTGTTATTTCACAACAGGCCTTCAGAAGGATCACTTAAAGAGGTTTTCTTAGTTATCCAAACATTTTGCTGACATGCCCTGTTCCTCGGTGCTCTCACACCCTGTTAGCTGTATCGAGTTCGTGTTTACATAACACACACTTTCCCTGCAAACTAAAAACGAACCAAATAACCAAGGAGCGAAGTATTATGAAAGTTTTGTCTTTAATTTTATCAATGGTTTTAAATGTTTAGAAAGCAAAACATAAACATCTTAGAAGAAATCCATGTGATTGCTCTTGTCCAGAATTGTTGGGATTTATAAACAGATGCTGCTCTCAGGGTGTGGAACGGATGTTTCAGACTTTCCACCAAAGTTATATATGCTCGCATCATTACAGCTCTTCCCCTGGCCTAAACTGCTGGCACAGTATCCTGAAATGTTTTTCATTAGTAAACTTTTCATAACCTCAGACTGTAATAAGCTGTACAGTAAAATCCATGAGGATGCCAGCTGGAGTTGGCACTTGGCAAAGGATTTTCAGAGCTGTTTGCTTAGCTGGATTTGAAGGATGTTCAGGACCGAGTAACAAGACATGTGACTGAGTTTTGACCTATATCACTGGCCAAGCTCCAGTGATATTACACTTGAATGCTAGTTAATGTGAATGCCTTGCACTTTGGATTACAAAAACTCTGCACTGGTTGCTTTCACACCTCATACACAACTTTAAATCATTTGTGTCTAAAACACAGCCTGGTGGCACTTGGTTAGATAGGGCTAACTTGTAACAATGAGACTCCAAAATGGTTAATTGCAAATTTAATCCTAAATGAATAGTTATTCTTCATGGGTAAGAGGAGTTCAAGTTTCCTTTCTATGGCTCTTAATCTGCTTTTCACTCAGGACCTGATCCTATACCCACTGAAATCAATAGTAAAGCTCCCATTAACTTCAGTGACACACATACCAGCAACGTTAATTAAGCATACATGAAGTGATACATACAACAAGGGACAACAGCTGGGAGAAAGTGACTAATGGGCAGTTGCATGCTCAGATGAGTGTCTAGGTGCCTAAATATCCACTTGGGTACACAGTTGCATACTTTATTTGCACAAATATGGCTGCAAGCAGGTGTGAGGATTTTTGCATGGGGCTCTCTGCCTTTCTCTTTTTAAATAGATGTTCAACATTTTATCTCTGCTGAATATTATTTTATTGCTTGTATTGCTGTCAAGGTTAAGTGCCCCAGTTGAGATTTGATACTGTACATATGCTAGGAACTGTACATAAACATAGTAAGACAGTCTTGGCCCTAGAAGTTTACAATCCAAACTGATTAGACAGACTCAGAGTGGGATTATTGTCACCATTTTGCAGATGGAAACTGAGGCACAGAGACTGAGTGACTTGACCAAGGTCACAGAAGGAGTCTGTGGCAGAGCTGGGAACTGACCAATCTCTTGGCTCCCAATCCAGTGGCTTAATCATAAACCCATCCCTTCTTGGCACCAGTTTTTTAGGCACTCTATAGAAGACGGGAGCCAGTATTTTTACTGCCTTTCAGTGAGCACCCCAGAAGGCATCACTTTTACCCTTTGCCCGTAGCAACAGAAAAGGTTAATTCATGGCTGAACAGAAGGAACACACTTGGGTGAAATTCCTTTACCCTTTCTTGATACTGTCCATGGAGGAAGTAAATAAGTCTTTTTCTGCTTTTTCTCAATTTTCAGATAATCAAGTCTATCATTTTAAATATGTGGATTTTCAGCCAGGCTTTTATTTGTACATTTGTTTATACAGGGTTGAGGTGTGTGGTTCATTCTCCCATCTTTCTTTCTTTCTTTCTTTTGTTAAATCTATTTTCCCAAAATGGAAAATATGCAACTCTAAGTGGCTTTTGTGATGCTGGATTCCAAGCTGTTTGAATTAAATCTGAATCCTGCTGGGGCTTGAACCTTCCTGATTGTTTGTCACTAGCAGGGTTTGTTACATTTCAGATGATACTATTAATTCCAGACCCTTTCTCCCCCCTCCCCCCCCATACTTAATGTAAAGAGTAGAAGACCAGATCTGTATCCCTAAAGACATTCCAATTTACCAACATGGTAATTTAAGTTGCCCTTACAAGGACAGTGAGATGTATTTATTTTTGTGGTATAGTTTATAATTTGTTTCCACTTTCCAGAATACCTTTTAGGAGCTGGAACATAAACACTTTCCCTGTTGATTTAGATCTTCTTTTCTATTTAGCAAACATTGATTTTATTTTCCTCCCCAGTGTTTTGTATGCAGCTGAAATTAACACACCTCTTTTCATTTAGCAGCAACTTCAATTTGCACAGGGCCTGAGCCAGTGACTACCATAAAAGTTGGATCAGGCTCAGAGCTGTCTCCTGTCTTTGCCGGCATCAATCGTTGCTGCCACACAAAGCTCAGCGAAGGAAGTTTGTTACTGAAACACATCTGCAGGGTCAGCAGAGGGAGCACAATGCAGTTTTGTGGCTTCCGCATAACAAAGGTGTGATCCTGCAAAAGCTGCCAATCACACGTCTTGCTACTATGCCATTTCAACGGGACTACGTGTGATAGGAAGCACTACCCTTGGTAGCAAGTGTTTTGCAGCAGTGAGCACTGGTCATGGTTTTGGAGCTGGGTTTTGTAAATCTGTTTCATTTTATAGAGCTAAAATCTAGAGGATTTACTAGAGATTATGAACAAATTTAGGGGGAATTCCATCTCTGTGTACAGGGCAATGCCGGAGTTGTGTGCCACTTGAATTCTGTTTTGTGCTGTCCTTCTGCACAGGGGGGAACTTCACCTCTCCAGAATAACAGAGTTGGTCTTAAAACATTCATCTTACTTTGCCTATTTAAAAAATATCCAATGCTTAGCCTGCAACAAGGACTGAACCCTGCATTTCTGGCATGTGCAACCCCAGTCTCTGATGGGTTTCATGGAGAGTTGGGGGCACAAAGAATGTAAGGTCAGGCCCATTTTAACTAAAATTCTTCTCTCTTCCACACCTTGGATCTCTATTTCAAATTCTTCAATGCATCTCTGCTACAAAGTTACCCTGCGGAACTCATTGCCACAAGATATCAGTGAGGCCAAGAGCTGACCCAGGGAAAGGCTCTCCTAATTGCCCACTGCAGGGTTCCATGCACCTTCCTCTGAAACATCTGGCCACTGTCAGACGGGGGTCACTATATTACATGGACCACTGTGGCAATCCTTACAGCGTTAATAGGTGCTCCATGCTTGGAATGGTGGCAGATTTTGTAGTAGAGACCAATATTTTAGATCAAAGATGTGCAGTGAAAATTGGAGAGGAGGACTTTGTCCATCTGGTGCTCACAAAAATGAGTTCAAAATGCTGCCAAAGTGTCTGAAATCTGGGTATGCAGAAAATCATGCATTGAATGTTTTACGTTTTTAAAAAAAACCCTAAAAACCAAAACCCCGGGAGTTTAAACCAACACAGTCAAATGAGTCAGCACGAAGATGTAAAATCATCAGGGAAAGCAGTGTTTGTTTTTACACGGGGGTTATTGGAAATGTTCGGGGTGCATGGTAACAATTTGTAGCTGATGTGTTTTGAAATATCATAACTGGTGTCAATAAACACATTAAAATTCAACTTCAAAGAGTGTTGTGGGTGTCTGGAGTGTGCTGAAGACATTGCACAACAGGGATTTACATTGAAACAAGTATGGAAGCAATCAAACACCTCCCCTCAGAGAGGAAAGGGATCTTGCAGGGTTGTTAGAGCGAAGAATCTGTGATTGTGATCACGGCTTCTGATTGGCTAAGACTTGTTCAATCCTGTTATTTTCATTACGCTGTCTGAGGGAAGGCTGCTGGCGACCAGCTTTCCTCACCCGCTTGCCCACTGTGCATTGTGTTGCTTCCCCCTTTGCTCCGCTCTCTCACATCCAGTTTCTCCTAGTGGAGACGCCCTCACTCTGTGAGAAAACACCCATGTCTGTCTGTTCATCTCCCCGGAAATGCTCACTTCAGCTGCCCTAGGATGTGCAAATCCACACACTCCACACAGGCACGGTGTGCACAGGTCCCATGCTCGCACTGGGGAGGTGGGACTAGAATTCTGGTCTTTCAACTGCATAAACCACAGGCTTCTAGCACTTGACCTAAAAGAGATCTCCCTTTGCCAGCAGTAGTAATAGGTCCTTTATATTATCTGGGATAGCCACTAGAGAGCAACATGATTTCATACACAACATGACTGCTCTGTCTGCCTTAAGATAGATCTTCTCCATCATTGCTCATTTTTAATCCATTGAATGGCGCTAATGTCTGGAAGCATTCTCTCAAATTGCAACTCCAAACAGACGTCAGCTACTAATTTTCTGTCCAAATATCAAAGGGATGCTGCAAAATCCTCTTTTGAGACACAGGCACAGAATGTACTCTGCTCCCTTGGCATGATGTCTTCATGTCTATGGTTACATCCTTCTAAATAAGAGCAAAGCATATTTGCCCTGGCAATTGACTCGGTGCTCTAGGAGCAGGCAATGGTTAACAAGGAAGGTCCATCATGAAAAAAAGGCACCGAAATATGTTTTCTTTGAAGCTTCACTGAAATCTAAAAGTTGCAGCTTAATCCATTTTGAAAGCCGTATCAATCATCCTGTCGTGCAACACACTATCACAGATGTGAAATATAAAAACGAGCTAGCCCGGCCAACGAACGCAGGGCCCATTCTCCCCATCCATAAAAGCAAACATGGAAACTATAATTCACACAAATAATAAACATTTAATAGGGTATTCATGAGAAGAAAGGGAGGGAAAGGGACCCTGACACACTGGCACTTGTGTCTTGCCCGACAAAGCTCATTTGTTATTTGGGAGAGAAATTAACACCAATTCATCAAGCCACTTGTCAAGTTGATGATGGATCTGTCACTTCTTGCTTGGAGCAACGTGTCTGAGATTTTTTGTAAGCACTGTGTTAGACTGTAAAATGTGATTGGTTGTAGAAATTTGAGGAAGTACCAGAGTTGGAATGGGTTTGGTTAGTGACAAAATTCCTTGTCCCAGTCCTCTTTCAATGAAATCCCAGGGAGCTTTGCCGGTGACTTCCGCAGGACCAGGATTTAACCTAGGGTATGCTGCTGGCAGTCTTGTGACTAACAATAATGTGCCCTGAGCACATGACATGTTCTGAGCATCTCTCTGATGCAAGGTTAGCATTTCAGAGGTTCCAGTTGTATTCATCTCTGTATAAACAATGTACAGTTATATTATAATGATGCTATGTAAACCTTATGCCCTCCCATGGGGCAGATTCAGCTAAAACGGACCATCATCATCTAGTCTGACCTCCTGTATGACATGGGCCATAGGACTTCCTTGAACTAATTTCTGTTTGAATTAGAGCCCATCTTTTTAGGAAAAAAACATCCTAATTCCCAGTGATAGAAGATCTATCACAACTCTTGGTAAAATGTTTCAGTGGTTAATTACCCTTACTGGTAACAATTTGCACCTTATTTCTAGGTTGAATTTGTCTAGCTTCCTCTTCCAGCCTTCCAATATTTTTGCTCAGTCTGGATTATCTTCAAGGAAGATTCAGATGAGAACAAAGAGATCCACATAAGCTTAAAGAAAATGAGTAGACAGTGGGATAATAACACGGAGAAGAGTTGGGAGAATTAATAATGTATTTAAAAGTCTGATGGAATAAAACTGAACACCAGGTTTTAACTTCAGGTATAAATCAAAAGGGGAACTGACAAAAATGAAACAGTGCTGCATGCTTAACCTGTGGAACTCACTGCTGCAGGAATCCAGCATAAAAACAGCATGTCTGGATTTTATTCTACTAAAGTATGGGTAATTTAATTATTGTCTACCATGTTGGTAGCTACCCTGTCTTAAACAGTATTAAAAGGACATTTACTCCTCATGCTTCAGGCTATCAGCTGATCATTAGAGCTGTGCAAATTCTGCTAAGAGTCCCTAGCAATTCCAGATCATAAGAGTTTGTTCCACTTTCTTTTCCCCTAACAAGGGCTCACATCCCTGCAGCCCAGTTCCATAATGACTTGAATGCTGGGCCAACCACTAAACAATACATTATTTATATAAATTCTCTTTCTTAGGTACTTAGTTGCCCCCATCACTATAGTATCTGAGTGCATCCCAATCTTTAATATATTTATCCCCATAACACCCCTGTGATGTAGGGAAATGCTATTATCCCCATTTTATAGCTGGAGAACTGAGGCACAGATAGGTTAAGTGTCTTTCCCAAGGTCACACAGCAAGAAATTGAATCCTTGTCTTCCAATTCTGACTCTAGGGCTCTAACCAGTGGATCCTTCCTCTCTATTTGGTAGCAGCTAGAGGCTCTAGATCAGGGGCCTTATTGTACATGGTACTGTACAATCTGCATCATGGGCACTCAGTGATGTCATGAGGGTTCACTAGGTTTAAGTCAGCACAGGACTTCCTTCACACACCCCACTGTTTTACCTTGAAATGCCAAATCCTCAAGTGAAACTCACTCCATAAGTTTTGTATGGCTTCCAAACTCAGAATCCGGCCTGAATTCTGGGTTTCCCACCAGAGAGATGTTTAGCTAGCTGGGGGCGGGGAGAGAGCATTTCTGGGCAGGTGAAATGGTCAAAGCACAAAGCGGTGTACGGTGTTTTCAGCTGAAACCGTACGCTCAGCACTTCTCAAATAAAATAAGCAAGAATGCCCAATAAGTAGCATGTTTAACTTTTTTGTGAATTGTGCCCTTTCACTTATAAAATCCAATGTCTGTTGATATGAGTTTGGCGCCATTTATGAGGTGTCTACAGAAATTTTGTAGAATGCACATATTAAAATATTTCCAATGATTTTTTGTCTTGGGTGCCAGTTCATTACCACTTGCTTGTTCTTCAGTGGCCTGTGTGAAAGGAAACTGGTGATCTCACCTATTTCTGGTGGGCAAATATTTCCCCGACAATTGACAGCAGTTGGCAGACTTGCAGGACCATGGAGAAAGAACTAACTTTTCACTCCTAAATATGGTCCTGCCAGGTCAGGTTTGAACACATTGTCAAGGGGGCATAAGGAAACTTTTGTTGCCCCACGTTGTACCTGTTCTGAGTAGAGGTCTTCAGTCTCCAATACTTCCAATTGACAGGAGCAGCAAATTCACACACATTGTTACAAACACAATAGTAAGAAAGTTAAGGGTAATTCATGCATGACCTTGTTATGGTGATTTACAAGGGAGAGCCAATGTTGAGTCCAGATGGGCGTTCCAACCTCTCAGCCTAACTACTGTTTTATAATTGCAGTCAAAATTCCCTTGTTTAAATAATAAACATTATGTTCTATACTGAATACTTCACTGTAAACTGCACACAGAACATGCTGAACTAAATAGGGCTTCTATTGCGATGAATATAACAACCTCTTAAATGATTAGGACACCTGTTGACATTAATATAGAAGTGCACATGGAAATAAATGTGCCGCACATTGAAATATATGTACACAAATATTTAGAGGATTAGAGAAATTGCTAAAATGGATAGAGCAGCATTTAACACGAACATGTGTGGAATCTAGGCTGAAATGGAAAGAACATGCATGGAGTTGATCACTTATCAGATGTTACGTTTTTGGTTTTGGTGGTTTTTTTAAGTTCACTTGGGGCAGAAAAGTCCCTGCACTAACAGTCATGGATTTGTATATTAAGTAGAGATTTTAAATATATCTCTTTGGAATCTGCCTCTGATTCATAACCACCTTCATTTAGTAGCTGGCACCTTTGCCGGGCAAGCTGCAAAAGAAAGTAATTAAATTTAATAGAAGCCACCTTCGCTTTGAAGCTGCCCTAGATTTAAAGCCATGGAGAGAAGCAATTAAATTGCAACAGCCATGGATTTGAAACTAAGTTATATGGTAATTTTTGTTAACGGAAATTTTCACTGTAACTGGGATTGGGTTGTCAGACCTGATTGTATTCAGAAGTATATTCCAAAATTAATGATAGAAATCTTCCTCTGGAAACCTTTTCTTGAATCAAAAATACAATTTAAAAAGAAAGCAAAAAGAAAAAATAGGTGTAAAACTGAGGTCAAATGTCACAGAGAGAATATTTCAAAACTTTTGGAGCATTGGTTCTCCCCTGGAATGTGCTATAATTATAAAGGCTAAGAAGGGAAGAAGGATGTTTGTTTGCAAGCAGGCATATATGCCAGCAGCACAATAGGTAGGTTCATTTAGGAAAGGTGCTTTTTTTTTCAATGGAGAGTGTTAGAAACTTCATTTAAAGAAAGCTAGTCTCCTGAAAACAGCAAAATCTGCAACAATGACCTGTTTGTTTTTCACTTCCATGATTTTTTGCAGGTAAGGTAGAGCTTTGAAAGTAAGTAACAGCAAAGACTGATGAGAAACAGAATGCCATAACCAGTACCAAATGTAGCCCCATTCCATTTAAAAATTATATTTTTTAAGAGTTCTGCATGTAGGATTGAAAAGAATTAAATGAAAGGTTCTGTTTTTGGTGCAGGCACTGTTCAGAAATCAAACAGGCAAATGCAGTTCGATCCCCCACGAAAGCGAAGTTGTTCCCATCTTCAACAGCTGTCGGCAATATTTGCAGATTATTAGTTAAGGTGTGGGTGCACGTGAGAAGTTTAATTATTTTCAAGCAGGCACTTTGCAAGCAGGTTCCAAAGAGATTCTTAAATAGCTGACAGTCCATAAATGAGTCCATATGGAGCTTATGAAAAAAAGCTAGTAAACTGTATATTCATAACAGAATAGTTCTTACAGTGTCACCAGCCACTGGAGAAAACCTGGTAGGAATAATACAGGTGGGGAAAAAAAGCATTGGGTGTTAGTTGTTGGTGAGGCATTATGAACATTTGTGCTTTGCTGTAAACAGTTGATTATTTTTATTTGTATTTGGTAGCACCAACAGGCTCCAGCCAGGATCAGGTCAAATCAAGACATGCCTTTCTGTAAGAGATGCTTAAGTCAAACACAAATTATTGGGTTCAGTAATGGCTGAAATGTGCTGGCCTGTGTTATATAATGGTCCCTTCTGGCCTGATACTCTGAAACTAGGAATCTAAGCAAGCCTTTTTTCAGGGATTTATCTGAGATCAGCAATCAAGTCTGTAAGGCCCTGACAGCTGACTCTTCAGCAAAACCATTATTACTTCATTGGTCCATTGTTAGGTACTTGAGAGCAGAAATAGCAAACTGCAAATTCCTCAAAAAACTGCCTTGGCGTTCGTCAGTAGCATAACAGCCTTGTTGATAATGTGGGCGAATGAGAGGACTCTGCCATATATGACATCAGCAATCTAGAACATTTAGTATCAAACGTTCTGCTTGCATTAAATCTCCCCAAAGCAGCTTTCAGGTGGGCAGCAAATAGTTCAAAGAATGTTTGACCCTAAAATTTTAGATATCCCAGCTGTGATATTTGACAACGGATCTGGATTATGCAAGGCTGGTATTGCAGGGGACAGTGCGCCAAGGTCAGTTATTACAGCAATTGTTGGTCGCTCGAAAGCCAAAGCAACGATGCTAGGAGCAGGACAGAAGGAATTTTATGTTGGAGAAGAAGCCCAGTCCAAAAGGGGTGTCTTAAGTTTGAATTATCCAATCGACCACGGCATAGTTACGTCCTGGGATGACATGGAGAGGATCTGGAGACATGTCTACGAGT
Source organism: Terrapene triunguis (assembly GCF_002925995.2). NCBI lineage: Eukaryota > Metazoa > Chordata > Testudines > Emydidae > Terrapene > Terrapene triunguis. Next base: position 4,345,441 of record NW_020665065.1, on the reverse strand, counting down.
GTGAGCTGAGAATCAAAGCTAGCGACAGGCCGGTGCTACTGACGGAGGCCCCACTCAATCCCCTACAGAACCGGGAAAAAATGACTGAGATCATGTTTGAAGGCTTTAAGGTGCCTGCCATGTATGTTGCAGTGCAGGCGACGCTGGCACTCTATGCCTCAGCACGCACCACAGGGATAGTAATGGACAGTGGAGACGGAGTTACCCACACCGTACCCATCTACGAAGGATACTGTTTACCCCATGCAGTTTCCAGGCTGGATATCGCAGGCAGGGATATCACTGAATACTTCATGAGACTCCTTTTGGAAAGTGGCCACTCCTTCGTGAGCACAGCTGAGAGGGAGATCGTGAAAGATATCAAGGAGAAGCTGTGCTATGTGGCTTTAGATCCTGTCAAAGAAACGAAAGCAAAGCCAGAAGAAATCCTCAAAGAATACAAACTGCCTGATGGAAATATCATTAAGATAGGCAATCAGCTCTTTCGAGCCCCGGAGACCCTTTTTATGCCCGCTAACATTGGTATCGAAGCCCCCGGGGTGCACAAAATGATCTTCAACAGTGTGATGAAATGTGACATTGATGTTCGCAGGGATCTTTACGACAACGTGCTTCTTTCCGGTGGGTCCACCCTATTTCCTGGGCTGGATGAACGGATCCTGAGGGAGATGCAGCGGCAGGTGCCCATCGGGATGGCCGTACGGGTCATAGCACCGCCCGAGAGGAAGTACTGTGTGTGGATCGGGGCCTCCATCCTCACTTGCTTGTCAGCTTTTAAACAAATGTGGGTCACCGTCAGTGATTACAAAGAGTTTGGTGCTGCTGTAGTACACAGAAAATGCTTTTAAGGAGAGACTACGCAACTGAACCATGGTCTCATTCGAATAAACAGTGCTCAAGAAATGCTCCCAAGATGTGAACCAGAAGATGCTACAGCGGTTTGTGTATTTATTGGATGACCAAACATTACAGAAAATAAAACATTAGAAACAGACCATCTTGTTCAGAATGGCTGTTAGGTGTCTTATTTTCCTATCACCCTCAAAGGGTGCTCAGTATCCTGCCACCTCCCCTAACTACTTCTTGCTTCCACGTCTTCACATCTTCATTTGCACTTGTCATCCTTCTGTTCTCTACTCAGTATTGGCTGGGACTCCCTTCGGAGGCATGGATGCTGTTCCTTAGCAGGCCAGAGGGGTCACCCTAAAGCAGTGAGAGCCATTCTTTTTCACCACTGGCTGAATACTGTAGCCCCAACATGCTCTTCCTCCTTGACCACCAGGAGGAAAAAAAAATCAAAACCAGAATTGGAGTCAGGTCTGACTGAACTTTTCTCTCCTAACGTAGCAACACAAAGCAGGGCTGGAGAGTCATGGGGGCCGTGTGGATAGCTTATGTTTTGTTATCTTTGTTGTAGTGATCCAGTTTATGGTAAACAAATGTGATGACCCTAAAGGAACATTAAAATGAAAGTTCTGCTTTCCAAATCTTTACTGTACTGCAGCTTGATCCTGCAAATGTTGACCTTGATGGGGCGACCCCCTTTACTGACATTACTCATGCGCATAATGAGAATGAGGTCTTTAGCTGCTCCAGAGAGAACAAGACGTGTGCTTTGTCCTATGCTGTCCCACCGTCCTGGGTGGAGCTTCCTGTAATATTTATCTGTGAAGCCACCTCATTATCCGCCTTCCTTAAAACTCTCCTTTGCCATATTGCCTACAAAAATCTTGACGATGGATACTACTGCCTCTTGTGTTGACCAATATTGTTCCATTGTTTCCTTGTAACCCCACCCCTCCATTGGCCGCCTGTCTGTATCCATCTGTTGTCTCCTGTCTCAAACTTAGATTGGAAGCTCTTTTGGACAGGCGCCTTCTTTCTGTTCTGTGTTTGTACAGCGCCTAGCACAAAGGGGTCCTGGGTCATGTCTAAGGCTCCTAAGTGCTGTGGTAATACAAATGAATAATATTAATTAATGTTTTATTTAACTAATTAATACCAAGAGAAGCCTATCTTTTCAGCACGTAAAAAGGCATTTTCCTTTCCAGTGTCATGGTTCATAATTGTACTAATAGCCCCTAGGTCAGGGATAGTCAGTAGGTGGACCATGGGCCAAATCCGGACTGCCAGATGCTTTTGAACAGACCCCTAAATATTTTTATTTAATTATTACTATTATCATTTTGGGTTTTTTATTATTTTCTCTGGAGTCTGGACCTTGACTATACCTTGACCAAGAAATTTGGACTTTGACAAAAATAATTGACTACCCCTGCTCTAGGTTATTTCAGAGAGTTATTGACTTTCTGGGTTTAAGGGCCTGAGTCCAAGAGGTGGGGTTTTGCTTGTTGGCACATAGACATTTAGAGTGTGTCTACACGACAAACCCCCCGTCCCCAAAAACGAGTCTCAGAGCCTGGGTCTTCAGCCTTGGGCTCACACTCTAAACATAACGATGTAGATGTTGCGGTTGGAGCTCGGGCTCCGAAAACCTCCCCAGGCGTTAAAGCCCGAGTTCCAGCCTGAGCCCAAATATCTACACAGCTATTTTGAGCACTGTCGGGTGAGCCCATGTCTGCAGAGCCAGGCTTGGAGACTTGCTGCCGTGGGTTTTTTTGTTTGTTTAGTGTAGACCTATCCTTAGAGCCTTCTCCCGCAGAAGATAAAATCACATCACATTTGCTGATCTTCCTATTCTGTGTACCACTCAGTACACTGCTTAACTCACAGCTGGGCCCATCTTCTAAAGGAAGGATCTCCGTGCATCAGTGCCCCAGACTGGGTAGCACACGTTTCACTAGGGGGCACCAGAGCAGCAGCTGGAAGAGAGAGAGAATTTCTTCAAGGACGATGACTGTACTTCACTGTAACGTATATAAACCTACTGAATATAGTCACCCTTAGGTAAAGCAAAATGATAAGCTACTGCCACATTCTTGGCTAACTTCAGAACTCAACAAAACTGTGTAGGTGAGTGGAGTGGCACTGGAGCTGGTATAATCCCCATGAGAGACGCATGTGCTGTTTGGCATAAGTGATCAGAAAAGGATTCAGCTCATTTAAAAACAAGCACCGACGTACCTAAATGTCTCAATGTTAAAAATGCTCAGAGCCTTATAAAAGCAAATGGCGCATTGCTCTCTGATTCAAAGAGCATTTCAAATCCTTAATGAGCTGCTTGCAAAAAATTCTATATTTTACATTTCTTAATCATTTCCCTGATACCTATGACTAGGTGAGTTAATACATTGAAAGCCTTGAATATATCTGCTTCGGTTGTAATGGCCACCAAACAATCGTTATCTAGCTCATCCATTGTTGTGTGTTACAGGACGAAGCACTGGAAATGCCTTGCTTGCCACCACATGAGTGGGGATAAAAATCCTGAATCCTGGTCAAAGTTAGGAGCATCAGTCCTTGACTTTGTTGACTAGCAGAGCTTGTCATCTTGTAAAACTGAGAAGATATAGTTGGAAGATATAGTAAACCTTCACAACTAAGCTTCCCAGAAGCAGCTTTTTCAGAAACTATTTAAGGTCTAGGGGGAAAGCTGAAGTGATGTTTAATCCCCAAACTTTAGATATTCCAGCTGCGATTTTTGACAATGGATCAGGGCTATGTAAAGCTGGCCTGTCAGGAGAAATTGGTCCAAGACACATCATTTCTACAGTTATTGGCTGCCCCAAAACAAATATGTCACTGTCAGGAGCAGCTCAGAAGGACTGCCGTGTGGGAGAAGAAGCCCAGCACAAACAGGATGTGTTGTCTTTGAAGTATCCCATTGAACATGGTATAGTTACATCTTACGATGATATGGAGAAGATCTGGAAGCATATCTATGAGCATGAATTGGGACTGAAAGCCTCTGAGAGGCCTGTGCTAATGACTGAGACCTCTTTGAACCCAATGGAGAATCGAAAAAAACTGACTCAGCTGATGTTTGAACGGTTTAAGGTGCCTGCTTTCTACCTGTCTGTCCATGCCATATTGTCGCTCTATGCCTCAGCACGCATCACAGGACTGGTCATAGACAGTGGATTTGGTGTTACCCAGACGGTACCAGTCTACGAAGGGTACTACTTACCCCATGCTGTCTCCAGGCTGGAGGTCGCAGGCAGAGAGATCACAGAGTTCCTCGCGAAGCTCCTGGTGGAAAGTGGGCAACGCTTTGAGAGCCTGGCGAAGAAGAAGAGTATCATAGAGGACATCAAGGAGAAGTTGTGCTACGTGGCTTCAGATCCACACAAAGAATTAGCCAAGAGGCCAGAAGAGGTCCTGAAAGAATATAAACTGCCTGATGGGACTCTAGTCCGTATTGGCAGCCCACTCTTTCAAGCACCAGAGATCCTCTTTGCGCCAGGTAGCACTGGTAACGATGCACCAGGCCTTCATAGGATGATTGCTCACAGTGTTTCAGAGTGTGACGTCAATATTCACAACACTCTCTATGGGAACATGGTGCTGTCGGGTGGTTCGTCCCTCTTTCATGGGCTGGATGAGAGGATTTTTAAGGGACTAGAACACCAGGTCCCCAAAGGGGTTCCTATAAAGCTCATAGCACCCACAGACAGGTGGTTTTCTGCATGGATCGGGGCTTCTGTAATTACTTCCTTGACCAGCTTCAAGGAAATGTGGATCACTGCAGCTGATTACAAGGAGTTTGGACCAAACATTGTCCAAAGAAGATGTTTTTAAGAGGACTTAGGTAAAACTAACCAGCATCCATTCAGGACAGTGGTAGTTCTTGCATTTGCTAGTTAAAATGAAATAATAAAGTCCTTGGACAGAAGTTTGGCTTTTTCTAATTGTATACTTGGCTTCAGAGTCATGGAAATTAGAGATGGAGACCTCTGGTCTGTTCAATTCCATGGCCTTTGCAGCGCTGTTCCCTTGATTAAAGACCTTATCTTCAGTAATACAAAATAATCTGCTAAAATGATTCTTACTGGTGTTAATTTTAAAGCTTTTAAAATAAAGCAGGGTGAGAGTCTACCGCTGGGAAACTGAGGCACAAAGGGATTACAAGTAAGTGACTTGCCCAAGATTTAGATGAAGTCTGTGGCAGTGCCGGGAATTGAACCTAGCTCTCCTGCATCTCCATTCTGTGCCTTAACCCTGAGATTGGTTGGTGTGGGTGAGGGTGAGATCATCACCCGCAGCAAAGAAAGCTGAGCGAGAGAGCACAATAGAGAAAGATAGAGCGTTAGAGAGATCAGGGGACATTGAGATGACCCCAGAAGGGTCTGGGAAGCTGAGATCATACTGAAGGGCAGGAGGGCCCAGTCCTAACAGCTGCCACTCTGTGTCAGCACAATGGTCGGTCTAGCTCAGTACCTGCTTCTGACAGAGGCCGGTACCAGAGCTTCAGGCAGCGTGTACAGAACAGTGAAATGATCCACCCTTGTCTCCCCCTCGCACAAAGGCTGTGTCAGACGGCCCCGTTGACTTAATAACGATAAATACTAAGGGTACATTAAGAGACACCGCATGCAGCTCCTAGCCCAGGCAAAGGCAGCTATGGAGCCCCCTTAGCGTCCTCCTGATCACGCGCTGCTCTGTGGACTGGAGAGGCCCCGGCATAATTTAGACAGCTGGGGATCCCTGTAGGGCTGTATGTAGTAGCTTGGTTCCTGCTGTGCCTCCATGTCAGTTTATGAGGGGGCCCTCAGAGGTCAGCCTGACAGCTGCCTGCTCCAGGGGAATGCTCCGTGACCAGAACGTTAAACGCCCAGGGTAAAACACCGGAGGAGGAGTGAGCATCTCCCCGCAGGTCTTTATTGATATAGTCATCATTTGTGGGCTTGATCCAAAGCCCCCTGGAGTCAATGAGAGTCTTTCCGTTTAGGCCTTTGCATCAGGCCCCATGTCTGTCTGGTTTTTGTGTCTCAGAGCCACATCTGGCCAGAGGAGGAAGAGAAGTGAGGGTATAATAAATATGTAGAGTACAAAGCTTGTCCCAAGCCAGCTGCGGTTCTGACATGTTGGGGTGTTACAGGGTGACTCAGGAAGCCGTGGGGAGCTTGGAAACCCATTTCTGATAGATCCAAAGACTGGAAGGTCCAAAACTTCTGGAGCTTTTCTGCTAACCCGGTAGCTAAGAAAAGGGACTGGAAATCTCAAAGGGGAGATCCAAACATTTCTAATAATTCATGGTTTCAATCAACTCTAAAATGTCAACATCTCTGCTGAGGCTAGGGACTGTAGAGGTGCATAACCCAGGCTGACTAACAGATTTTGGCTCTGCAATATGGCTTGGCTGAACTTGGTTTTTATAGTATCCAAACTGGTTTGCCACTCCTTAATGTTATTTTTCCACGCTAGCCTGTGGAAATGGCTAGCAGACTAACCACACTCGCTTGCACTCCCAGCAGAGACACAGTCCATCCACCCCTCTCTATATTACCCTTGGGGTGGCAGGATGGGGCTGCACTGACCTCTCGGAGGGCCTGAGGCTATAGCCTACAGTCTAGACCGTGGGAAAGTTCTTGGCTTTATTGTCATATTTAAAAGTGGCTTAGCAAGAATTTATTTTGCTGGTGAATGTAACTTTCCAGATGAACAATTTTCATTTAAACGTATCCGTGTTCAACATTCCCAGTTTTGATCCATTTGGAGAATCCTTCCTAAACTGCCAGAACAATTCCTCAGGCCAACGAACAAGGGCTCAGAAGCCCCAGCTGAGATCAGGGCCCTTTTGTGGTCTGTGCTGTACAGACACATCATAAGAAACTGTCACCGCCTCAAAGAGCTTTCAGTATAAATTCAATTATAATAAAGTTCTGTTCCAGTGGAGATGGGTGACCTTAGAGAGGAGTGTGTTTGCTGCTAATTACTAAGTTTTATTTGCAGATCATGGAAAATTATGACTACAATAATGGGTTGCCCTTGTATAGCCCCTTTCCTTTGAAGATCTCAAAGCATCAATTCCTCCTGCCAAGCATCTGTTTCTCTCTCCCTCACCACAACCCATCCCCATTTGACAAACTGAATTTTAAAATGATGTAATGTCAGAAGAGACACAGAGGCATTTTTAGCATCATGTTTTTACATCACTGCTCTTTTCTGATGGTCGCCATCAAAGGGCTGAATAATGATTAAAAATATATATATATACTCATTTTTACAAGCCTGCCATGGACACTTGCATAGTGTTATAAATGTTCCAGACCTGGCTCTGAGCTCATTAAGTAGGAACAATTCCACTCACGTCAGTTGATTTACCCGAGTTACAGAGTACACCAGAGTAACTGAGATCGGTAATTAGCCCGCCATGTTTGTGAGAACCAAAGTTTAATTAGGGGGAGTGGGTCAGGATTTTGGGTTGACCGGCTGAGTCGTCAAAGGTTCTAGACTCATGTTGATTATTGAAAGAAATATGACCCACTCTCTTCTTATATATGTTCTTAAAACACTTACACAAACACAAATAAAATTGAAAAAACTTAACACCAAAGTTAAGCTACTGTTAATAATAATAAATGTAGACTGAAGCAATACAACTATTAGATCAAGTAATCAGTAAGTCAGTCTCAACAAATTGGCCTTACCCTTGATTCTTACGACTTGCACACTTGCATACTCCATCTACCTTGTAGCGCCTCCGGCTAAGGTCTTTGGACAAGATAGTAGAGCCCTGCAACTTGGTCCAATCAGGTTCAAACTAGGTCAGCCTTAGCAAGCATCAATTTGGAAGAGTTGTGCTTCAGTCAGCCATTTTTAAAATATTCAGTGTTTTAAATACCACAGAGACACTGAACCCAAGCCTCCCCGCTCCCCAAAATGGACACATTTGGGGAAACTGGCATGGACTTATCCTGGTGAAAAGGATTTGAGATGACCTTGGGTCACCATTTTATGGAAAATTCAACACAAAAATCCTGTTAAAAACAGCTGATGGGCTGGGTTCTTTTTCAACAACCAGTCACTCAACTTTCATCCAACTGCAAACGAAAAAATAAGTTTGAACAACTTATGATCCATGTCATTCTCACAAACAAGACAATTTATAGTAACCTTTATATTTTGGAACTGGCCATTATTGCAAACAATAACGTTTACAGTAATCTTTCTATCTGGGAACGGGGCTGCAAGTCAAACACTTTATCTTCTGGAATCCTCATCTTAAGACGTTACTTCAAAAGCTATCAAGATGAAACCCATATAAGCAGTACAATATTTAAAATTAATTTAAGGTCTGTATACCCACATGGGCCACTTCTCTAGCATATTTTGGACTCTAGTTACATAGGAGCCAAGCAACTGGGTGTCTGTTTTTCCACAGCTGTCTTTACCTCATGGAGTGATTTATGGACTCAGAACATGGGGTTAAGTCTTCTCAGGATGTTTCCATCATCAAGGAACTGGATAGTCATGAGAAGACCAAATACCATGTTAATTAGGCATTAACAACGGAGTTAAAACAAAAATATAATATAAGCAAATGCAAGCACTAGAACCTGTCCCCACTGTATGTGATGGTCTGGGACTACGTGTTGTGCCTCTGTTATAATTAATCTGGGAGAATAAGAATGGCTCAGTCATAGGGAGAGAAGCAAAACTCTTCATACTGGTGACTTTCAAGGCATTCTCTCAGGCCTTTGGGAAGGGAGCAATATTCATTAGGTGGCCATGACAAGCTGTTAGCTCAGGGGGACTCAGAGGAATGTTCCCATTTGTGACTCTCAAGAATCTAGAATATTTAACTAGACATTCTATGTCACCCGAGCAGAAGCACAGAGCCAGAGAGAGGGCTGCCTGGAGACTGCTTCCGTCTTGCCAGAGAATGTCTGAATCCAAGATCTTAGATCTCCCCGCTGTGATTTTTGACAATGGATCTGGGCTGTGCAAAGCCGGCCTGTCGGGAGAGCAGGCACCAAGGTCAGTCATTGCAACTGTCGTCGGCTACCCCAAATCCAAAGCGATCATGTTTGGAGCTGGTCATAGGGAGTATTATGTCGGAGAAGAAGCCCAGTCCAAGAGGGGCATCCTGTCTTTTAAGTACCCAATGGAACATGGCATAGTTACCTTGTGGGAGGACATGGAGAAGATCTGGTGGCATTTGTTTAAGCATGAACTCAAGATGAAGCCCAGCGAGAGGCCAGTGTTACTGACCGAAGCGCCACTGAACACAGTGTCGAACCGAGAAAAAATGGCCGAGATCATGTTTGAAGGTTTCCAAGTGCCTGCCATATTTGTGGCTCTGCAAGCTCTGATGGCCCTTTACGCTTCAGCCCGCACGACGGGATTAGTGCTGGACAGTGGAGATGGCGTGACCCTGACAGTCCCTGTCTACAAAGGCCACTGCTTGCTCCATGGTGTTTCCAGGCTGGATTTTGCAGGCAGAGATATTACTAAATACCTTGCTCAGCTGCTCTTGGAGACTGGATGTTCCTTCGTGAGCACGGCAGAGAAGGAAATTGTGAAGGACATCAAGGAGAAGCTGTGCTTTGTGGCCGTAGAGCCCAGCCAAAAAAATCAGGAAAAGCCCAACAGGCTCGGACGGGAGTATATTCTCCCAGATGGCAATGCCATCAAGATTACCGACCAGCTGTTCAGAGCTCCTGAAACCCTTTTTGTGCCAGCTAATGCTGGCATCGAGGCACCAGGGATTGACAAAATGATCCTTCAAAGCGTTATGAAATGCGATGGAAATATCCACCCTGATATCATGAGGAATGTGGTATTGTCAGGCGGGTCGACCCTTTTCCGAGGTCTCAACGAGAGACTTCTAAAGGAGCTGCAAACTCAGAGCCCCAGCACAATCCCTGTAAAGCTCCTAGCGCCCCGAGATAGGATGTACTCTGTGTGGATTGGGGCTTCCGTCCTCACCAGCTTAACATCATTTAGGGACATGTGGGTCACGAGTGAAGACTACAAGAAAACTGGACCATCTGTGCTTCAGAGAAAATGCTTCTGAGAAGACCAACCATCCAGAAAAACACAACACCAACCTGAACAGCTGGAGAGCAGCTAATAAATCATCGCAAAAATAATTGATTTGTAGTAAGTGATTTTATGGCTTGGTAAAGAAAGAGCCCTTGTTCTGTGCCTTTTTTTTTTTTTTTTTGCTATCCAGCATGCTGGTTTTAATTCTATAAATGTGTTGATCCTTGCTGGAACTGCAAATAGTTTGTCAGACTTTTAAACTCTAGAGAACAAGCCACCTCCATCGTATGTCTGGGAGGGCAGGCTCACTGCCCTTCACCATAAGCTACCAAAAGGTAGAAAGGGACCGCTGATGAAAAAATAGAGGGCTCTGGTGTACTGCTGACCCTTTGCTGTGGCACTGGAAGTCTCTTGTGGCAGCCATGGTGAGCCTGGAAGAAGCCCAGAAAGAGTTGAGCTTTTAAGTTTGTTTTTCTATATGAAATGAAAAGAAGTTGGTGGAGTTGTTAAAGGAAGGGCCTGGGAATTAAGGTTCCTATGTTCTATTCCAAGCTATGCCATTGATTAGCCACACAACATCAGGTTAATCACTTCACCCCCACTGTACCTCAGTTTCCTTTTCTATGGTTTACCCCTCTATTCAGGTAACTTCCTACAGGAAAAAGACGATGTGATGCTTAATTAAAATATGTAAAGTAATCTGAGATCCTTGGGTGAAAGGTGTTGATTTCTGGTTATTGTGGTTTTTTTCATGAGATCCCCTGACAAGTTTTGCAGAGTTAGGAGCTTGGATGAAGTTCAAATATCCACACTTTTAGGTGCCTGTCTAAACAGGAGAACCACTACATAGAACCCACCTCTATATTCAAGTCCTACTTCCAACTGCTAACTGCCCATAATAACTACTGCAGCAGATCTTCAACTGGTGTGAGTTGTGTTAGCTGAAGGTGAGGGGTGACTGTCCAAAGTAGGTGTCAGTGTTAGCAGCTGTGCCTCCTACCCCAACAGCCCTACTCCCCTAATGTGCAACTACTAGACTCCTTGGAGAAAGGTCTTTCAGAGACTGGTCCAGATGATTCAGTTAAACAGAAGGGAAGGCTCTTCTGCTCACCTCAAGATGACTTTCCTTTCCACAAGCTGTGGCTCTGCTGTGCTGTTCCTCTCACAGTTCTGACTCCAGTAGGGTGACCAGACAGCAACTTTGAAAAATCGGGACAGGGGTTGGGGGGTAATAGGAGCCTATATACAAAAAAGACCCCAAAATCGGGACTATCCCTATAAAATCGGGACATCTGGTCACCCTAGACTCCAGCCTCTCTTCAGCCAGCACTGCCTGTTGTGCTGAATGCTGCGATGGTTTCATCACATTGGATAGCTGACCACAGGGCCTGGGATGAGACCCACCTAAAGGCATTTTCGATTGTGAACGCAGCAAAAGAATTGAACCAAAGAACTCACGAGGTAAAAGTTTAGTGGTTTAATTCGCAGCATCACCTAGCCCCTTAGGGCTGAGATTGTTGAGATATACGTTACTCCATTAAGTTAATGTACATGCTCAGAGTGCTTACAGAGCTGTTATGAAATCTGATTCAGCGATCTTAAATCTTTGTTCTATTACAGTATGTTACCTTTTAGCAGCCCACTGGAAATGTGTAAACAAACGAGGTACAACTGTAGACAGTTTAAATATTTTACAGCTCACTGACTTCCATATGAGAAGGGATTTACAGTAACTTAAGTGTTCAGACTCCTGCTCCAATAATCCAATGCAGATAAAAATGCAAAACACATCGCCCTGGAAAGCATGGGAAATTTGACAGAATGGAGCACCTCACGGTTGTTGTCGGCATGGGAAAAACAAGGAGAACTATTTCCTTGCCAACACAGAGCCAGAGAGAAACACAATCACATGCCATTAGCAGAGAAAGTGAAGAACTCACAGACATCAATACACTCCTTTAATAATGTTTCACACCTAGCGGGCCAGAGAGTTAGCTGGTGTAAACCAGTGGGCGCGATGGCCATTTACAACAGTTGAGGATCTGGCCCACAGTATCTAGCGCCTTTTATATGAGGCTCTCAAGCCCTTATTAAAGTCACATGACTCCCACCCTGTGAAGTGGGCCTTGCTGATTCCATTTTACTGGTAAATGACTTGCTCACACAGCAAAACTGTAGCAGAGCTGCATATCGGACCCAGGAGTCTAGACTCCTAATCAGTTTCTTTAACCGCTGGCCTACACTGATCTTCAAAGGGACCGCGTTTCCACTCTGTAGTGCTCACCTGGAATTCCTGCCCTACTCTTATTTCAGTTTCACTTTAAGAAAGCCTTGGGTCTTTTGCCTTAAACGTTTTGAAGTCGCACCCTCCTCCCAGCCCTGGGACTGCAACTGTGAAGCCATGACCCCCTACCTTAATCCAGTCCTGCCTATGCTGACCCTCGCCTCTGGATAGCTAGAGATCGTCATTCACCAAGGCCGTTAGTCTTCCCAGCATCAAGAGAGGAAGGATGGTCTTGTGGTTTATACCCTGCATTGGGACTCAGGAGAGCTGGGTGTAATTTCTGGCTCTGCCACAGCTGCCTTGTTCACCTTTGAGCAAGCTACTTAATCTCTGTGTGCCTCAGTGCCTCATCTGTAAAATGGGGATCATAATATTTCCTTTGACTCACTTGTCAAGTTAGCTTGTAAACGCTTTGGGGCAAGGACCATCTCGTATTATGTACAGCCCCTAGCGCAATGCGGTCCTGATTTTGGTTGGGGCCACTAGGTTCTGCCATAATAAATCTTTCACCAGCACAAAAATTGACTTTAAACTAGAGATGTGGCTGTGTGGGAGAATCTGTGCCCACATTCCCAGGCCCCTGGGCCTTCAAGAAATAACCACCATCATTTGAGAAGATGACACCGGGCTGTATAAACATATCTACTTGCTACTGGCAATTCTCTCTCCCACATCCCCCCACATCTAGCTTAGCTTCCAACCTAGCAACGGTGCCTCACTTTCTTTTAAATGTACATTCCCCGGGCTGAACAAATCTACAGGTTTTATTGCCCATGTGCATCCGATCATGTCAGGCTGGGACGATGCAAACTGAGTACCCAAAACAATGTGGTTATTGTCACCCTGCCTATTGCTGGCTTCAAGCTCTTGAGAAATGTAGGAGAACTCTCCCCCCCCACCCCCCACCCCCTTATCACATGCACAGCAAAAGGGTTGGGCTCAAACCTACACTAGACACATCATAATTTTCTCTGTTATTCCAGTAGCCTGGTTCCTTCCCCCTTCCCCTTTTCAGCAGCGTGAAAACTCTGATGTAAAAAAAGAGGTGACCACACTCCTATCCCTCTTACAGGTAGTGAGACGTTAAGAGGTGCCAGCAGGCAGCTTCTGCGTAAAGCAGGAAGTGAAGGATCTTAAGCCAGGTAGGTTGCTTTCCAGCTGAGTCTATTTCAGAAGGAGTTGGGGGGGGGGGGAATTTGAGTGGCGGGAACCAGGGCAGAGAGAGAGAGAGAACAGGCCCATGCACACTCTGTTACATGCTAGCAGGAAAAAAGAATTGTTCTTAGGCACATGGGTCTGATACCTGGAGCAGTTCCTGTGGGCCACCTAGCCGAGTGTCCTGTCTCTGACAGCAGCCTTACCAGATATGTCAGAAGAAGGTGTAAGAATCCCTCACTAGGCAGAGAGATCTTTAGAGATGCCCTCATGACCCAGGTCTGAAAGTGATCCCTTATCAGTGGTTCTCAAACTTCTGTACTGGTGACCCCTTTCAAATAAGCCTATGAGTGCAACCCCCCCCCCTTATAAATTAAAAACACTTTTTTATATAGTTAACACCATTATAAATGCTGGAGGCAAAACGAGGTTTGGGGTGTAGGCTGACAGCTCGCGCCCCCTATGTAATAACCTGGTGCCCCCCTGAGGGGTCCTGACCCCCAGTTTGAGAACCCCTGCCTTACATAGTGTAGGAGAGGGGGGAATATTGCCAGTAGAGGCAGAAAAATATCTGGCCTCAATTTCCTCCTCCTCTAAATGGATATAGTTCCATCAACTTCATTTACTCCAGTAGAGAGTTTGGCCCAGCTGCCTTCATTTTTGACCTTTGTGCTGCTGGGAGCGCATTTGACTGTGATGAATTTGACGGTAAAGGGTTAAGACTGTTCCTGTGTTTTGCCCTGTAGAGGTGTTGCTAAGTTAAGTACTATTTTCCTCTTGTTGAGAGAAGTTCTGTATTCATTACATATACACAACCTGATTTTTATTAAGCTGTTCCACACAAGTATTATATTTTTTTTTTATTTGGAAAACTTCAGAGTGCCCTTTTTTCACACACACTAAAGTTAGCTTTGCTGAGATTCATTAGCCTCCTTTTCCCCAGTGTGTAAATGGATACCTCTCAGTTATGCAACTTCGAGGTGCACAACTATGAAAAGCAGCAGAGGCAGCCAAAAAAAGCATTGTTCTGCGTTCAGACGTGTAAAATATTCATATTCAATAATAATAATAAAAAAACGTAATAAAAAAATCATAAAGGAAAATAGGCATTGTCACTCGGTTCCCAGGGCTGTAGCAGCAGCAGCTTCCAGGCCACAATGTTACTTGGGGGTTGAATGTTTTTTTCCACTCCGTTAATGCAGAACAATTCATTTGCAAAGGCCCAGATTTTTAGAAGTGGCCTCAGATTTTAGGTACCCAACGTGAGCCTGATTTCCCTAAGGGCAGCGCACCTGTGACTCGGATTTAACTCAGTGGGACCTGCACCAGGTGCTCAGACCCTCCAAAGCAAAGGCCTATAAGAGTTTTTGTTTGTTCATTTTAGTTCCTTATTATTTTTATTTTAACAGCACTTACATATCCCAACTGAGATCAGGACCCCTTCATGCGGGACGTACACACAGCAAGACTGCCCCTGTCCCAAAGCGCTTTCAGTCTAAACAGACAAATGGCAGAAGTACAGAAGGAACTAAGAGACTTGCTCAAGGCTTATATGAAGTCTGTGGTAGTGCCAGGAGATGAACCTGGATTTCCTGCCTCTCCATCCCATGCCCTAACCACCCAATCATCCTTCCTCTGCGTATGTGTGTATAGAACCATTGCAGACGATTAGAGGAAAATGGAGAGAGACAGGACAATGGGTGGGCTAGGGGAAGTGGAGAATGAGAGCATGGGAGGGATCAGAGGAAGTTGAGATGACACCACAGTCACGGCCTGGGAAAGTGAAACATCGTCTTGAAGGCCTGAAGGCCCAGTGCCATGAATACTTTCTCACACAAATTGTCTCACTAATACAATAACAATACTGTAAATCCTTAGGGTGGAATTCTGGGTGAGCACCTACAAGACTCAACATAGAATTCATAGCACTGGAAGAGGGGGACCACAAGGCCCCTTAGTACCTCTTAGATCATGGGGTGCTCTGGGGACTGACAAAGCCTGTAACGCAACTTTGACAGTCCAAAGGGCGTAAGTTACAGTAGCCTCCCCAGGCTGCCCTCTGGGCTGCAGGTGCTGCCCAAAATCTTCACGGTAGGTGGCGGGGAGGGTCTTCAGAAAGCAATCTTACTGTGCAACCTTGTTCTGCCTGCATTGGGGGAATCCTCTCCCACAGGGCTTTTCGGGTTCCTTTATGCCCCTCTTGACCTTTTACCCAGTGTAAAGATCGAGCAGGGGTGAGGCCTGCATCTGTAGTGCTTCTTTTAGTGCTTCAGAAAGTTGTGTAGTATTATTACCCCTGCTTTACAGATGAGAAATCTGAGGTACCAAGAGGTTACGTGACTTGCACCAGGTCACACTGCCGTGGCCTGACCCAAAGCACATTGCTGTCCGAGTTTTAAATCTTTCCATGGATTTCAGTAAGCTTTGCCAGAGATCCCTAGTCTATGGCAGACCTGGGACTGCACCTCAGATCCTATCTGCTGCCTCATGTGAGCTAGGATAACTTGCATGTGTAAGAGTTTGTAGGATCAGGTCCTGAGAACCCAGCAGCAGTGGAGAATGTTAAGGCAATGCTATAAATATTGCCCAAGAAAAGAGAACTAAGGCGCAAGCAGAAAGGTTCTGAATTTAAAATTATTGCGCCTGACAGTGAAATATTATGAAGATATATGAGAGTAAAGAATGAGAAACTCCAAAACAACCAATGCTTGAGATGTTTCTTTTATCTAAAATATAGCTGGCTAAATGTTTCACATAGAACAAGTCCCAGGGAACATAAATCAGGGGATGTAAGTTATTTTATAAAGACCTCAAAATATAAGTTCTTTACCTCCCACATTTTTAGACCAAATATTTTAACTGGAAAAGTATGTGAGACAAGAAGCGTGCATATTACCTAAGGCTTTAATGATTTCTCTGACCAAGCTGCTTTGTTCTATGCCCATGGTTTAGTGGCTATATACAAGGAAAAGAATTTTTTTAAAAAACGCACTGCAGAAAACATGGATGGTGGAAAAATTGTGAGCTCGAGTGACAGTTTGAAAACAAGAAATGTGTTGGGACAGCTGTCTGTCACCTCTGTGAAGTTGTGTTGGGGGCGGGGGTAGAGAGGGAAGCAACATAACTGTGCATTCCCTGTGCAGACTTTGTTAAAGACAGCCTCCGGGGAATGCCAAATATTAGCCCTGGGACTGGACTTTCTGTAAAGGGAAATGGGGTGAATTAAGTATCTCCTCTGATTTTGGAGCAAAAATCCACACTTGGCTTTTGCTCCCACCATATTCACTGTTATTGGACACAGGGTGTTTTTCTTCCTGAATTACACTTTTGATCCCCAGCTTAGTTCATGTATAGGAAACAGAATTAGCTCACTGCTGTAACCATCAACCCACTGGGGCCCAGACTCCTTTCCGAAGGAGAACAGGGTAAAAAGACAGAGAGGAACTCGTATGGTTCTGCTGTGCAAAGAGGCAGCTCTCACGCTTGGCTTTTGCACACTCCTACATGCCAAAGAACTGTACATCATGGGGGCACTTAGCTGTGTTAGAATAGGGAGAAGGCAGAGGATCCAGATGACAGAAACTGCAAAGGAGAAGTCTCTTGTGCTATGAGTGGCAAGATTGAATAGAGTGGGAGAGAAGAGATCATTGCTAGGTGAGTAGATAAGGGGCTATAGAGACAGGAGGTTAGTAAGGTCAGCTGGAGAGAGTCTGTGGAGGGTTTTAGCAACAAGGAGAGCGGGTTCCTGCCTGCGGGAGCAATGGAATTGTCTGAGGATGTAGAATGATGCGGTTGCTGAATTGAGATTAGACGCTATCTAAACCTTCCTAAAAGGCTCCTCATTTTTGATGCCTGATATTTCTGTGGCTGTGGTTTCTGCAGATGCAAACAGTAACATGGGGACATGTCTCTCCCTTTTGCAAGGCTCCCTGATAAATCCTTTTCCTGTCTTTGTAACACTTGGCCGCACTTTCTTTATTTCATATTTTTTAAGGCTCACATAATGGGAATGTGCTGAGCAGCACGAATCTGACTTGGGAAGTCAGCCGACCAGGGGGTGTCCATCTATGGGCCCCAGGAACTCCAGCAGGTTTTCTCCCCACCCATCAGAATCAGCTTGGATTCGGCATTTTGTCTCATTTTGCTATCTGCTTTATTCCTGTGTCTGAGAAGGGAGGATGTCCTGAAGCCTTCACATGGCTTGCCACATGAAACCACTTCCTTGCTATCCAAAAGTTCAGAACATCTGTCTTAATTTGTCTGGCCCTCAGTACTGCACTCTTGCAGAACCTGAGAATTTACTGCTTGTTTTTGCAATGAATCTCCCTCACCCAAGAGTAAGGGGGAAATCTATGGTGTTCAAACTTTTCTCTCACTCTGGTTCTCGAAACATTTTAGATCAAACATGACTCTGACTAATAACAGTGTCTCACGCCAGGTCTTGCTCTAGAAACTTTTGCTGATACAGTAATGTCAGTTACAGGTGTGATTTTTTTTTTTTATCCACAGATAGTAGGTCAGATTCTGATCTCAGTTACACCAGTGTAAATCCATGCCATTCTTTAGATTATACTAGATTTACACTGCTGTAACTGAGATCAGAATCTGTTACAGGAGTGCTCTATATCTGTATGTAGGTAAATAGTTAATTAATGGATAAAGTGTCAGTAAATGGCACTCAGGAATATGGAGCATAGTTCCTGGATTTTGTAGTGTAGACCCCATAAAACTTGTTGTTGTGCAGCTCTTATATCAGCTCTCAACAGATGGTTCCAGCTGATGAGACGATAGCTGTATTCTGGGATGGATGAACTGTGATGTCAAAACTAGAGGAGGATGGTCCAGTGGTTGGCGACTAGCTGCAGACTTTGGTTCAAGTTTCATGTTGCCAGGGCCAGATTGTAAACACCTTGCTCACAGGGATGAGGACAAATGGTGCCCCATGAGTTGATGGGACTACTTGCCCACTGGTGGGAGGAAGGAGTTAGCAGTCTTGCCCCCTGTGATTATACAAATCAGGAACCCAGATAGCACTGAGTGCAGGGAGTTGCCTAAAACAGTGACAGTATGTCCCAGCATGCCTGGCTGAGACCATTCCAATTCAGCTGCTAATATACTTCTGGCTTTTGGCCCTAATCTTCCACTCCGCACGGAGTCCCCGGTCCTGCAACTCTTTATTTTCAGGCAGCCACGTACATTGCATGGAGTCCCACGGAAGCCAACAAGGCTCTATGCAGATGCAGGGATCAGCCCCTGCACAGAGTCAATTTCAAGATTGGGGCCTGAAGGCCATTGAAATCAGTGAGAGTTTTAATCTGAATAAGGAGCACGGGATCCGACCTATATATGTAATTAGCTCTCCCCAAATTAAATAATGTTACTTAAAGAACTAAAGAGCCTCCCATAAAAACATGCTCTGAAATGTTCAGCATTGGAGTTAGTGCCACTGGTTTGATTTATGCATGTTAGTTTTATTTTCAGTTTATACTTGAAGAACTGTGTACATGTCATAAGCAACCAAACGGGTGGGATTTTTTTTTTCCAGAAGCCACATATGTGGATTAAAAACACCAATATTTCATGAAATTACCTCATAATTTTTTTTTTCACTAGAATGTCATGAGGAATTCCCTAATTTCTAACCTGCTCCAGTTGGCACCAGCTCACATCCGAGCTCTAATATCAGTGGAGTTTGTAAAGTTTCCAGTTTTTCTGATGAGAAATTACATGAAACCAAAATAATTCTTTCCATGGGGGATTTCACTGCCACTTTTATTTCTAATATTCTGCCTCCTGGATTAGAAACCCTTTCTTGGGTATCTGTTTTTTCATTGGCTGTATTAGCTACCACTATTTACAGTACATAGGCATCAACCCATCGTTTCATTTCTAAAGGAACCTGATTCCCTAAATGGAGTATCAAACATCCTATTCTGGCTGCGTGTTCCCAGACAATTAATTGCAGATGGACTCTCCAATACAGTTGCACAAATCTCCTTAAATATTTCTAGTGACTGGAATGCATTTTGAGATATCCCCTAAGTAGTCAAATAAATATCCATCATAGAGAACTGGCTGTGGATAATTAAAGTGACGCGCTTCTTCTGGATAGTTATATTGCTAATGATCTTCAAAATCTGGACCAAACGTCTGCTGCTTGGATTTTTTTTCTTCTGTTCAAGTACCAAAGAGTGCTTCGGGGATTTTTTGGCAATGGTTTTAGAGCAGGAAAATAGGAAATGAACTGGAAAATTTGAAGACTACAGCAAACAAGAAAATTCTGGAAGGAACACACTATATAGAAGCACCCTGGCCATTAATAATATGGAAAGATTTCATTAAGAACAGAAAAGAAAAAAGAAAGTACTGTCAGTATCACTCCACACCGGAATTCTGCAGCGGGCTAACTTACAGAATGAGTTATTCCGAGGCCTGGCTGCCACTGCACTGAAAATTCCACTTCTCAAAAAGAAAAAAAAAGTCAGAACTTTCTAATGTGGGGCAACTGGAATTTTTAAACAGTCGTGCCAAGGCTGGTTTCCTGTGCCCTGAGCCCAGATAAGTGGATTTTTCTAAATAGTTTCATTGTGGCAGAATTTGTTGGGCCTGGTTCATTCTCACCCTTGTGCAGGTGTCAGTGCAGGGACTGGTGTGTGTGTGTGTGTGTGTCTTTTAGTGACTGCAGAGTTCAGTGCAGCTCCCAGACAGGCTAGTGTAGCCCTGAGTTGCGCTCCTATTTTAATAGCCATTATAAGCTACTTTGGGGTGCAGAATTGCTATGGGGCAGGTCCGCTCTGGCCCATTTCTGTCCCCAATTTGTCCCCTCCATGTTCCACGCCTGAGTCCCCACTATGCCCACGGCGCCTGTAGAGATGGCACAGAGGTGCCTGGCACCTGAAGCGGGGGCATAAATCAAGTGTGCACTTACACCCACCCTACAACCCCTTTTCAGCCGCTTGGCTTTTGCAAAGGGCTGTAGCAGGATGCTGACTCAATTCTGTTATTTCTTCTCTTCCGCTAAGCCTTTTGGCTGAGATCAGCCATAGGGCCTATCATCCAAACTCCTCTTCACACCAGCAGTCCTATTGGCCTCAGTGGGGCTAGTTGTGAGAGGAAGGATTACACGTGCAACTAACGTGTGCAGGATTGGGCCCTTCATGTATTGATTGGCCTCAATTCCCATGGACTTGAGAGCATTTGGTAATTTACAGGACTGGGTGTTCATATCTGACATGTCCTCTGTTGGAGGATTAGCTGGCTCTGGTACTGGGACAGGTTCTGATCTAATCAGTCTTTGCCCATCTCTCACTGCTCTGATCCTGTGATTGTCAGCAAGGCTAATAGTACTTTGCAAACCTGTTGCACTTTCTGTTTGCAAGGCACTTTTCACAGTCACCCATTGATCACTCACTTCACTTCACTTCACTTATTGTGGCTTCCAAGCTGCTCACCCCTCTGTGCCTCAGTTTCCTGGTGTGTAAAATGGGGATAAAAATGCTAACAGACCTCCAAAGGGAGTGGTGAGACTTAATGAACTCTTGTTTGTAAAGTGATGTGACTTCTTTGGAAGGAAGGTGCCATGACGATCGTTGCTCAGATAGGATCTGCTCCAATTAATTGCAAAGGAAGTAACTTCCTAACCCGTTTTCTGTATGCGTTCCCCCAAAGGTCTGACTTCTGGAGGTGCCAGTCTACAGTAAACAAATGATGTGCAACTCCTGATATAAAAATGAAATGAAGTGCACACAGATCGATTTTACTGTATTTAATCATTTATTTGTTTATGTATTTATTTGTGGGCAAATTCCATTAATATTTCAGCCACAAGACACCTTCTGTGCCATGCTGCATGGTCTGCAATGGGCCATTCAATGAGTGGCATCAGGACACAAAGGTGATTGTAGTTCAAATATAGGGCGAGGAGCTAGAATTCTGTCCTGGGTTCTTTCCCCTGCTGTCCCAATGAGTCATTATGGAAAGCCACTTAACCTGTCTGTACACCAGTTTCTCCATCTGTGAAAGAAGGTGGCCAATATCCCTCGGGGGGAGGGATAGCTCAGTGGTTTGAGCATTGGCCTGCTAAACCCACGGTTGTAAGTTCAATCCTTGAGGGGGCCACTTAGGGATCTGGGGCAAAAATCAGTACTTGGTCCTGCTAGTGAAGGCAGGGGACTGGACTCGATGACCTTTCAAGGTCCCTTCCAGTTCTAGGAGATAGGATATCTCCATAAATTTAAATATTCACAATAGCCCTCCACAATAGTAGAGCTGAGAGGCTTCATTGTTAATTAGAGCTAATTTGGTGGGGTGCTGGATGCCCCATTATTAATAATTATTATTTTGTATTATGGCAGCACTTACGGCTCCAGCTGAAATCAACGTCGCCCTGTTCTAGGCAGTGAGCAAACACCCAGCCGGAGACAGTCTCGCCTTCAAAAAGCCCAACGTTTACATGAACAAGACAGACAAAGAATGGGGAACTGGTGCACAGAGAGATCAAAGTCTCACAGGGAGCGTACGGCAGAATGCAGAATTGACCCCAGATCTCCTGAGTCCCAGGCCAGTGCCTTAATCCCAAAGCCATCCTTCTGCCTCTTACGGGAAACTTCCATTGACGGTAAAAGGCCAGATTAATTTTATAGGCACCAGCAGGAACCAGGCTCTGGCCCCTGCGTGGTGGAAAGTCTGCCTGGCTAGCAAGGTTTAGGAGCAGCTGCCCACAACCCCCACTCTGTTGGAGCAGGGAGCCTAACAGCAGCTAATGTAGCCCACAGATCGGGAGGACGGGCTGGAGAAGGGGCAGAGCAGCCTGGCCAAGAGATGTGCAGATTCTGGAGCCCTAGTTAGATTCTAAAGCTGCTCTTTCTCCACCAGCAAATGGTGGAAAGTGAGTTTTTGTCCCTCCGCCCATTGTTTGTTGAGGCTGCTCAGCATCTCACAGGTCCAGGCTGTGTGCATGTGTAGAAAAGGAAAATCCAATGGGAAAGTCAAACAAATGGGAACTTACTTTAGGGGCAGTGGCAGGAAAAAAATTGTCCGTGGGTCAGGACGAGAGTTGGTCAGGAAATGGGGACTTCTTCCACAGAAAATGTTGATGAAAATGGAAAAAAAAACAAACCCAACATTTGTCAAAGAACCAAAAATGTTCAGCTGGAAATAAAGAAAAGGGCTTTGGGTTTTCAGTTTTTCAATTAAAATTTTGTGCAGGAAGTGGACACTTTTTGTGAAAAAATTGTTGCTTCCAAAACCCAATTTTCTCAACAACAAAAAAAAAAAACCCATCTTGGATGGAAAATTTCCAGTTGGCCCTAATAAGAAGAGTGTGTTCAGTTGTGCACAGTGAAGGGAATTCAGCCCTGCACAAGGACTTTGCACTCAAGTCCCACTTAAACCCTCACTATAAAGTTTAAATGAGACTGAAGTGGTGGATTGGCTTTTTACTGGCCCTCCACACTGGGTAAATTTCTTTCATTGTCCCTAGCCTTCAGGTTTGGGCAAGAAGCCACAACCACAGGAGCTCACCCTTGAGCTATTGTAACCAGTGTCTATTTGCATGGGATGAAAAGGAACTGGTGCAATCAGAAATGAACAAAATTATAGCAAAGTACTGCAAGTGTATGCTCGTAAGCCTGCGTAAAAGTAGAAGGGGAAAAAAACCTCATTTACATCAGAAATGTTTATCTGCTCAGCTGTGCCAAGGCCCAATGAAACACACAGAACCTGTGAAATTGTTTTGTGGAAGGCAAACAATTCTCTGTAGCCTTTCATCCCTCTATGGTACATACCTGCCAGTTCTTCACTGGTGCTCCTCCTCTCCTGCATCAGAGCACTAGAAAGGCTCACAAGTGCCCAGAAAGCATCCGTTATCACAAAGGTTTCGGTTTCTGTCTAGGTAAAAATCTACTGAACTTAATATGTTTTTTGTTTAGAAAATGGTTTTGTTCTTTCTAATCCCCTATGTGTGATTGTCTGTACTCCCCATGTCTGTTCTAAGCAGAGTACACCGCATTAAAATACCCACCGCCGCAAAGTAGAGCAGAACATGTATAATACCTGCCTTTGCTAGAAGTTTTTGCACTGTTATGTCAACATCCTATACATCACATTTTTGGAGGAAGGTGGTTTGGTTTGGTTTTGGTTTTGCAGTGAATTTTAAAATATCCTCTCTGCTCTGGAAACAGAGCTGCCAACAGCCCAAAGTAAATTTATTATTTGTCTTTTACATATTTCCAGTGCTCGTGTGAGGAGAAATAAAAATAATGTTAGCAGGGTGGGGGAAATAAGGGAAACGAGTAATATTTAATGTGCCTTACATAATGCAAATTTCCCAATACCTCTGGGACATCCATCTGTTCACTCAGGAGTATAATAAAGATTGTCCTATCTGAGCCACATTTACCAATATCTCTGACTATCAGAAGTGCTATTTCCTGAGCAGCCCCCTGGATAGTGAAACATACAGCAGATACAGTGTGGGAGTCAAATGGCATTAGGGGGTAGCTGAGCACCTTGCCTGGAATTGTCATAGGATTTGCTCTGTAGAATAATCATTTACATTAAGAGCCTTTCATCATGAAGAGTCCGCAGGACCCATTGATTTCACATCGGATGCACCCTATTCTATTCTATTCTATTCTATAGTTTCTTGTACAGCTCTCATCACCATCGTATCTGAGCATCTTCCAGCAGTGCTTCAAACAACATTACTAACATCTATCATGTGTTGATGATTCTTTCATCCTGTCCTCAGAGGGAGAAGCATGAGCAGTGGAGTGTCTTGTTTTAGTAGTTTTATTTATTTTCTATATCCATATTGCTCTCTGTTTATGTTAGAGAAAGCACCTCCCACAGTCTATTGCAGGAACAGGACCTAAATATCAGAACTGATTGAAAAATGCCAATATTTCTTTCCACAGGAATTTTTTTTTGGTGGGGGGACAGGGGAGTTCCTAAACCACCCCCTCAACATCAGTTTTTTCACTGAAAATTAAAAACTAGCAATTTTTTTGTTTTTTGAAAACTGATCATTTTTACCAAACATCAAAAATCTTTCGGTTTTGGATTGAAAAAGTGGAATTTTTTGGAAAAAAATGTTTGGGTCAAAAAGTCACGCTTCATCAAAAATACGTTTCAACAAAGCAATTTTCAATCAGCTCTACTGTACATAAAGGAATCATTTCTCCCCCCACTGAAATGCAGCCAGCTCCGTGGTGGAATGTGGTAGCTATTTCACAGCACATAGCAGAATTGCACAACAGCTTTGAAAGGACGTGAAGAAGAAGAAGAACATATGCATTTGAAACTACTTTGTGAATTCAGGATTCCAAACTGGAATTTTTTCTGGGGCTAAACCCCATCTCGAATGCTGAGAACATACCTGATACTAGTGATTTCTCTGCTCACCTTAGGCCACAAGGGTAGAGCTGATGTGGTTCTAATTTTCTTGCCATATTTTTTTGCATACTTCTTTGAAATGTGTTGTATTTAATTTGCCTTACAGAATGCACATTTCCCAATTAATACTTCCAGGTTAGTCATATATTGTGGATTAGAAATACGTTTGGTCAGAAAAATGTGCTTAGAAAAGACATTTGTGGTGGCAATTTTCTCTCACCCCTGTGCGATTATTGATACTCCCCTAAGGGAACTCATTATAGACACAAAACTGCCGTCACAGCCTTCCCAGTCACCTGTGCCTGTTGCATATACAGTCTATGGTTCACTGAGAATTCACGCAGTTGCAGGGTGCTAGAATCTAATTGCATCAATCTTTCTGCTATAGACATTGCTTTCCATTTACACTATGTGCAGTAGTGTTACAATATCTAAAGGGGGAATAGCCTGGTGCAGCCAGATAAATTAGGCCCACCTGGCTATGCTCAGCTTAATAAATGAGAGCACCTCTTTCAATTAACCAATGATATAGGCATATATAGAGCAGCACCAAAAGGAAGCAGTTTGCTTTTGTTTGAGAAGGTTGACTCTGGTCTGTCTGTGTTGAATCACAAGCCTGGTAGACTTGTTAACATGTTTCTCTATTGTGCCTTCTTTAACTATTTTGAAGCAATGACCTTGGGGCTCCTTGGCAATAATGGGAGCAGGCTGTGCCCTCCCCAGACAAAGCTCAAAGTACATTCTTATTAAATGCATCTGCCCTGTGTGTGTAGAAGTAAAATCTAAACCAAAATAGTGGTGCATCAGTATACGCAGCTCCAGAGGAGTGGATCACATGCAGTTCTAGGACTATGCTTCCTTTAGTAACTGTTGTCAGCAAGTGACCGTGTATTCAAATGAAAACCCTGCTGCAATCTTCCGCTGTGGGGCCATTACTATTCTACCAGAAAGGGTGCACCCTGCTGTGGAACTGGTGGTGAAACCGTTCAAAAAGCTTCACGCTGCAATATCTCTCGTGGACTTGAGGGCCTTTGGTCTCGCCCCATCCTTGAAGTTGTCATTGGGGGATCTAGTGCAGCAACTCCATCCTCCAGGGAAACGTCCACGTGCCAGCATGGATGACAAAAAGAGCTGATGAAGACAGTGACTGTGAGTAACAAATCTACCTTTTTTTTTTCGGAGCACTGGACAATGTAGACCACTTCTATCCAACCTTGCTAGGCCCCCATATGTTTATATGTGAGTGCCAATCTGTTCACGTTTCATTGCCGGGTTATTTCATCTGATCTGTTAAAGCTGTCTGGGCTTTTTAAATGTTATCCTGATTATGCTTCCATTTATTTAGAGTAGCTCCCACAGTGTGCCAGGAAGAGAGGTAGTCCCTACCCTGAAGAGCTCACAATCTCCCAACAGGGGGACAAGCAGACAGAGGGTAGGGGAAAGGAAGGATAATTTTTGATGCAAGTCAGTGAAATTCAGTGTAAGCAGCACAGCAAAAGTGAGCGTTCAAGAAGAGCCTTAACAGGGCAGGGTAGAGGCTTTGTAGATGGACTCAGGAATGTTGTATTGCCATAAAGTACTTCCTGATTTACTCTGTGTTCCCTTATCCCTTCTTACTGTGACCTAATTTGCTGTCTCAGTCCCACCTGATGGGGTGTGTTGAACCTCTGAACCATTGATGACTAGTTAGATTGGGTAATAACTGCAGATTAAAGGGTTTATAGAGTCAGAGTCATTTATTCCCTCAGTAGCTGTTTCCTTGCCACAAAGCAGACTGGCAAACTTGCCCTAAATTAAAAAACCTTCCACCATGCTTTTACCATCTCCTGTGGATCAAAATATCATAGGTTCATACCTATCTCTGAGAGGGATACAGACCCCTTGTGTATGATGAGAGAGTGCTTGACCACTAAAATCACTGCAGTGTACACAAGTACCCTAACTTTTCAGTACCCCTTCTCTGTGCCCTGGGGGGGAAGTGTGGAATTTTTCCTCCCCTCTCCCATAACTCAATAACTGATTTGTTTTCACTCAGATTGCTTTGTAGTGGTTTAGTGATATATGCTGGAACTGACATAAATGTACATACAGCCCTCTATAAAATAGGGGTTTGATCCTGTGTTCCATGTGCATCTAGATCTTCAGTGGGCATGTTGAGTATGCAAGAAAAGTTCAGCTCTGGGAGGAGATAAAGGACAGAAAGTTTAAGCCCCTGAAGTGTAAGCATATGAAAATAGAGAGCTAATGTAGAAAGTAGTTTAGGAAACCTTATCTTTTAGTAGGTACCACTGTCAGCTGCTACAACTGAAATGCAGCCAACTCTGGGGTGGAATGTGGCAAGCATGCAACTAGGTAACAGTTTGACAGGAAGTTAAGAGGACAACTTCAAAGAACATAATTATCCAAACTGCTGTTTGGCTAAAGCACCAGGGTGAGCACCACTTCTCCTAAAAAGTGTCATGGGCTAGGCTATAAACCCTGCTAAACCCATGAGCGTGTTATAAAATTTCCCAAACAAAGCAGTTTGTGCCGATAAACTTCCAGACACTTTATGTTGATCTGAATTATTTTGAGGCTTGGCCATTTCTAGGTCTTGCCAGATTGCTAAGTATATTTTGAGAGTGGAGGAGGGGGAAGACCCTGGCTGATTTCCGGATATAGGAGTCACATAAGAGTTTGCTGTTTTGCAAACTAGCATAGTTGAATTAACGCAAACAGCTGAGCTCAGACTGCTATGTCCTGATGTTAGATTCAATTTGACTTAATCAAACAGTTGACAAGTGTTTTCATTATGTGTTTTCTTCATGCCACATGAGGGAAAGACCCAGAGAGTGGGTTTAGCATGAACCAGGAAAGGAGAGACATCTTTAGAATTTCTGCTTGTTCCTTACCAGTGTTTCAGTGCTTCACTTGAGGACAAATTCCATTACCTAGCAGAACCCATGACCTTAAAGTACAAAAGTGGAAGGAAACCATCACTGAAATCTGACTGAATATTGCTAGGGAATTGTGTTCTTCTTTGGGAATAATATACAGCCGACTACAAATGCATCTGCTCCTATTAAAAATAATACAGCTGCTTTCTCATTGCATTTATTGTTTAATTCATTCATGTTGCTTGTTGGAAATGCCATCATTAAATTCCTTCTGGGCTATTGCTTGTTTTAAAGAAAACTCTCCTTGGAAAAGAGACTTCTCTTTAAACTTAGCACAAAAGAAAATCCCAATAACATTTATTTATAGATCGGGGCATGAGAGATTTAAAGATTTAAAGCTAGCTTTATAATTTTGTTCCCCTCATAAAAAATGCTTAACATTTCCCCCCAACCTTCAGAAACAGTATTATTTCAAATGCATGTGACCTGTTTTTTTTTTTTTCACTCGCCGTTTAAGGGTGAGTTCTAAACTACTGATTTTGTCCATGCAAGTGGCAATCTCACAACACAGCACGGTGTACGTAGAACGCACTGGGGAATTTGTGTTGCAGGTCCCCCTCTGTGCCAATCCACAGAGGAGATGAGTTGTTGCAGCCCTCTGCTATACTGCTTTTGCTCTTTAGCTCAGTCGGTCGTGGCTCATGTTAGCTCTGGAGGTCCTGGTTCAATCCTGGGTGTGTCGGCTAAAATGACAGTCGTCGCATGTGCTTGATTCAGCTTGCAGAACAGGAGCTTTTTAAGGAGCAAACGCTTACATGAGTAATTTCATTGAGTCAATCAGACGGTTCGCATGCTTGGAGTTGCTCACGTGTGTCTGCAGTATCAGGTCCTAAGCACTGACAGTTTTTGATCATCACCAACACACAAGGGTTTGGGATTTTATTGTAGGGGATGTGTGTTCCTAGCTTGGGGGGGGGGGGGGGGGGGAGAGGAAGTATCTAGAAAAGGATGGTGAGAAATATGAATGTGTAGTGACCTGTGTGATGAGAAACGACGCGATTTTAGCATTAGTTTGTGGAGGCATAAGTCGAAGAGGGAAAATATTGAGTGTTGGTTTGCTTGGGGAACAGGCAGAGCTTGAGGGAATGACATCACTGGGAACATAAATCTTGTTTTGTTAGATTTATTTATGTTCAGATGCGGAGTCTTGAATGGTTTTGCTTAAAGTGATAGTTTTCCCTTTTTAGTGAAAGGTAGGCTGTGATAAACTAGTCCAGCTGTAAAAATTAAAGGCCGAGGTGAAGCCCAGATGATTATAACACAGAAATGCAGAGCACTTTTCTGCCAGGACTCTCACTAAGGTAACTATTATACAAAGTGTCACAAATGGAGCAGCCATTCTGAATTATTTTTTGAAAGAAATAGCAGATACTGGTCATTTTTTCCCCCTGTTGTGACCTGATTTAGGTTTATTATTTTGCAGTCATTCTTTACACCTTAATTGTGCCCTGCCAGACAGCATTTGGTGGTCAATATGCTTGCAGAATAACATACTTCACTGCCAGAACCGCTCATTCTGCTGAGCTTTATGACAAAAAAATTGATTAAGGTTCCGATTCCCTTGAAAACGTCAAGCCCTTTTGTGATCTTTAATTGGTTCACATTCTAGGTTGCTTAAGAGCAGAGTTAAAAAGCAGCTAGTAATCACGTTATAGAAAATACATTCCCCCAATGACTGAGCACTGTCCCACTTGCTGTAATGCACCCAAATGACTGAAAGTGAGTAAGCCTCTCATTCACAGGAACTTATTTCTTAAAGAGAGAAGACAGCCACTCTGATGTAAGCCATTAAAATCACTGTATGGGTGACCTCATTCAATTATTTGTAAAGAAAGTTCTCAGTTCACTCTATTTAATTTTATACTTTTGAGGAATGAAACTATTGTCCCATCTCATTTCATAATCAATGAGCAGAACTGCAACTCAGTGGTAGATGAGCTACTGAAGGTATATCCATTCTGGGGTACTGAACCTGGACCGAAGGTAAGGGAAGGATCAGGAGTATGTATGAGGAAACAGTACTATTGGCACTGTTCTCTTAAAAGCTGCATGTAGCTGAATCTTGGAACATTTTATATAAGCATTATTTTTTAATCTGATAGCCAAAGGAGTGTTCAACACCATGGACAAGGAATCTGAAGGGGCCTTTTACATTTGTCAACGTATTTCTAATATTCACCACTTAATATACAGTTAGCATAGCCCAAGCAACAGGAACCCTTGGGTCTGATCCCACCCTGCCTCTGTCCTTTGGCAAGTCACTTAACAGCTCTGCTACTGTTGGCCTATCTTTAAAAGGGGCATAATACTTGTGAACGTCAACCATCTAGGTGGGTAATTTGCTTTGAAAATGGAAAGTTGTGTATAGGCACTATGTATTGTTTTATTTTTATTACATTGAGGTTCTAGATACCAATAATACCTAGCTCTTATATAGCCCTTTTAATCAGTAGATCTCAAAGCTAATATTTCAGCCGAATATGGTAAATGAACTTAACATAGCAGGACTTGCAAAAATTGGGTGTACCCACTGTTCGTTGAATGAATTTAAATTGGCCACTTCCTGCACTGGTTCCCCATTGAACAAAGTCAAGTTCCAAGTCACTGTACTGATTTCCAAAGATTTGCATGGCATTGGGTCTTGCTACCTGAGAAAGTCCCCTCCTTCTATGACAATAACCTCACATGAGAGCTTCTCTCCACTGGAAAAATGAAGCTGCCAACAAATAGGGGAGGCAGGACTTCCATCGAAGCAGGACAGAGATTGTGGAACTCAGTGGCAGGTGAAATAAGAATGACCATAGACCTCAGTATCTTCAGCGCTCACTGCAACATCTGTTTCTCTGACTTAGCTTTCCTGCGATTGCCCTCTCGAGCAGACCATCACCATCAGACTTTGTATGCAGATTTCAAAACCAAATCCCAACTGCAGCCTTAAGCATGGTTCTGCCAGCAGGGCTGAACGAGAGAGAGATTTTTGTGTTGGCTTCTTGTGGAAAGTGTTCTGATAGAACAGGTGAGATTATAAAAATCAAGAGCAGGAATTGCAGCAGATGGCTCAAGCAACCTGGCTAATGTACAGGGTGTCAGTTGTCTAGAAATGTGCACACTGACTAGAAAGTACATCACACGCTTTTAATAAAACAAAACAAAAACACGTGTACTTATGGGCTTCTTTCTATTTTACAGTGCATAGAAACGATGCCATGGCCTTAGAGCATGTCCTGGGGAATAATGCCATCTGGGGTCCTTGAGCGGCCACTTACACCAGCTCCTCTCAACCAATCGTTAGTGCTCAGCAAATGTCCTTCCTTTATGTTCTTGTTGCTTAAATATGTGGGGTGGGGGAAGAGAGAGGGGTACAAAAATGCTGATTCTGTAAGTGCAAAAATAAACCCCCTGAAGATAATGGATTTCTGAAGGGCCTGCTTGCACATGTGTGTATCTACCTTTGTGGTGCTCGATAGTAAGTCATTGCTTTGTAGTGGTTTAGTGATATATGCTGGAACTGACATAAATGTACATACAGCCCTCTATAAAATAGGGGTCTGATCCTGTGTTCCATGTGCATCTAGAACTTCAGTGGGCATGTTGAGTATGCAAGAAAAGGGTTTTATCCCTAGGTCAACAAAATCGGTTATTTATTTTTGATGTATAGCTAAGGAGAAAAGTGCTCCATGGACCCTGGGCAGGTACACCTGGAACCTTTTTTTTCCCCTACAGTCATTATGCATGCAGTATATTACCCAAAAGTATCCCTTTGAGGTAGGCTGATGGATACTTAATTCCTTCCTCAATTCAGCAAAGGCTGCCAGGAATGCACAGTACTCTTGTTCAGGGAAGTTTGATTGGAGAGGCTTCCAATCAATAGCATGAGGATAAAGTTAATTTAATACCCCTTCACTGGATAGCAATTTATTGGGGTTTGCTTCATGCTTAAGTATATTAATCTAGCAAGTTTCTTCTTTAAAAAAAAGTCTAGTAAACACGATTGTTCAGTGAGATTGTTTTAATTTAGATATTGGGTTCATTTTTACTTTCAATAACATATTGGTTGTAAAATCATTTGTTTCCTACACAAGATCTGAAGGAACAGAAGGTGCTTTTATGATGTATAGATTGGCTTGGAGGATTCAATATTTGTTTTATAATTTTTGATGGACAGATCACTGTTTATTTTTAAGCATTTTATCAATCTTAATGTTCACAGTGGTGCAAAATTATGGAATTTTTATGCTTTTTTAAAAATCTATTTAAGTTTTCAGAGTTGTGAAATTATGCAATGGGGGCGGGATCAGGCAATGGCCGTAGACATTGAGATTCAACACTTTAAATCTTTATAACCATTAAAACACAAATTGTCAACATCACATGACCAAATATACCACGTAAATGTCACTCAAAGTAGTCCTCAAGCAGCATTTGTCTTTCTTTGCCCATCTGCAAATTTAGATGATTATCAGTGGAAATATTTTTGGTAGGTTTGTGGGTATACAGTGAAATTGACGTTTACTGACAAAAATCTAATCCTCCCAAGCCTACCCAACGCTTCACAAAACACACAGGATATGTCTACACTGCAACAAACACCCGGGGCTGGCCTCTGTCAACTGACAGGCTGGTCTGGCTCAGGCTGGAGCCTGGCCTCTGACATCCTGTGAGGTGGGAGGATCCCAGAGCCCAGTTCTAGCCCAAGCCCATACATCTACATTGCAGTTTTATTGCCCTGCAAGCCTGAGTCAGCTGTCACGGGCCCGCAGCAAGTGTTCTATTACAGTGTAGACATACCTACAGACACTACCCACAAAGAGCCTGGTCTCTTCCCTTCACTTCAATGTGGAGGGAAGGTGAAGCCAGGGAGAAAGTGTGTGCAAGATTGGCCAATAGCTTATAAATGGAACAGATCCTGGATAAGGAAGTGCAGAGACATTACTACTGGAATGAGCAGCTTGGAAAAAGGTAATAGGTTGGGGTGGTTGTTTTGGGTTTTTTTAACTTTTTGAATTTTTTCCCCAAAATTTTCCACACCCAGTGTGTACTGCAATTTTTTTGCAATTAATGTTGTAACCATTTTTCTAAGTGGAGTTTTATTTTAACTGCCTCAGAGTAAGCTTCTCACTGACTGTGACCCTCTGCTCTGCTAACAAAACTGCTCCATGATATTTTCCCCTGGGGCAGTTACCATTAGCTCTCAGGGTAGATAATTTGTGAAGCAAACCCTTAGTCAAATAAAACAGTCTGGTGATCTTATTTTTAAAGGGTTGATATGCTTTCAGCAGAGGGAAATCTGGATAGGTTGACTAATTCAGTGGCTCTCAACCTTTCCAGAACACTCTACCCCTTTCAGGAGTCTGATTTGTCTTGCATACCCCAAGTTCCACCTCACTTAAAAATGACTTGCTTACAAACTCAGATGTAAAAATACAAAAGTGTCACAGCATACAATTACTGAAAAAATTGCTGACTTTCCCATTTTTACCATATAATTATAAAATAAATCAATTAGAATATAAATATTGTACTTACATTTCCATGTATACTATATAGAGCAGTATGAACAAGTCATTGTCTGTATGAAATTTTAGTATTTACTGACTTTGCTCATGCTTTTTATGTAGCCTGTTGTAAAACTAGGCAAATATCTAATCAAATTGATGTATCCCCTGGAAGATCTGTGTACCCCCAGGGGTACACGTACCCCTGGTTGAAAACCAGTGCTTTAATTGCCAATCTGTGTGCCCGTATATTGAGGGGGAGAAGGGATGTATGAGGCTTGATTTTTGGATACACAAACTGGGGTTCTCCTAGCAATGGATTAGGGCTCCTATCTCTGTTACACTGATCACTGTGTGCTGAGATTTCAAACTACCCAAATCACAAAATCTAAAATAATGAATGAATGATCACTCAGCCTTTACAAAAAATCGAGATAGTAAGGCCACAATTATTTTTTGTGCTGGTGGTGGTGGAGGGGGAGATTTTCTTATCAATTAATTGTACAAAACACTTTCACTTAGGAAAATGTATCCTTTTTTCTCTGAAACTGCCAACTCCTCCATGCAGCCCACAAATGGAATTGGAGTACCCTGGATAGCAATGTATTGGACGTGGGAAATGGAGCAATCCAAATTCATCATTGGTGTAACCCCAGTGACTTTGGTGGGTTTTCTTACAGTAGGTATGAACTTGGCGTATTCTTCCTGGATGCAGTTTACTTCTCAGAGAAGTCAAGTCTATTGCATAGTAACGTGTGTTCTTAATATTATTTGCTAGGACAGTTTTTCATGCATTCCTGCATCTAAATGGATTAGGATTTCCCATAGTTGGAAGAGTTCTTTTGGGTTCTGATGGTTTTTCCTGGACTTGGGCGAGATGCAAACTGCGCCGGCCACTTGAGAAATGCTTCTAAGTACTTTCCCAGCTACAGCTATTCTCTGTCTGCTCCAGGACAGGAGTGTGGTGTGGTGTGGTGTGTTGTGTGTGTGTGTGTGTGTGGTGTTTTTATTTGAAGGTTTTTCCCGGTTTTAGGGATGGATGTGAAATGTTGCTGGCAGTGCTGTTGTGAGCCAGAGAGGTTCCTTCAGAGGTGGAAGAAAATAGGTGAGATTTGCAATAAATCTCTCTCCATTGCTGTTCCTTAGGAAATACCAATCTGATAGCTTTCTTTGATAGGATAACGAGTCTTGTGGATAAGGGAGAAGCTGTGGATGTGGTATACCTAGACTTTAGTAAGGCATTTGATATGGTCTCGCATGATATTCTTATCGATAAACTAGGCAAATACAATTTAGATGAAGCTACTATAAGGTGGGTGCATAACTGGCTGGATAACCGTAGTCAGAGTTGTTATTAATGGTTCCCAATCCTGCTGGAAAGGCATAACGAGTGGAGTTCCTCAGGGGTCTGTTTTGGGACCGGCTCTGTTCAATATCTTCATTAACGACTTAGATATTGGCATAGAAAGTACGCTTATTAAGTTTGCAGATAATACCAAACTGGGAGGGATTGCAACTGCTTTGGAGGACAGGGTCATAATTCAAAATGATCTGGACAAATTGGAGAAATGGTCTGAGGTAAACAGGATGAAGTTTAATAAAGACAAATGCAAAGTGCTCCACTTAGGAAGGAAAAATCAGTTTCATACATACAGAATGGGAAGAGACTGTCTAAGAAGGAGTACGGCAGAAAGGGATCTAGGGATTATAGTGGACCACAAGCTAAATATGAGTCAACAGTGTGATGCTGTTGCAAAAAAAAACAAACATGATTCTGGGATGTATTAACAGGTGTGTTGTGAGCAAGACATGAGAAGTCATTCTTCCGCTCTACTCTGCGCTGGTTAGGCCTCAACTGGAGTATTGTGTCCAGTTCTGGGCACCGCATTTCAAGAAAGATGTGGAGAAATTGGAGAGGGTCCAGAGAAGAGCAACAAGAATGATTAAAGGTCTTGAGAACATGACCTATGAAGGAAGGCTGAAAGAATTGGGTTTATTTAGTTTGAAAAAGAGACGACTGAGAGGGGACATGATAGCAGTTTTCAGGTATCTAAAAGGGTGTCATAAGGAGGAGGGAGAAAACTTGTTCACCTTAGTCTCTAAGGCTAGAACAAGAAGCAATGGCTTAAACTGCAGCAAGGGAGGTTTAGGTTGGACATTAGGAAAAAGTTCCTAACTGTCAGGGTGGTTAAACACTGGAATAAATTGCCTAGGGAGGTTGTGGAATCTCCATCTCTGGAGATATTTAAGAGTAGGTTAGATAAATGTCTATCAGGGATGGTCTAGACAGTATTTGGTCCTGCCATGAGGGCAGGGGACTGGACTCGATGACCTCTTGAGGTCCCTTCCAGTCCTAGAATCTATGAATCTATGAAATTAAACATCAGGCTGGTTTGGGGCTCTAGTGTGCTAAGGGGGTATCTGTCCCTTACCAGGCTGCAGAGGTAACCCGTACAGAGAGGAGTAGGGCACAAGAATGTTCAGAGACGGTTCCCAGTCAGGTGGGTAATTATGAATGACTCTGCCAGGTAAATGCATTGGACAGGATTTTGGATCTGAACACAAAGGGAAACTCAGAGTAGGGTCTTGCTGCTGTCCTGCTCTTTTAGACTCTGCTTTCAAGGGGTGATTATTGGAAAAATAATAGACATAGGCTGTTGTTGGGGGGAGGGATGAACTCTCTCCAGCAGGTCTGGATTAGGAGGCACCATGGTCCCATGGGATAGGGCCCTGTAAATCAGGAGACATGGGTTCTAGTCCTGGCTCTGCTGGGTGTACCTGGGCAAGTCATTCCCTTCCTGCCCAGTCTCTATCTATTTAAATTGCAGTCTCTCTGAGGTGGGGCCTGTGGCCTGGTGTACACTGGGAACTTACATTGGCCTAGCTACATCTCTCAGGGTGTGGAAATCCACACCCCTGAGAGAGAGAGAGAGCTCTGCCAACCTAAACCCAGCATAGATAGTGCTAGGTAGAGGGAAGAATTATTCTGTTGATCTCGCTATTGCCTCTGGGGGAGGTGGATTACCTGTGCCCGACAGACGAACTCCTCCAAACAGCGTAGCAGTTCCACTGTAGACAGACCCTGCGTTTCACTGTGGGAGTGGACCTGACCCAATTGGGGCTTCTGGCTTTCATTCTGTTATAAATGTTTACTATTACTAATGTCTTGAGCTCAGCAGGAAGTGGCCTGGGAGAAAAACCTGCAGCTTCCACTGTCTGCCTCCTGCCTTTGTAGCACTGGGCAACTGTGTTTGTAACATCAGCTTCCTCTGAGTGGCTGTCCTGGCTGCCGTTTGTCTGTGCCGGGACACAAGTTGGCGGCAGGATAGGAGTCAAAAGGGGTGCCGATTTAGGGTGATGCGATGGGACAGAACAACCACCAATTCTTAGGGGTGCATCAACAGGCTCCCTTTTCCAATGAATCCTTTTCTATTTCAGGGGTGCGGGTCCCCACCACCTAAAACAGCGGTAGGACATACACTCTAGGGCTCC
Organism: Terrapene triunguis; assembly: GCF_002925995.2. Taxonomy (NCBI): domain Eukaryota; kingdom Metazoa; phylum Chordata; order Testudines; family Emydidae; genus Terrapene; species Terrapene triunguis. Next base: position 4,308,797 of record NW_020665065.1, on the reverse strand, counting down.
AGCATGTCTGTGTTCTTCTCTGCTAAGCAATGCCTCCTATCTACACGGCTGTTTATACCCAGGTACCTGGGCATGCAGTGTCTGCCTTACCTGTAGTCCTACCCCTAGCCAAGCCAAACCTTCTTGCATTTAAAGCTGCTACCTAACTTCTTAAATGCACAGAGGACATTGCTCACCCCAGCCCTTTCTCATCATCTTGGTAGCTAATTGTCTGATGGGGAGGAGGGAGTTTACTGAACTTGGCTAGGGCACAAAAAGGGTTAAAAGGCTCCCGTCCCTGCCTGGGTTTCCGTGAGCAGGGCAGGTCTCGCCGAGGTGTCCCCCTACCAGAGCAGGATTGATTGCATCTTCTTAAGGTCACATCCAGAGTGGTTTTGCTCCAGGGCTTTCCTGGTTTCTGCACTTTTGTAGCTGGCTTGGCAGAGCAGGGCTCTGATTGTTTCCTTCCTATTGGATTAGCTCTTTGTGGGCCAGTAAAGCGAGTCTCCGGGCCTGGTTTTAACAGCGGGAGAGTGTCGTTTGGGGGGGGGGGGGGGGACAGGGGGGGGGGGGGGGGGGGGATTGGCCCGCCGGGGGGGGGGGGACTAGCCCGGATCCGTCTCCCAAGGGGCCTGTGTAGTCAGTACAGGTGGGACGCGGAGCGGGGTTGTAGTTTTGGCTTACATCTAGTCGTGTCTGTTAGTAACTTTGTGACCACGAAGAAAGCGCTGAGGAGCGGCAAGAATCAACCCCCGCTTACACAGTTGGAGGGAGGTTTCCAGGCAGAACACCTGACCCGCCCGGCACGCTGCCACCCCTGCGTCTTCACGGCGAAAGGAGCCAGGGGCGTGCGTTAACTCGAGTTACCTAGCTCGACGTCTAAACGCACCTTGCTCGCCGTGTATGTGTGGGGGGGGGGTCCAGCCCAAGCCCTGAAGGAAGGGGGGGGGGGGGGGGGGGTCGTGCTTTGGGCTCAGACCAGCAAGGCAGAGGGGAGCTGGGTTCAGGGCAGACGGGCGCTGCCCCCTCGGCGCGCTCTAGCCTCTGTTCTCGCAGAATTCTGCTGCCATCTTCCGTGTCAACGCAGCCGAGACGCGCTAGAGCCAGAACCGAGGCGCGCCGGGCTTCGTGCCACGCCTGCCTTTGCCCTGGTGGGGGGCGAGGGGGGGAGGGTAGCAGGCAGCAGGCGCCCCCCCCCCATGTCAGGTTCGTGCGCCCTTCGTTTCTTGGACTCCTTTCCCCGAGGGGGGGTAGCGACCAAGATCTGGACAGAAATCGTCAAGAAAAACTGTCTGGAGAGGAACCCCCCCCTTCCACCCAACATAAGGGGGGCAGCGGACACAGGGTGGCGGGGGGCAAGCATCATGAGTCTCCTGATTTGAACGTCATTGACAACGGTCTTTTTAAAAGCTAGTCAGTCACCGGGGTCATCTACAGCCCTTCCCTCCTCCAGACCCAGAGCTGTGGAAATGACCACGAGCCTTGAAGGAAAACTCCCGTGGGTTGGAGTCGAAAATAACCTTCCCATGGGGTTTTCCGGAGCCAGCCCAGAAACACGAGCGGAGAATTCTATCTGTGCGCTGGCCTGTGTAGACAGAATCCCAGGCGTGATGAATAGCGGGTCGTGGTTAGGCTTCGTCTTTACTGTGGCATTTTGCAGAGCGTTTTCCCGTAGGGCCAGGCGGAGCTAGACGCCGCCATGTCAATGCAGGAACCCTTGCCTAGAGGTTTGGGCTCAGCGAAGCAGGAGAAGGGAGCCAGCCCCGGTCAGTGCTCAGTAGTTGGGTACCCCGTCTTTGCCCGTGGGCCATGGTGTTGTGGACACACAGGGCTATCTGGATGGGGCCAAGCTCTGGTGGCATAGCCTCTCCAGGCATGTGATCGGGGTTCCTGGGAGGTGTTTTCCAAGCCAAAGACCCCGTTTGTCGCATATGCTTAGCCCGCGGTCCGCATTTCTCTCCCTGTCGCGCCTGGATATATCAGGCACCCCCACCGGTGAATGAAAGATCACTGCAAAATCACCTCACACTCCATACGTTTCCCCCTCCCGCCTACTCCATTGAATTATGCCCTTAACTACCTTGAATTTGAAAGGGAGTTATATATATATCTCAAAAAGCTGCTTTGTGTCCTAAATGGATAAAATATGTTCATGTCCCATCAGCTCCCTGTTTGGTCCCATTATGCACCTTTCTAAGAAAAGGAGTTAATCATAAATGGGTTGCCACGGGCTTTTTGCACTTATCGCCTTCCCAAGAGGCAGCCAAAAAGTGGTTCAACTTCCCCAGTTTGCTTGGCTTGGATCTTCCTTTTAGGAACCCCCCCCCCCAAAAAAAGAGGAGAGGCCCCTTTGCCTTTTAAACAAATGTAGAGTGCACAGAAAGGATTGCGGGTGTGTGAAATTTTCTTTCTTTCTTTCTTTTTTTTTTCCAGAGATGCGGTTAGAATCTCCCTGGGCATATAAATAATCAACATCCAACTGCTCTTTGCATGCATGATCAGTACATAATTGGCACCCAAACGTTTTTCAGGTGGGACTTGGAAGAAGTCAGGTTCTTTCGACAGTCCTAAGCTATCGTCTTGAGTTGAAATAATGAAAATCGAAGAAAGAAGCATTGGGGAAAGTCCTGGGTCTTTTTTCCCCCTTGTTTGCTTGTTTTTTTTTTTAAAGTTGATAATTATGCCTTCGGAAAGGCTGTGCTTGGAAAGCTCTTGCAGAAAAGTAATTCTAAGAGTCTAAACTGTGCAAAAAGAAATCGGTGATGTTTTATTTTAATCTTTTTTTTTTCATGCGTGCGAGTTTGTGCTTTAAAAATCAGTTTTCAGGAAAAGGCAAGAACAATGCAGCCTTTTAAAAAATCTGCAGACTTCTGAGAATATGCTTCTCTTCTACCCCCCCCCCCCCTTGATTGAATACACCGGATTTCTCTTCCTAGCAAAGGGGAAGGTTTTGTTCGTTTGGACAGTCTGTGAATACTGTTCTGAAACTTCTTTCAAGTGAGAACTGAAGAGGGAAATGTTAAGTTCTAAGAGGAGACAATACGTTAGCATCTTTGAACAGAGTCCCTTGCATGCAAATAAGGCTGTGGGCAATTTTGGGCAACTTTAATTGGAAGGTGGAAACGTGAAGTTAAGGATACGTAACAAAGTGAATCTAGAGTCGCCGCTCCCACGTTCTGCAATATGGATTCGTGCTGGGGGGGGGGGTGTTCTCGGTCTCCCCTTTCCCCATTCAACCACGCAAATCTGAACGTTTGGAGCAATGCGGATCTTGTCTTCATCCCCTGTAGCCCCCTTCTCCGATTCCAGGGATAAAGTGCGGACCCCCGTGACCGTCAGAGACCCGACCCGTCCACCTGTAAATACTCAGCCCTGGACCGTCTATAGGGAGTCGAATGACACAGGCAGTTACATGTGCTGGCCTTACCCTTCCCGGGTGAGACGGGCCACTCCTGCCTGCCACATGCCAGCGCTGTAGAAAGACGGGGGGGGGTAGGGAACAGCAGCATCTGTCACCTTTTCAGAGCCAGTGTCGGTTTCTTTAGGTAGGAAACCAAAAGGCAGAACCTCTTGCGCCCTCCGGAGCTGGAATCACCCCGCCAGCTGCTTTCCTGGGGGGAGGGTTGCTGGTTTGGGGGGGCTGTTCTTTGCGACACCCTGTGCTAGACTGGGACATGGAGCTCGCTGCAGCTCGGCTTCCTTTAGCCCGCCCTGCTGTCACTGGAGCTGAAACGGACTTTCATCCGTTTCTTGCTTCCCACTCCACCGCTTCCCCTCGCAGGGTCTCCCCAATAATGCCACTGTTCTGGGGGCTGCTCTGTGCCCTACAGGCTAATGCAACCGCGCTCTGGGAGCCAGGCTCCGTTCCCCGCTCCAGAAGGCAACTGCACTTCCCGGAGCGAAGGCAGCCGCAGTTTATGTAACAATATAATTCGGATTGATTCTTGCAATGGGCGCGTGGACTGATTTTGAGTGACTTCGGGGGAGGAGGGGGAATTTTATTTTTTGCAGATCCTGGCGCAAATCTGAAACTTGCAAGTTAGTTTAAATGTGGAACAGGTTTCCCGGAGCGCGGGGGTCGGGGTAATCATAGATGCAATTTTTGCAAAGTGAGATTCCAACCTGAACATTATCCCTTTGCCTTTCACTTTCCCCAGTGACTGGGCCAGCCCTGGGGTTATCTGTATCTTCAAATGAATAGAAGGGGGGGTGTCCCCAGAAATATGGGCTCTCTCCTAGTCAGATCTACATTCCTCAGCCCAGTAACTGGAAAACAACCCCCCCCCCCAGCTCAGAGTGAGTCTGTGCGCCTGCATAGCCTTTCCCTTAATGTGCACTTTATTTTATTTAACTTTATTGTGTTTCTTTCCTTGCCTCAAGACAAGCTGTTCCAGTCAGCTGCCTCTCTCGGCTTCCTGGGCACTCGCGTGGCGACTCCGCGTCAAAGTTCTGAAATAAATCCATCCGGTTAAAGTGTCTGTCATTTTCACCTACCGATCCCCCCCTCCCCGTTAATGTCTTTCTCCCCCTCTGGGGGATTGTGTCGGGCTGGGCCCAGCCAGCCCGGGATGACTTTTCATCGCTCTTGGCTGTGTGCAGACCCTTATTGGAATGAGTGGTCAGACTGCTCATTTCCCACAGCCATAAAAGGTCCTGAACTCAATTAATGGCTAATAATTATACAGCTCACTCCGCTGCAGCCCTCATTAGCATGGGGGCGAAGGCATGTACACGGAGGGGACTCACTCCGTATGCAGCAATGTTAATTGCGGTAGCCGAGCATCAATATAGGGCGAAAGAAGGTTGCCCTGTTCTGTCTTCATCCATTGGCCCCGCTTTATTTATACTGAGAAGAAAGGAAGGGGACAGTTTACACACGATCCATGGCGCGGACTCCTCATTACGTCCTCCTGGCTCTCCGACTTTGAAGCCAACATTTTTTTGATTAGGAATCGTTGTGAATCAGAATTAATTAGGAACAATAGAGCGAACCCCACCTTCGCCCCCGCCCCTCTCCCCACACACCCTTCAGGTTCGGTGCTTTGCCTTCTCGGGGGAATTCGCTCCCTTGTTCTCCACAGGCAAACAATGCGTGAAACTAAACACAATGCCGGCGATTTCTCCTCTTTTCCACGTGTCTTCAGAGAAACTGGCTCTAGTGCAGCTTTGATCTGTGTTGAGAAAAATGAGGGGAGGAGGGGTTTGACTTTTCAGGGGTAAAGATCTAAACGGATCTTCCTTTAATAATTGTTACGAACATAACACTATCTGGGAAGGCATCCGATATTTTGCAGGATAGTAAATTAAATCTGCACGCAGTTCAGTTTAAACCTCCCGTTCTCTCTCCCTCCCCCCCCCCGACTTAATTAAAGAAACTCCCCTCTTGAGTTACAACCCCCCTGGTGCCCGGTTTGCTGGCTATTAAAAAATGGATCTACATTTTTGTTTCAGGCGAATGGAGGAGGGATAAGGTGTCGAGCTCCCTTCGAGAATTAATTTTTGTACGGATGTAGATTTTCTGGGTCCCTCTCTGTCCTGTAACCCCTGCAAATCAACACACTTCACTGAACGCTACAGCATCCGCCTTTGAAATAGGTGGAGAGTTGAGCTAATTTTAAGCAAACAGGGACGTTGAATAGAGCGTTTGGGTATTTTAGAAATTATGTATCTCGGTAGGAAAAAATGTTTCTCCCCCCAAAATGGTTTTCGTTTGCGGCATAGCGGCTAAATTATTATAATGCACAGGCCTGTCAGAAAAGAATTACAAATCTCCTAGCAGGGCTGTGTAACAGCCTGTCCTGTTACATCAGGACACTTCGCCCTTTCCATTATAAAACGGTTTAATGGTTTATTACCTGTCAATTGCTTCTTGGTGTAATTTAGCAAGTCTTCTCCTCGCAACAAAACATTTAAATCAAATGTAACAAATAATTTAGCATTTATTTTAAATTTTTCATGCAAGACGGTTGGGATTAATTAATTTTGTGCTGGCATCATGCAAAAACTAATTAAACTGCCAGGATGGCATTTTAAGACACTTGTGCATCATCCTATTATCCGAAATGTTATTTTAAATCCTCTGATATTTGAGGTTTGAATGATCCCTTTCGCAGCCCCTTGTTTTAACGTGTGCGCTGGTACTCTACTTTGGACCAGTTAACTGTGAGTTACACAATGGACCGCAACGAATGTGAAGGAATTCTTAAATTGATCGTGTATTTTTTAAAAAAGAAGCTTAATTTTTCAGGGCCGTAACGGGACCAGTATTTTTATTCCTGGAAATTAGTAAACTGCATTGAAATTAGTTTTGGGATCCAAATATATTTTAACATTAAAAAAACTAGCCAGAAAATACTGTGCTTTAGGAAGACACGTGCAGTGAGATATATATTTAGATTATATTAGCCTGATAGAATGGTATTTTTCGTCCTATTTTATTTCCAATTTTCTCAGTACAAATGCCTTAAGAATTCTTGTTGGTTTGGTTTTTTTTCTGTGCAGAAGACCAGCAGAATTCCCTCTCCCTCTCCTTCAACAAGGAATGATGATTCTTAAGCAGCTTTTTAGGGGCGTTTGGGTAAATAATGTTTTTCCAACGGCGTATGCAAATAAACAGATCTTTACCCAGGGAAGGCGCTATTACAGTTTATTGGGTAAATAATATGCCTTTAAAAAAAGTAGCACAAGTGTTTACCTGATTCTAAAGACCATTTCATCGGAACAGCGCTTTTAGGAGGCATTTCAGCTTCTCTCCACTTTCACCCCACATCGCCCCTTGCACCCACTCGTTTTATTAACCCCACCCTTACAAATATAAAGAGAGTGCTACAGGCTCGGGGCAAAGAATGGCCAACGTCGGGTTTCCCAGCAGAATCCTCTGGCAAAGGGGAATAACTCCGCGTTCAGACGTGTAAATCTGGCTTTGCTCAGGGCGGATGCTGCGGCCCCATTTCAGTGTTTTAGAACAGGAGCTCTTGCAAATCGGTTTGTGACCAGTAGTGAATCCTTTGAATTAATCACACACACACACACACTCTGAGATCTTTTCCAGGGCAGCCGTAAACATCTGTTATTTAAACAAACACAAACTTTCCCATTGACAGGCTCGACGCAGCGAAGTGAAAGAAACTAACACAGGCAGCGACAACCAGGAGCTTTGCACGGCAGCTCCTCCTTCATTGACTGGCCCAGTGCTGAGTTCGGGGTTCTGGCTTCCCCCCCCCTGGCCAATTGCTGCTGACCTCCCAGCCACCCTCACTGCCTGCAAATGTTTCCAGTCTTACCCTTAACTGCCCCCTTGTGCCTGCAGCGAAACGGGGCTTTGAAGCCGGGATGAAAGATGCTGAAATTACTGGGCATAATCGGGGATGAAAGGGAATTTGCGTGGGTTACAATGTGGGGGTTGTGTGTGTTGTTTCCTTCGTTTATTGATGGCAGATTAAAAAGGAAAAACCCTCTAGGTAAGCGTGTGACATTCTTCCCGGCTAATCTGCGCCTCGCTGACACTAGAGCAGAGCGGCCCCTTCATGTGCCCAGGGGAGTTTTGCGTATTTTTTAAAAATAATTCTCTGTATAATCTCCCTCCAACGCTGGGCAGGAACAATCAGCATTTGTGCTAAAATCCTCGGGAAGAGAAAGCAGGTGCCCCAGCTCCTGCTCGAGTCACAACATCTCAGCCATTTTAATCTGCTTTACTACTTAAAAAGCACTTGTGCACACCAGCTTGCCAAGTGTAAACCCATGTGTTCCAAGCAGTGGAAAACCACCTGAAAGCCGCCTCTCAGGTGCTGCTGTGGACATGTCCGCTCCCAGACTGGGCTGCCCTGCCTGCTTCGTGGCTGATGGTGAAGATGACCAACCTGGGGCTCACTGTCGTTTTAAACGAGGATCCTGGCACGCAAAGTTTCGCCTGGAGCGTACAGTACTTTCAAAGCCAAGTTCACAACGTCCAGAAAGCCCAGGACTTTGCAATGAAAATGCCAGCCAGGCGACCCCTAAATTAGAACCACTCCAGTATCCACCTTAGAGCCCCTTTAAAATATAACCCGCGCGCCGGTGTGTGTGTGTGTGTGTGGAGGGGGGGGGGGTGCCCTGGCTGGATGAGAAACCAGAGATGAAGGTGGAAATAGGGGCAGAGGCAGACTCTTAAAATGGCGATCTCCCCAGGACTGGTTTGTGCGTGTGCCCGGCTGACAGACCCACCCTCTCCAGCCCCAGAGTGTGTGCCTGGGCTAACTGCAATTCCCCTGTCATGACCCCAATGCAGAAGGGGCTCTGCACTCTTCTCTCCTGGCCAGTGGTTTTTGTTTTAAAATGTAAAGGCCTGAGCATTTTCATGGGGCAGGAAAACGATTAAGATCCTGCCTCCACGTGGCCTCCTCCGGGGGGGTATAGCCTGAAACCAGCTGCAGGAATGCACCCAGCATGCGTTTGGGGATCCTGGCGAGCTACCGTTAAATCCCCCGGAGAGAGGCAGGTATTCCCTGGGCCTTGCTCAGCCACTCACCCGTATTGTCTGCGTCCTCTGAAATCATTGTACAGGGCTACAGAGCGAGCTGGAGGAGCGGTGGTGCTGTGGGGATAGAACACAAGGTTATGTGGCTCCACTCGCCAGGCCAGGCGTTCACAAGTGACCCTTCCCCAGCCCAAGCAAGTAGAGCAGCAAGGAATCCCTCCACTTATCCGTGCAAGCGACACGTATTCAAACAGGTGCAAAAGAGGATCATACGGATTTCTCTGTAAAATCAAATACCCGGCGAGCAGGTCGCACGTCTGCTCCGGCCAGGGACGTCGGGCTTTTGACAACAAGCCGCAGAATCGGTATTTGAGGATGGCCAGAGGTTTCATCTCGGGTGTTTGGGATTTGCTGAGCACCAGCATTTGGTCTTCAGTCCCGTTTCCTCCCCTTGGGAGGTCAAGTCTGAAATATAGCAAAACACCCTTTGCGCTGTGCGGGCGTATAAACCAGGGACGTGGGGCTGGGGGAAAGGCATGTAAAACCAGGGTGTTAGCCGGCTGTCTTCTCTGCGCATCGAATCGAACCATATTCATTCGAACCTAGCAGGAGCGCAGTGTAAACGGAGATCACTCCTCGATTTGTTTGGATTTTTTAAAGAACAAGACAATCAAAATATGTTTTTGATCTAAAACCAATTTTGTAAAAGGGGACCCTGGGAAAACAGCGGGGATTCTTGTTCAATTATAGATACTCCCCTCTGTCCGAATCAGGAAAGCACACTTTCAATAATGTGTGTGTGTGTGTGTGTGAGAAAAATAAATACAGTTTGAGATTGGTTCTTGGCTTTTTAGGTCCACCCCCCCTCCCTCCCCGAATAATCTAGGGTAAATCCGATGTCAGTTTTGTACCTGTTTTTTGCAAGGGGGTGGCGGGGAGAGGGAAGGAAAACTGCCCCCCCCCATATGGTATATTTCCTTCTTTGTAAATTATTGTAGGAAAGATGGTAGGGGGAGGAGGAAGGGATGGGGGACCGAAGAGAAATCCGTTCGATCTTTGTTGCAACATTTAAACTGTGCACGTATTTACTACATCAGCGTTGTTAATACAAGATGTGAAAATCATTTCAAAGTAAAACTAAGGGCTGCTCCGAATCTCTTTGCCTCGCCTTAGTTGGGAGCTCGTTTGCTTTGCTTTGCATTTCATTTCCTCTGTTTAATTTGTAATGAAAAAATAAAATTATTCCTTTTAAAAAAAAATAGACCAGAGAGTCCATCTTGTCACTGACACTGTCTAGGAATCTGTAACGAGAAAGTCCTGCTAACACAACTGGTTCCTGGGATAGTCGGACGCAGCATTTAGTGGATCGCTGCTGCTGCATTATTTCTGGAAGGAAATATAGACATATATGTAATCGGGATGCTGGATATTTGGCAATCGAAAGGCAGGCTTATGATTAAGAAGAGTTGCATAAGAGAGATGTGTCTGCACAGCCAGGGAACACTACTTTCAATTATACCTTTGTGTAATCCGTATTAATAGCAGTTTTTACACGTTCGCCTGCTGTACAGGGTAAAAGGGACAGCTGTGCCGGGGGGGTTGGGGGTATATAAAAATCCCCGAGATTCCGCTGTGCTCTCTTCACAGGTGAAGGTGATTTGACCTTCTGGTATAGTTCAAGCTCTTCATACGCACCTGAGTGCACCTTCACTCAGCCAAACAGCTGGATTTTAGCACTAGAGTTAAACAGATCATCTAGCAGAAGCACTGTCTGCAGTTCATTGCTTCCTAGATATAACGCGATGGAGTTCTAATAAGTATATGTCTTGTGCGAGAAATGCTATTCTTGCTAATAGTTAATGCAAGATACACCCTTGTATATTCGGACTCCAGCAAAGAATTATTTGCATGCAGAATTCTTTTTTTAAAAAAGCAAAGCCGTGTGCAATTAGCAATAGCATGCTTTTAGATACTTAACTTCAAACCAATCTGCTGTTTGTACTCGAACCCCGACTCCTGTTACTATAGTCTTCCAGCCCCGTTGTCATTTGTTAAATCGAGTTTTTTAAATGCCATTTGGAAAAAAAAATCAAGATTTTGTTTTCATGTCTGTTCTGCAAAAACAGTGAATGGACAATAACGTCGAAAAGAAAAGAACTAAGAACATTTAACCCAAACCTGGGTCTTCCATTACCAGCTCATTTTAGGGGTGTGGAAGATACCTACGGTCTTTGTAGGAAATATTTCAACTGATTTGAAACGTCAGCTCTGCTGTTTCAACATTTAAGCTACAAACAATTTGAGTTTCCAACCTGCGGGTCCGCACAATGAAGTGAAACGACTCTCTGAATATTACTACATTTTCAAGAAAGAAATCTGCAATCCGCATTTCAGCACTTTTCGCGACACGTGGTTGGAAGTTTCACTATCTGTCTATTAAAAAATTGGGCTCCTTCCCCTCCCCACCTATTACTAAATAAGTAACATCTAAAAGGGCCCTGCTTCCATCTGCAATTAAAGAGGGCAGTGAGGAAGGGAAACCCAGTAATTAGCAAGGATAATTCCACCCCCCCCCCACCTGCAGTGCAAAAGTTCAGCTGGCAGAATGGCTTCCAGGAGAGAGCCCAGCCACCCATCTAACTTTCCCTTTGTTTTTGGAATGCCTTAGAGTGAGACGCTTCTGCTCGCCGAGTCCCCAATATGTTTCTGCACCTTCACTGCAAATCGGAGTACTTTCCCCAGCCCGCTTCTGTTCCTGAATGTTTATGAAGTCGCTCTCCCTCCATATTAATCTCATTAAATCCTACCTTTCAACCTTCCTCCGTGACCATCTGACCTGGCCACTTGAATTAAAATAGTGCTTTCTCCGCAGTCAAAGACAGCACATCAATCACCCAGCTATTTACACTTCGCTCCTTTCTTCAAAGAGGGTCTGTCTGATCTGTCTGTGCCTCCACTTCCGGGGATCACGGACAACTCCAATGTCTAGGCAGGGATCACTTAGGAGTAGCAGTATTTTTAATATTCCCAAGGAGGCGATCACTATTATTATCTGGCGTCCAGAAAATGGCTCTGCCTTGGTACCTAAAATGTAAAAGCATGAGACTCATCTTTGCTCTCTCCAAACCAGGGTCTTTTCTACTCCTCAGAGCCCCTTCAGTGGGTAGGGGATGGGTAAGGCAGAGCATCTCTCCCATCCGGGAAGGGACAGCCTCAGAACTGGATGGCCCAGTCCAGACAGGAGGTCGAGCTAGATTTTTTTTGAGAGGGGAGGCGGGGGAGAAACGTATAGAAATGATATGGGATCCTTCTGAAATCCAAACTCAGGTACCTGCCAGAGCTTTGAATCAAAGGCACAAATGTAGACTGGACCATATGTTTCTCTTTAACCCAGCATCCTAATTCTCAGTCTCTTTTAAAAACACCGGCGAGCTATTGTTTTTAACCTTTTAACATATTATTTTGTCTTAATTAATTGTCGAAAAAAGAAGTGCAGAAACACACACGCCACGCCAAATCGTACAGATTAAGTGTGACTGCATCTTGTGCTACATGCAGCCGCTCTTGGCTAAAAACCCAAACAGAATTCCGACTCCCCTACTAGCACGATCAAGGTTACATATATATTTAGCAATATTGGCCATATGCAAATGTGCACAGCATAATAAAGAAAGGACTCTGATAGCAAAAGTGCCACACACCCCCCAAGCCTGAAAAAGTGTAAAACCGGTGTTTAAATTTTTAATTAAAATGTTCACACACAAAAATGTCAGCAGACATTCTCGTTACGGCATTCAAAAAAAAAAAGGAATATCCTTGTGAAAACCATTATATGATAGCATGGGGCAAATCCCAGATAATGATTTTAAATAGCCACGCAAACCTCCGAATCAAAGCAAAAAAAACCCAAAAAACCTGGCTGTCAAAGGAAAAGTTACAGTAAATTAAAAAAAGTTAATCAAAAAAACCCCCAAACAAGCCTGTTTAAAATATTCGCAATTACAGAATGACACCCTCTAACAATCTCCGTGCTACAACATTGCTATTAAATAATAGTAATAATTAATAATAAATAATCACCTCTTTATAGGATGGTACCTTGATCCTTAAATATTGTCCAGTGTGTAAGGTCAGTGTGCAAAGGGTTAGGCTTAGAGTGGGTTGATTTTTCTTAAAGGGGCAGATCAGGGAAAGGCTATGATGGTGCTGGGGGGGGGGGGGGAGATAAGTGATCTGAAGAAGAGGATAGGACCAAAAAAAACCCCCTGATGGTGATGAATACATTGGAAAGTTTTTTTGGCCCTGGCGAGGGTGTCAGATTGAATGCTCTGTGCGCATGTGCGAAGGTGTCCAAACTGACAATGCTTGGGAGATGAAGATAGTGTGTAGCTGCTTCTGGGCTCAAGGAGGAGGAGAAGAATCCACAAGCCGACAAGATGAGATCCAAGGCGAGGGCGAGAAAACTGCCCAAAAGTAGGTCCTTTCTTTCCCTTCTTCCGCTTCCAGGGTCCCCTCCAGGGTCCCGCAGGATCTGTGCCGCCGGAGGGCTGGGCGGTGGGTGCTGCTGCGGGGCAGGAGCCCCCTTTTCGTGCCCTTTCTCATTCCTGGAGCGAAATAGATGCGAGAGCCCTGCTGTCCACCCGTTTTTTGTGTGTGAGCGGCTCAGCACAGAGACGCGCTGGGCTCAGCAGAGCGGCGGCTGGCAGTTTCCTGCGGGCTGGGGGTCTCTCTTGCACCCCAGAAGCGCTTTGGTGGGGTTCACCCCGGAGGAGCTGGAGGAGAGCAGAGATGGCCCATAAAGGGGGGGAGAGAAGCGAAAGTTAGCTGCAAAGTTGACGAAAGGGGATAGCAACTTTTTTTTTTTTTTTTTTATTGAGTCGTTCCAAGTCTTGTGAAATAATATTCCTGGCTTTTGAAATAGTGGGCGCTAGAGATCTGCGTTTGGCACTAGCCTTCAGGATCCAACGAGACTTAACATTTGAGAGAGAGAGAGAGGGAGAGGAAAAAACCCCACTAGTCTAAGGGACAATTATTTAGGAGAGAGAGAGAGAGAAGGGAAGAGAATTTGTATCAAAATGGATCCTTTCTCACGAAGGGTTTGGATTCGCAGATTCCTACGCTGAAACGGAAAGATTTAGACTCTCTCAGCTGGGGGGGAGGGGGGGTTAAGAAGGTATGGGGGGGCACGACAAGGGGGTGTCTTTCTATAGGTTGTGATTTTGGAATTTCAGCTCCTAAGTTTTGCGGCAGATTTTTCCCCATCGCCTGGACTCGTTCTTCCTTCCTTCCTTTCTTTTTTGAAAAGCTGAATTTTCACACGAGGAGTTGGGTTGCTGTAGGAAAAGGGTGGGTTTATTCCGACCCCCACCGCTTGTAGAGCCCAGCTTGAAATACCTGCTGTGTTTCCTAGCTGGGTCGATATTAAGGTTTTGGTGCAGTAGGGAATTTAGGTGCCTATTGAATCTGTCAAAAGCTGCGCTTTTTTATTTTGTATTTTATTTTTTTAGTTTCTGTTTCATTCTGGCTTTGTGCAAAATATCTGGAGACTGTAAGTTCCAACTCATTCTCTGTACTACTTACATTTGTATTTGAATACTTTTACAATAGTGATGTCTAGTTTGTTTAAATGGGGGGCACTTTCACACTGAGTCTTTCAGGACTGATTAATCCTTGGACGTTACAAGAATATGTGGGATCCGAGAGCGGCCCCTTTGCATGTAAATAATTTTTTAACATAGGTCATGGCAGTGCCGAGGTGAGAGCTGGTTCAGGTAAGAAGAGTGAAGTTTGTATCTCAATGCTGGGGAAGAGGAATTAGATTCTTAAACGACCATGCGATAGGAAGGGGAAGAAAACTAACTCGTATTTTAGGTTTATTTTATTTTATTTTGTAGTTTAAACTCTTAATTTTCCAAAGGGGGAGGTAGATGAAAGATACACACAAATCCCTTACTATGTCCAGGGTTTATTTTGTAATTCAGGTGTGTTATGTAGCATCTTTACTTTTTTTTCCACGGCCAGGGGATATTTTTTCATGGTTTACCGTGTCCAAGTCCTACCTCCACCCAGACAGTGGCTTTTCCCCCTTCTTTCGGTTGGAATTGCTCTTCCAAATTTTCAACAGTACTGTCCGAAATAAGAGTACGACTCTACATACGGGCTTAATACATAATAAAGCAAATTGCATTTGTCGCATAGTTTGCTTCCCTTTGAATCATTGCAAAGTGGAGTGAGAGTTCTTTTACCACAGTCTCTGAAAACTGACACGTCTAAACACTTTTATTTTTAAAAGGATACAACTCACACCCGCAGCGCCAGGGCAAGGCCCAGTAACTTACCTCTGAGGTTGTATTTTTTCAATATGCTCCATTAGGACACCCAACCGGCCCACATAGCTGTGTGCATATGTGTAATACACACACACACCTTTCTCACAGTTAGAAATGTGGCTATGTACACACAAAGGCGTGCGTCTTACAATGTACATGGGCAACTTTTGAGTGCATTATTAGGGAAGTTGTCTTGCAATTAATACTGTGATTTTTCCACCTATGGATTACAGGCCCGCATTAAAAAAATACCCCGTAAAATACCGAAGCTTATTTATTGCCTTTTATTTAAGGAGCTGAACATTTTTGAACGGTCTTTCTTTTTTCCCTTGATGCAGAAGGCTGAGGAGCACGGAGTCGTTTTTATTTTGTAGTTTAGCAGCTCTAATGGGGGTGTGTGTGATGCAGATGTGAGCATCTCGCATCTCATTCTACACACCCAGTTATACAGAATGCCCCCCCAACTTGCCTTTAACTAGAATTGTGTGTCTGCAGCACCTATCCTGCTGCTCCCACCCGAGAGCCGCCCATGGTGGGAGTTCGGGAAGTGAGTTTCTGCAGCTGAAGCGCTAATGGGTTTTCAGTGCTGGGCTGTCTGAAGCGCTAGCTGGGACTTCTCTGCCTGGAACAAGACACTTCGCTTCTGCACTAGGCGCTGCTGCTCAAACACGGCTCTTTTGCACGAGCACTAATGCGAACTGGACGTGTCTATTCGGAAGGCTGAGCACTGATTAAAATCAGGTGTTTCATACAATACACGGGCCAGCGGTTTATGGGGTTTCAGCCTAGGATTTTTAGGGATCACAGTTCAAAACAGTAGCCCAAACCTACGGTTTCCATCTCCCAGGAGTATTTATTTGCAAAACAGATTATGCTCCTACAGGACCATGTGTATCTCTCTGTGTATCTAATGCAGTCGGCTATTGATGTTCCCACACGTCACACAAAGCTCCAGCACACACCTTCCCCAACACACCTCTGGATCCGCACTCGTTAAGCCTCGATCCGATTAATGTGTGTTTGTAGTTATTAATACGCCCATATATCCTGTGGTAAAGCGATACACAAACCTTCTGCGGACTTGGTATGCAGGCTAGTGGTGTACAGTATATTAAAAACACAATCTGTTGTAGAATTTCATTTCATTGGACAATATTTTAAGCAGATGTGAAGTTCTCCTGGGAGTTTGACTCTATTACCTGATTTCGAAAGGGGCTGGGGGAGTGGGGGCAGGTTAGAGAGAAACTCTTTGTAATTTTACTCTGGCTCACAAGGCGAAAGGCAAGTCTAAAAAGCTAAAGCAGTTCCTAGCTAGAGATGCAAATTATTTTGGATCACTTCAGACTATAATTTATCTATTGGGACAGGAGCCTCTCGGCTTTAATAGCTGTAAATCAAAAGATTAGGCTTTATAATAAGGTGAGTAAGGGCCAAACTACGGAATTCCACAGCCAGAGAAATGAAACATACTGCCTTACGGTATAATATTAATCTTTGCGTATTATAATATATAAAATATATATTATGTGTGTGTGTGTGTGTGTGTGTACGCACAGTGTCTGCGTATATGCACAGACACAAGTGCATATGCTAAGCGCCTTCAGAATCAGCCGCTTGCAATGCTTTCTGTGTTTTGCAAAGTATTTTCAATTAATGTTGCTTGATTAGGGTTTTTAATTAAGATATCTTCTGTTCTAAACCCCTCTGGTACTCGGCGATCTGTTAACCCTGAAGGAAATTTCAGCTAGATCATCAGGTATAAAAAACCAATGTCGAATGTGCCTCTTAATTGTTTTTTTCAGTATGTGCGTGTGTGTGTGTGTGTGTGTATATATAATAATGTGTGTATCTATCTAGTGTTTGTGTATATACATATATGCGTGTGTATAATATTATAATATTTTAATAGACCTAATAGTTTAAAAAGAAAACAAACAGTAAATAATAAGGGAGACCCTTTCCCTAGGACTGAGAATATCTCTTCCATAAATGAAAATGTGATGGGACAGGACATCAGCTATTCAGAAGTTAACACATTTAAATCCGATTGTAATACACCCGATTTCGACTCGCTCCATTTCGAGATCATTAGATTACTTTTGGAGGGTTCCCACTGATTTGATTTTTTTTTAAAGGCCCTATTCTAAATAAACATCCATGTTGGGAAACGACGGCCAACCCTTTTGCGTTCACATTTGCTTTTCATTATTAGGAACATGACAAAGTTAAAGTCTGAGGTTTGAGTTTTAGGCGAGGATGTAACAGTCTTCAGAGCTGAGCTGTGCTGAAGTATTTCTTAGAGAACTGGTTGCGAGTCCAAACTCCCCCTTGCTAGTTCGTCAAAGGTTTTATAGTGTTTCTTATTACGTATTATGGGGCTTCAAACGTCGCTCTTTAAGAGGACAGATTTGGCTTTTCCTTTTATTATTTTTTAATTGACTATAAAAATGCGCCAATGATGCTACTACCATGGGACAGAGAGAAGGAAATGAACTAAAATGCTGAAAAAACCAAGCAACTCAAAGTATCCTCGTCACTGTTTTTTAACAGAAGGTTCTAATATCGCAGCGACAAAACAAAACGAAACCCCAAAGCGAGGTTGGTTCATCTTCATGTCTTAAAAGTGACCTGAAGCTTGCAACCTCCTTGGCCCGGTCTGGGCGCAGATCAGATTCCCAGGCCTAGCAACGCAAAGACACCCAGGGAGATCTACTGTTCCAAGAGACGGTGCTGCTGTTTCTCCTCTTTGGGTCTCAGCCCGGCTTGCCTGCGCTATCTGTCAGAAGGGTTTTGTGGAGGCAGTTTTAGGAAAAATGTTTGCGGTGCATGGCTTTGGTTAAGAAGTCTGGGTCTCCCTCCCTTCCTTTTGGTTTGGGGCTGGCTCTTTGTGTGTGCCCCCTCCGAGTCCTCGCCTTACACTAATCTCACTCTTCAATCTCGGAGCACTTTCAGTGCTCACTTCCCAACCAGCTGCCATAGCAATGGGGTCAGGGAGCAGGCAGCCGGGGGGACGGTGTGGGGTAGACGTGGGTGGACTTTATTCAGCAGAAACGCCTAGGTGTGAGGGATGTGCCTGGAGGTGCGCGCGTGTATAAAGGCACGCGTGTGCACATTATCCCCACGCGTGTTACACTTCTCTGGAGAGCTAGAGCCTGCCTACAGCTCTTCCGATGGGGCACAGGGGATGCGAGAGGCCAACACTCCTCTTGCTGTCTCTCTCTTTCTGAAGGGTTTTATTTCAAAAGCAAACAATGCCCTATGTTGTGGGAGTAATGAAGGCCGATCTGAACAGGGCATGCCCAGGGAGGCTGTTTTGATATATATTTATATCTTCGTCCCGCACTCGTCCGCTCTCTCCTCTATTTAAATGTAGCGATTTCTAGTTCAATAGAGGGCCAGCTCACTTCTCTCCCGTCACCCCCCCAAGTCAGTGCCCTAGCGAGCCCGGGTCCCCAGGCTGGGAGTTGCACCGAAAAATGTCCTCTTCCTGCAAAGTCTCTCTCCTCCCCCGCGCCGCCCAGTGCACCGCCCAAACCAGGAGCGTGTCTCTGCCGAGTGGCCGTGGGGCGGCGTGTCCGCGTGGGTTGCTGGGGAGAAAGTCGGGGATTTAAAGCACATTTACACGGCGGGGCAGAGGAAGCATGTGGCAAAGGATGTCACACGGACTGTCTGGCTCAAGCCGGTCGCAGATGTCAACACTCCCCATGAAACAATTTGTTGTCACCTCGATTAGGGGCTCGCACGTCATGCGGGGGGGGCGGCGCGGCCAGCCGGGTCCCCACCGCCCGGGCCCCCCGGAGACCGGCGCCCGGGGCGATCCACAAGGGGGGCCGGGCCCGAGGGGAACGATTCCCTCCCTGCGAGCGCCGCGCCCACGGGGCAGCTCGCAGCTCGCTCCAGCATTGCGGGTGGGCTTTGGGGGGGGGGGGGGGGAATGTAAACCTGAGAGGAAGGGAAGCAAACCGGAGCGAACCCGGAGTCTCCCCCTGGCTAGAAAGTGTCTCTTCGCTGTCTTAGCTCACTCTGGGCATGGTCGCTGCATAAAGGGCTTCTTGTGTCCCCACTTTGCCGAGGCTCTTTGGCATGTAAATACAAGCAGGTGTAGCCACTCCGGAGGAAGAAAACGCCGGGTAGGCGAAACACCTTTCTCTCGGTGCCGGAAGCGTGCAGCGTGACCTGTCTCCCTGCCCCCAGCTCAGAGGTATGGGAAGCAGCTGCCGCCTGGCTGCTCCTGGGCCACACAGCGCTGGGAGCCCGCGTGTGTCTGCAGGGCCTGGCCGAGCCAGTCCCGGGCTGGCCCTGGCCGAACTCTGCAAACGCCTCGTCCGTTGCCCTGTCTCCCAAGCCCCCTGGGCAGATCCAGAGCTGGAGAGGGGCGAAAAGCGAGTCCAGTTCTTTGCTCTCAATGACCGCTCAGAGCAGCCACCCAGCTCTCCCCGCCTGGCTTGGTCCAACTGGGAAGGAACCTGACGCTGTTTGTGCAGGACGCTAAATGACAGGGGTGGGGGGTTAAAATGTGCCACTGGGCTGTGGAACTAAACCCACTCGTGTTTTTTTTTTGTTTTCGTCCTCAGCACTCAAGGAAACCTCGCCAATAGTTTCTCTTTACTGTTCCTCCGCTGGCGGCTGCTCCCCCGTTTTATTCAATTAAGCAATTAGGAGCCCTTGGGGGGTTCTGCTCTGGTAATTAAGGTGATGGATAATTAGTGTTTCAACAAAAATTATCCAGGATTAAAAATCTTTTTGACGAGTTTAGGTGGTTGGGGTTTTTAAAATCCCAAACAGCGTTAAATAAAATTGATCAGGATTTTTGTTTTAATCCCGTTTGCTAGAAGCTGCAAAGGGAACAAATACACCCAACTGGTCTTCTCTCTGCGGGCCCAGAAAGAAACTTTGCCAAGTAACTAAAGCCTTGATTATTTGACCTGTGAGGTTTTTTTTTATGTTGCTGAACTTGTCCATAGACTAACTAACAAGATTTAAGGTGACAAAGTATTTTTCTGGAGCTGAAAAAGACATTGCAAATAAAGATTTAATGTAGCTGTATAACAACATACCTGGTGCATGGAGCTCAGTATACCATTCTATGTAGTTTGTGTGCAGAACATGTATTATGCACACATCCCTACAATCTGTATACATTATCGGGTTTGTGTGAATATATGGGTATAATGCAAATATATGAAACACACACATAAAGTAACACATTATGTCCTTATCACTACATAGCTATGTACATTAACTGTATCCCGTGTGTGTGTATGGGGGGGTAAAAACAGAACACGTGATGTAACATGTTTTATGCTTGTATCTATATAGGCAATGTTAGTGTACACATATGGATGTGTACATCATGTATACATGAGTATTAATGTACACGTGTGCTATGCACACATCACTACCTATGTGTATCCTACCTGCAAAAACATGACCACTCTTTTTTAAAAGAGAGAAGCTTCACTGTGTTTAGGTTTTGTGTTGAACCTGTAGTGTAAAACTCCAAGCAAACCTACAAAGGGAAAGTGGGACCATTTAATTAGGTTATAAAAAGAAACAAGAAATAACACAATTGCAACTACAGGTTTCTGTGGACAAACGTCCAATGGAACAGCCTCCGTTAGGACGCAGGGATGAACAAAAAGTCACTCATTTTTTTCCTCTTATGTGTTTTCCTCCCCTGAGCAGGAATGATGATAATAAAAAATATAACGAAAAAAGACTTGAAAACCAATAAGTTTTCAAAGCATTAAACTGGAGCAAACCAGGCATACCTGAAATACGTAAACTCTCCATTCATTCCTGGGCAAAATGCAATGCAGAAGCTAGGCTTTCACAACACAGAAGCAGTGTAATTCATAGCTGTCGCTCACTGTAATAATATCCCAGCTCTTTAGTTGGACGTAACCATTCCGTGACTGGTGATAAAGGAATGCTCTAGCTTGCCTGCTGCATAGAGGTTACACCTGCCTGCATGGGCTGCACTGCTGGCTGCATAAATAGGCTCAATTGTTAAGTGAAATACCTTAAGCATATGACAAGGGAATCTTCTGTTTGAGAGGGAAATATCCCTCTATGACATGGCTCTGTAATGTTTGTAAAGCACTCTGAGATCCTCAGAAGTAAAGACCCTATTGAGCAAAAAGCATTATTATTGTTATTATGACTATTATTATTATGGCTTACATATTTTATAAAAGCCGTGTAATGCTTAATATAGTGCTTTAAATCCAAAGGCCTCAAGAAGTTTGCAAACATTAAGGAGTTTAAGCCTCAGCAGCCTGCCTATGACATGGGGATTGTAATTATTAATTTCATTTTACAGGAGGGGAAACTGAGGCAGAGAGAGGTGAAATGACTTGTCCAAGGTTTCTCTCACACAGTTGGTGGCTGAGCAAGGAAGGGAATTGAAATCTCTCCAGGTCCAGTTCTGTGCTTTAACCACGAGACTTTCCTTTTGATTATTATTCAGTGTTACTATTCTATTTTTCCAGTCACGGTGAACTTCTGATAAATGAAATTCTTCTGCAGAAAAATGAAGTGACTACACTAAAAGATTCCCCTATTGTGCGTGGGCAACAACAAATGACAAAATATGTGCTATATCTAGAGGCCAGGGGAAGCCTGTGGGCTGAAGGCCTTCACTTCTGCAAAATGAGGCTATTTCATCCTTCCATCCTTGAGATATGTATCTGCTTTCATAAAATATTTTTGTGACCAGCAAATCAGAATCCAAATGCATATTTGCAAAGGTCAAAACCTCTAATGAACAATAGGTTTTCTCCTTTGAATTTCCAAACTACATATTTAAATTATATAACCCATTATTGGTGAGTAACCAGCACATCAGTGTAATTTTTTTCACCTACAGTTAAGTAGAATAAAGCCATCTGAAGGGTATGGACTAACAAAATTGGTCCTAGACTCTGGGCGATCAGCAACCCCTATACATGTCTATTCCCGTAAATATGTCAGTGCTTCACAGAATCATTTAATCTTTAATGTGTGCTCTTCTGGAAGAATTGCATGATCAGATAGGTCTTTTCCATCTTTACCTGTGATCTCATCATCTCTTGTCTGAAACTGTTGAATTGCCATGGTGCACATGGATTTTTTTAGGCCTGGTCTACACTACGACTTTAATTCGGATTTAGCTGCGTTAATCTGAATTAACCCTTCACCCGTCCACACTACAGAGCCAGTTAATTCGAATTAAAGGGCACTTAAAATCGATTTCTGTACTCCACCTCGACGAGCGGAGTAGCGCCAAAATCGATTTTGTTAATTCGAATTAGGGTTAGTGTGGCCGCACACCACCGAATTACTGTGGTTAAATTAATGGGGTAGTGTGGCCGCACACCACCGAATTAATGTGGTTAAAAACCGAATTAATGTGCTTAGTGTGGCCGCGCACAATCGAATTTATACAACCTGTTTCCCAAATTCGAATTATCTAAATTTGGATTAATCCCGTAGTGTAGACATACCCTTAGTGTTGTTTGTGTTATGGTAGTGCTGAGCGGCCAGTGCTGTTGGGCTAGGCAGTGCTCAAATGTATCATAGAGACAACTCCTGTTCTGAAAAGCTTTTTTGCGGCTCGTCCTTCACTGGGTGATGTGGCCCTCTTTACTAATAAAAATGACGTGAATTTCCCCTTCAAAATGAGCATCCTTCTCCATGGTTTTGAATTCAGAGTCATGTGACTCAAAACAGGTTGATCACCATCTTTGCGATCAGGAGGAAATTTCCCACAATAAGGTGCGTTATGTGGGTTTAAAATCATTATTAATTAGGGGCAGATTTGGGACCCTTGGCTCATGTTGATTAGTACCTTTTTCGGCAAGGAGTTCTCCTGGAGTAAAGTATGTCTCCGTTTGAACAAGGGGATCAGAACGTCATCCGGTAAGTTTAGATACCACTTGACGTTTTCACGGAGCTGTTCAAAACATTCATCGTTGGGTAGGAAACTGGACTGGGTGGAAGCCTCTGTTTGTTCACACCGGCTGCCCTTGCGGGCTGCCGTGACAGTGTGCCTCAATGTGGCCTCTGAGGGTGAGCTGGCCATGTAGTCTCTTTGTCTGCTGAACCCATGATCTCTCTGCTGAGCTGCCAATAAGGCCAACAGGTCGTGATGACAATTCTCTTGTGGACCTGTTATCAATTAGAAACTGGACTGAGATGGCCAAAGCACTTCCGATAACCACTATTCTGTGGCTTATGGGATGGTAAGTTTTGGTTTCTCTTGGCCCGGTATGTGGAAAGACTCTGCGTTCCATCAGCCACCCAGTTTCTGTATTATTACAAGGAAGAAGCAGGAAGGATGGATATTGACTCTCCAAAGAGAAGTGTATGTACAGCTACTATATGTAAAATGTCAGACCAAAATAAGCTGGAGGGTAATGTATTTTCCTCCTGGCTGATTTAAATATTTCAGGTGTTTTGCTTTTAAGGTATTATTATGGTGGGGTGTTTTTTGCCTGTCAAGTTTTCCACCAAGACACAATGCCCTGGCATCAGATATTAGGGACAATTTAGCCATCATTACTAGATAACACAACTAGCCCATTTGAGATATCTATTTGCTTAATAGTTAACATTCTGTACCAAAAAAGGGTGTGTGTGGGGGGGGGGGGGGGGGGGGAGTCAGACTCCAGTGAATGCTCTGCTTATTTTATATCCACTATAACTATTTCTGTCCATGAAAATTGGCTTAATTATATCAATGGAATGTTTTTTTTTCAATTCTGTATGCAATTAGTCCATCTTGCTGGCTGCAATTTATTTTAATAAAAAAATAAACCAGTGGTGTGTTCAGTTCTTCAGCCCCTAGGGACAAATGCGATTGGTGTGTTTAATTTCATTAACTACAATGCGGCCTACTGGAAAAATGTGTAAAATCAGCTTTATACAGCTTAAACACTGGCATTTGAAACAAATCATTATTGCATTAGCTGTCACACTGGTAATTCTAGAATCCAGGACAAAAATATTATAGCTGTTTTCATAACCCTTTGCAAGTATACTGTTAAAATAATTTGTAATCATTTTTTAAACCTGGACTGGTGCTTTTAGTGAGAATATTTTATCACCCCCAAAGAAGGCTGGCTATTCATTATCACATGCACATTTTATGAACTGATTCCTACGTTGTTTCCAGTTTAGAAAATCCATGTTTCTCTTTCTAAAGATCCCAAAACTGAAGATGGCTTTTAGCACTCAAATGTGATTCTTCCTGTGTGTGTGGTTCTTTTTTTAACTGAATGTATGTAACTGCAGGATTGCAATTCCAGCTTTTGGGAGTGAGGGGATCGGGGTATATTTCCCCAACAACATCAGTCAGAAGGTGAAGCAAGTTAAGCTATTGTTCCAAATGCCCCTTTCTCCCCAGGTAGCTGATAATGTTCTACGCAGTATGCATTCTGCATTGAACATGGTACTGGCATGTAGTTTAATGAAATACTTTTCTTGAGAATCCATGAAGATGTATTTTGGGGCCTAATCTTCCTTATCTTAACTGATATGGTGTTCCCTGGGCTTCAGTGGAACTTCTAATGTTTGTAGGACAATCAGGATTTGGAACTTCATGTCTTGTTTGCTGAATTTTCCATACCTAATTTATCTGGTCTTGGTATTTTTCAGATACAGTTATTTAGCCACAACACTGTCCTCCCCCTTATTTAATACATGTGCATATTTTATATGAACACAGCTTAAGCTTCCATGGTGTCATTGTCATGTGCTGGTGAATAACACTCCGTTTTAACGCTGTGTTTAGTATGAATTAGGCATGGGCATTTCACTGAAGTTGAACTGATAAACATCTTACGATGCGAAAGAAAAGAAAAAGAAAAGTGGGGCTGATCCATCAGCCCCGTGTATCAGCATTGATGGAGCTGATTTAAACTAGACAAGAATCTGGCCCATGAGACTGTGTATAAAATATAGAAATATTGGAGTATGGATGCTTTCAGGGAATTTTCTGTTAGCATCTGGAAATCAATATAGCAATAGAGAAATGTCCTTTTTTATTTATAGAATGATCAGTCATATGATCTCAGCAGAATTTACATGGATCCCCAATCTCTGGAGTTGCCTTAGCTTCCTTTTAAAGGCAAGAAACAAAGTAATGGTGTACAGAGGAAGTGACATCTTGGATACAATTCAGCTGTTCTCTTGGACCCACCATTTTCTCTCCTCCTGCTGCCTTACAGTAGTTGCACATCTTCTTTTCCTTATCACTTAAACTGTGTTTGTTTCTACTAGACACAAATATGTGGTGTGAAATGATCTCTAGGCTTCCATAGTGCCACTACCTCTGTGATACCTGCTTGCCAAACTGTGGGTTGTCAGCTGGGAGGTTGGTGCTCATTAGCATTTGGAAAAATGCTAAGGATTGCCCTCTCTTCATGCAATGGTAGTTAACGACCACTGAAATGTGGTTTGGCTAAGTTTGTTCTCACTTGAGTGAATGCGGTGGGTGGGGGTGGAATGTCCCATTTCCAGCATAGGGAGTCTATCAGTCTGGTTGCATCAAATTCCAGGATGCTCAGATTTGTTGGCACATCCAGGGTCCTACTTATCGTCGTTTCCTTGCTGATTTTGCTAGGATTGGTACTTTGGTGGCATTGATACTCAGGTATTGGGTTGTTGGTCTCAAGGGGAAAAGGTTTGTCTTGTTTCCTGCTTGGTATAAAATAACAAAAAGTTGCAAAAAGAAGCTAAAAAATGGTCTCTAGCTGATGGCCCAGATGAGCAACTGAACCCTAAAAACGGGTGGTTTTGCATTACTGATGGGAGTTAGTGTTTAAATGTATGTGTCTCCTTGTAGGACTGCGCCTTTATCCTCTACGAGGGTGAACGTGGTCTTGAACTGCTGTAATTTGTGGGGGGCAAAGTGTGTGTGGGAGGGAGGGAGGGACCTAGGTTGCATAGAGAAACAGGGACTCTGCACAGCACTGCTGTGGGGAGGTTCTCTGATGCAAGGTTGGGAGGACTGAGACCAGAGAAACAGTCTGTTTTATGATCAGGTTCAGTGAGGGTGGAGAGAAGATTCTTTCTCCTGAATGCTGCGGAGATCCTCTTATGCAAAGTCTGTTTACTCTGGCCTTATACAAAAGGCTGGGATTGGCCTGTCCTCACACAAGCCAGAGCTGCCCTCTGACTTCATGGATCAACTCTCCGAGGCTACGTCTTCACTACGGGGGGGGGGTCGATTTAAGATACGCAAATTCAGCTACGCGAATAGCGTAGCTGAATTCGACGTATCGCAGCCGACTTACCCCGCTGTAGAGACGGTGGCAAAATCGACCTCTGCGGCTTCCCGTCGACGGCTCTTACTCCCACCTTCGCTGGTGGAGTAAGAGCGTCGATTCGGGGATCGATTGTCGTGTCCCGACGGGACGCGACAATCGATCCCCGAGAGGTCGATTTCTACCCGCCGATTCAGGCGGGTAGTGTAGACCTAGCGAGTCTATGCTTTGCAAGTTAGAACATAAGTGTCTCTTTTCACCCTCCCCAGTTATTTTTCTTGAGGCCCGGTCGTTTTGGCTGAGCAGAAGTGCGGAAACTTGGATGAAGAGTTGTTTAGGGAGTGTGGAAAACGTATCCCATTCTGCAAAGCTGGGACTTGTGGGTGTGTTCTATGCATTTTAAAAAAAGAGTCCTGAAAATACCCAAAGAGTATGGTCAGTGGGTTAAGGGCACAGGAGTGAGATTTGGGAACCTGGCTTCTGTTCCTGGTTCTACTTTTTGATCTGCTGTGGGACTCTGGGCAAATCGTTTAGCCTTCCTGTTCCTCTGTTTCTCCATCTGTACAAGAAGGTGACAGTGCTCACCTGTCTTTCAACCACATTGAGATCCAACGATGAAAAGTGCTATACAAGTTAATTATTATTAATGATTTATCGGCCTGATACAGCTTCCATCAAAGTCAATGGAAGCGTTTCCACTGACTTCATTAGGATCAAACCTTGTGTTCTATTGTAACAATTTCAGGTTACACTTTTTTTTTCTTTCTTCTAAAATGTCTTCTAAGGAATGTTTTGCTTTCATGCAGTTTTTGCGCCTTGTTCTTTTTTTTAAACCTTTCACTATAATTTGCTATTGTTTGTGCTCCCCGAGGAGAGGGCCTGCAGGGATCACTCATGTAAATTAAAATATAAGTTTTAAGAAATTGCTGTAGTTAAGGTTCACAAATGGTTTGTCATAAAACGGCATTACAAAAAAATATTTTTCTGTGTATAGAAAAGCATTGGTTTCATTTTATATTTTATAACAGAGTCATGAAATAAAGAACATGCACAACCAGCAAATATTCATATATGTACATATTTATTTTAGAATTATCAAATAGAAATAAAATCAATTTTAAATCCCTATGTGGCATAACAACTATATTTAAACAGCAGTTAATGCCTCATGGAAAACTTTGAAAAGCCTTTTACTCAGAAACAATTCTGCTCATATATCCCATATACAGTGAATGAAAACCAGATCTTTGTTTTTTGTGGCAGTTCTTAAACTCTTGCTGTTTTTCTTCCTTGAAGAATAATTTAAATGGATTTGATTCAGATTTACAGCGGCAGAATTCAGAGCAGAATTTGTCTACAGTCTATTTGTGACATCGTAGTTTAGTTTATTAATGAGATGAGATGATTTTAACACACAGGTTTGTTAGGACTAGCAGCTGAATATGAGCTGCTAGGAAACCCATGACCTCTTTACATATGTGTCCTTAATAACAAAACTGAGGGAATGCTGCTACTTTCTCAGCAATTGCAAAACATGTGATGATTAAGATGAATTGTCACTAAACAGAATATTTGATATGTCCATTTTAGCCCTTTAAGATTATTTCAATGCTTTCATTCAATACCCTACTTCTGGGGTTTTAGATCATTGTAAAAAAAATTCCTCTGAAATGAAACGTGTGTGTGTGTGTGTGTGTGTGCGCACACACACACGTTATCTATATCTAACATAACAGAAAATTTAATTCTGGATTCTGTGCCCCCACTAATCCATATATCAATGTCTATGCAGAATGAAGGATATGCATGGTACCCTTCAACCTACAAAAGTAAAAGGTGTGGCGTGAAGGGGATTATTTCCACTTCAATGCATAGGTTTCTTTTTTTCCCTTGTAAGAGTGTGTGTGTTTGAAATTTTTGTAGTTCTTTAGCCCCTAATGCTGAGCTAAATCTCTTTGTATTTGAAATAAGTGTTGAGTGGTTCGGTGGACGTATTCTAACAAATATCCCCAGCCCATGTTCAGAAACTTTCTCAGGACATATTTTCATAAGCACATCTGCAGTCACATGATCTAGCAGCCAATATGATACATAAATATTGATTTACATAATAGCTCTTTCTAGTCCAGTGGTTCGGGAAAAGGAGCATGCATGTTTTTAAAATACTTATAAATACATATTTACCCAATGGTCTTTAACTGCCTCTTTAGAGGCATTGGTGTTTATCAGGTCCATGAAATTATTGTTTCAAAATAATCAAAAGAAATTCCCAATGACTTATTTTGTATTTCTTTTCAAGTGGCTTGTCTGTGGAGTCTGTCACCGCAGTGTTTGGGTGCCTCAAAACATTAGTGAATTTCACTTCTCAACACCTCTGTGATGTAGGGAAATAGCATTAAACCCAGTTTACAGATGGGGAAACTGAGGTACAGATAGATTAATAACTTGCCCAAAGTCAGCAAGAGTTAGGCACAGATGGGAATGGAACACAGATATCTTTGAGAGCCAAAGCCAGGCTTCCAGCAGGAGAGAACCCTCCATCTCAGCTTCTCTTTAGAAGCTGTTGCTGTGTCTGGGGTGAGTTCACATCACCTACAGAGGATTACTTTATACAGTGGATCTTCTCTCTAGCCTGAGCTTCATTTATAACTAGCACTGCAACCGACACACTCCATTTGATCTGAACCCTGTTGAATAAAAGTCTTTCCATTGACTTCACTGGATTTTGGAGCAGGCCCTCAAGGCACTGACCAGTTCTGTTTCACTGTAAAGAATTTAACTTGTGTCTGAGTCCACCGTAAGCAGGTTCCTCTGTATGTAATGCTAGTTAAATGTTACCTAGCATGGGTTTGTATGTAATATATCTGTTTTCATGGAAGAAGATGTCTTTGTCTCCTCTTCTAAAGTCCCTTTGTAAAGTGACGTAGCTTTTAAAATATTCATAAACAAACATGATTGTATCTGTAATTCTAAAAGAGCTATTAATGTGTCCAAATCTTCTCAAAACAAACACAATGGAGTAATATGTTTTGTCACAATTTCAGATTCCCAGCACAGACAAATTGAACAAAACTTGCTTATTCTACTCAACACATTTCATTAACTGGGGACAAATAAAGAGCTTCCAGGATCTTTCAGCTTTCGGGGTTATATCTAGCTCTTTGGAGCTCTCGGACAGCATCAGTTTATAGAGCTGTATGGGGGTGTTTTGCCATGTGAATGAGGATAGGTTCTCAATCCCCCTTTTCTTTCGTTCACTCCTGTTAGTGAAATTTAAATCTGTACAAGTTTGAAGTGAGAAGAATCCAAGAATGAACACACACACACACACACACACACACACACACACACACACTTGTGTGTACGCATGTCTGTGTGTGTATATGTATGTATAAAAGATTAAACACGGGAAAAGAAAGTGCAGCCATTTAGATCAGTCTTGTGTCTCAGTGTTCACATTTTCAAAAAAATTAGGCTTTCTTGAAAAATTACAGAATTATCCTTGCAGTGTCAGGTTCCAAGATAATGATGTGTCTGTGTGTGAAAATATTAAATTGCAATAACATGCAGAGTGAGTGCCTTTCTGAATGGGGTATTCAGTTCACAGCTTGGACTATACATAAAGCTAGTGAGTGACAGAATACAAATGGTGTCATAAAACATCAGGGGAATTTGCAGCCAGTCTCCATCTTTTTGATCTATATTCTATCTATCCGGCTCGGTCTCTCGATCCATCTTCTGTTAATGAAACAGTTAAACCTATTTAATTATTCATCACTATTTAGTGTCAAGAGTTATAAAAAACAATTACATTTTGTCCCTCTTAAAAGAATGAGAAGATCTCAAAATTATATCTATTAAAATCTGGGATATTTCCTGTCCAAAGATAATGCTTTAAAATGCCTTCTTTGCACACCATTGTTTTAACACTGTAATTGCTCGATGCAACTGTCTCCTTGATAACTTCCCTGATATGATTTATTTGCAAACAGTTTGCTCATGTCTTACATTGCTTGCTTTTCCCACTGAGAGAAAATAGGAACAATGCAGGAAAAATAGGTGTCCAGTTAGGACCAGCTCTAGGCACCAGCAAACCAAGTACGTACTTGGGGCATTCTGGCCACCCTTTATTTATTTGTTTTGCTTTGGCAGTTGCGCGTTTGGAGATTTTTTTTTTTTTTTTTTGCTTGGGGTGGCAAAACACCTAGAGACGGCCCTGTGTCTAGTTCAGGCATACAGGAGTAATTGCACATAGTGGGCCAGATCTCAGCTGGTGTAAATTGGCCCATCTCTGAGATGAGCCAGCTGAAAGTCTGGCTGAGTAACGCAGATTACAAGGAACGCTTTAAAATATTTCTTTATAGCAAAGGCCTGCTGTACCCCCTCCAACTGCAAGTAACCCCCACTGAGAGCTATGCACCTCTGTTTAATGACAGCCTGAAAACTCCAAGCACTCTAAATATTTTTACGGCTACATGGTCTGGAAAGTCATTTTATGTGTAAAAGGTCTAAATATGGACCCTTTAACCTGCTCCTGGTTCTGAAATGTTAGGTGCGGATAATTCAACTAAACTGAGACTCTCTCTCGTTGAGAGATGGACATTCCAGAACTGCAAAGCCCAAAGAGCCTCTAAGTTCTGACTTTTCCCCCCACAGAGGTGTTAATCTTCACCCTCGGAAGGTTAGGCTGAGCTGCTAAAAGCCACAGTTTGTTATTGAATCTCATCTGCTAATTATGAGGTAGGCGAGGTGGTCAGGATCCATCTCTGCCTTACCACCTGGGTCTTCTCTATTGGCAGCTTTGATAAGGGATCATTCTTTCCTCTCCCTTTACCCAGGGTTTTAAATTGCTTTCCAATCCTGACAGACTACCCTCGTTCAAAGAGAAATGGGGAGGAGGCTGATGGTTATAGTTAGTATTAGGAGTCCATTACCAGAGGACTGATTTCTGTTGGGATCTCATGGGAAATGCCCCTCCTTGGCCCACCAAACAGAGTATTGCATTGTGAAGGAAACGAGCAGGAGGATAAAGGAATCCAGCCCCACTTTTCTCTGACAAAGAATCCTCGAGACTTGTATTCAGCAGAAAATGGAATAATATTTCTCGGGCTGCTATAAAAGTCATTTTCTGCTGGGTATTTCAGACATTTTTGTCTGTGCAAAATGCAATGGTGGGGGGCTTTTGTGTGAGGAGGGAATGGGACTTAAATGTGAAATGAGATGTATATAAAGGCATCTCCATGCCAATATGACCCCATAAATAAATTGTGGATTGTTAGTAATATGAGTCTTTTATTTATTATTTGTATTACAGTATTGACGAGAGGCCCAAGCAGGATTGAGGCCCCGTTGTGTTGGGCAGTATACAAATACATAGTAAGTGACATTCTCAATTGGGAATACGATTTTGTTGCATACAGTGGTCACCTTTCAAATGTGCCAGCTTTGCCCTATAGAAATAGATAAGGTTCTCTCAGTAACTGGAGTTTCCCTTTGGTAAGTAAAGGGAAGTTAGGGAATACTTCAAATACTGACATACCCATATCTATGGAAAATTGGCACATATTTAAAGGGAACTCCTGTATGTTCTAGAGAGGCTGTCTTTAAATATACTGTACAGATCAATAGCTCTGTGTACTCTAGAAAAATATGAAGCAATGGGACATTTTCCGTGTGTGCATAGGAGATAGCTTGTTCATTTTTATTCTTAAGGCACAGAGATCCTAAAAGTTAAATAGATTTAAAGAAGACTGAGAAACTGTTGGAGAAAATATATATATTCCTGATCTCTAAACAAGTCTAGTGTAAGAAAAGGAAGTCATAATACAGGACTAGCACAGTCAGCTGTTATTAGCGGAGGTATAATAGGAGAGCTGGCATATTGGCATTTATGTAGTTACAGTACTCCATGCTAATGTTTCATTTCATACTGTTTGAAAGATGTTGGTACAATAGTGTATTATTTTATCATCTCTGCTTTCTGGGCCAAATCTCAGTCCTTATTTAATCAAAATTTTTGTTGGCAACCTTTCCCCATCCTTCTGGTTTTTAAATTCTACTGCTCTAGCAGTATCTTGGCACTTGGGAAAAATTAAGTTCAGTGCAGAATGTGTCACTTTTAAACAGTATAAGGGTTGATCTTTGGAAGTGCCGAGCATTCATTTGCAACCAAAGTCAGTGAGAACTGTCAGTGCTCAGCACTTCTAAAAGTCAGGCCTGAAAGATTTAGGAATGTGTGTGTTGTCAATGGTAGTTGCAGCCTTAAGCCTAAATTAAGATCTATCTAAAATCAGACCTGATTTTGAAATGCTTTTGCTAGGTCACTCAGATCAAAGTGAATCCATTTTCCTGGCCTATATAAATGATATTTTCATTTCTAGTCTTTTTTTTTTTTAAATACAGTAATTTCGGTTGTCAGAACAAAGTTTACATGCTGAAACACATGGTAAAGATAAGCAGTGATCTCAAAGTTAATGTTGCCACTGGGCCGTGCACTCCCAATGGGAGGAACTTTTCTGCTTGCATGTAGAAGGGGGGGGAAATCAGGAGGGTTTCTGTGTGTGTGTGTGTGTGTGTACACACTCATTTCAGATTTCTGTCAAGCCATAAATAATTTCAGCTTTGTGGGCCACACTTCCTTTCATTTTTGCCCTTTGGAACCCTGAACTTTAGATGAGATTATAAAAATCTCAGGGAAATATGTGGCCCCTCAAAGATAAAAAAAATCTAAGTCTTTCGCCACCAGACCAATATCAGCTAGGTACAATACTAAGAGGTAAAACCAGTGATACAATTGAGGTACTACACTGTAGGTTCAAATCTCTACTAACCCCATTGTTCCTTTGGAGAAACAGATTTCTTCTGCTAATACACAGTATCTGGCCATGGCATCTGGAAAGCATAGTGCTCAGCCTAGGTTCTCAAATAGGGTTCATTAGCACCTCTGGCCACAGCTGGAGATAGGCCCATTTCTATCACAAGATGAAAGTCTCCAAGCAGTCTTCTGCCCTAAGGAGAGTTGTGGCATAACAGTTGTGCATATATAGGTCTATAGATATATCAATATTTCTTGTCTTTTATACCCTTCATTTTCCATTTGAAACCTTATGGCAAAATATTCAAAAGTGTCTAAATCCTATTTTCAAAAGTAACTTCAGTGCCTAAGTAATTTTTTTAAAATGGGATTTAGGCTCCTAAATTACTCTAGTTGCCTTTGACAATTTTGCCCTTAATCTCAAAAAAACTAAAACGAAAATAAAATAAACTTTCAAAGCACTGCACTAATTCACAATTGATCACCCTACTTGGGCACAGAATACCAGCCTTGCATATCACAGTCTGTGCCAGTTCCCAATGGGTAAGGAATGTTGTGCCATACCTTCCCTTTGTGCTGCTGCAGGAGAGAGATACCCCTGCCATTGCTTTTGTTGTTGAGAAAGATTCACGTCAGCCATAAACTGTCAAAAAAAAAAGGAATGACTAGGAATGGGGGCAGAATAGGTCAATGGCATGTAGTTTCGAAGCTCATATGAACTTCTTGAGTTTGCAAAGCTAGGCGAGATCTCACACAAACCAGGTTTCTGGTGGTGTATGACTGAAGTGGTCATAACCATAGAGAAGCAGAAGTACATTGACACTTCAAAGAGCATAGAGTGTTTCTGAAGTGATTGGTAGGAAAATGTGACTGGTGCCATCCTCAACAAAAAAATTTTTTTAGTAGACAAAAGTAATTTGGAATAAATATCCCCACATACCAGATCCAGCACTTTTAGCTTCCACTCTTGGGAAATGCAAAAGTGATTAAAAAATCAATGTTATCCAGACCTTTTGCCACATCCAAAAAAGTTCCAGTTCTATACATGAAGGAAGGTTGAAGTGTGCTCATGTCATCCGTACCACTTTGCTCATACCTAATTATATCTAACAAGAGTATTCCTCCTTAATCCAGTCTTTACACTGGTCTACTGTAAGTAACCAAAGTCATCCGTAGTCCTCCAAAAACTTACAGCACATACCAAAACTGGGCTTGCATTTAGGTAGGGAAGTCATCCTTTTCTTTGCTTCAGTAGGAAGTTATTTATAGTTCCATAAACATCTTGGTGGTTAAAAAAAAAAGTCAGAAGAGACCATAATGTCATATTAAATATATTGATTGGTTATTGATTATTATTTAGCCCATGTTTAAAGTGCGAGCAACTGGTTTCTATAAATCACCGGATTCCTCTGGGGTTCCAGGGAAACTATTTTAATGCCAGTGCCCAGACGGATCCTATTTAGGAAGCTAAAATCTGGCTGCATTTCAGAAAGTGATGGGTGAAGCAAAGAATCCAATGCCATCGAATTAGGCTGACACAAACGTTAAAATCCAGATGCTCGTATTGTTTAGCTGTTGCTTCTCTGCCAGAATAGGTGATAACTGCTAAGTTGTTCTGTTGCTTGAGTAAAAGGTTGCTCAAAACAAGATCTTTTCTGTAAACCTATTGATAGCTTTATCTTTACCAGGGCCATATTTATCCCTGGTGTAACTCCACTGAAGACAGGGCAGTTCCATTAGGGATGATGACACTTGTGTATGGTAATTTAAAAATCTCTGTTCAACACTTACTATTCTAGTGAGAGCATTTTCATTTTGAAGGCCACATTGAATGAATCCTTCAAGAGGGCTAGAATACCTTAGACGAGGATTCTCTGAACACTAAACTGGTTCATGAAATGCATTAAATGGCCAGTACCTGATGGGCTTGGCTGTAGGGGAAACCTGAAATAGCTCCTGATGCCAGCTTTAAAAGGCATGGGCCTTCCAGAAGAAGGGAAATTAACTATGGAATTTATCTGATAGTGACGAGATAAACTCAAACTCATATTGAATATATATATATATATATATATATATATATATATATATATATATATA
>NW_020665065.1:4162375-4273864 GCF_002925995.2 Terrapene triunguis | reverse complement strand
TATATATATATATATATATATATATATATATATATATATATATATATTGTGCATGCAGAACCTCCTATTGGTCTTCAGGACAAGCTCACATAGTTGTGAAGAACTTCTCTATGGAGGGAGGGAGTTAAAATGAAAAAAATACGTTCCCACTTTTGAACTTTGACCCAAAACTCAAACATTTGTTGCCATTATTTTTCATTTCTAATCACCCCTTCCTTTTTAGGCTATGATAAATTTTCATTCTTGTGTATTTCTACCCCAAGTGAGAGAAGAAAGTACTACTGTGTTGTCAACTCTTGTACTAAGATTTGGTGTTTTTCTTAGAGCCCTGCTCCTGGAGTTATCTGATTTACATGATGATCTCAGGGTTGTTTTTGTAAGGAAGTTTCTGGACCTCACGGTTGCAGAGAAAACGTTGAAACATGAACTGACTGCGCTCCAAAGGCTCTGAAGGAAGAAGTCAAATAAAAAGAAGCCCCATTTTTTTTAATCTCATGATTTTTAAGCCAACTTCATGACTTTCAGGGGTCATGACTCATGATTTTCAAACTCTTGGGGATGGCTGTACAGAGAGACCACCTGCTTTGAGGTTTACAGTTTGAGGTTTGGCCAATCTTTGTAGGCCAAAAATGGTTGGGTATTTTGGAGAAGTCCCCAGCCTTTGGGCACTTACCTGAAGCAAATGCCAGAGCTTTTGAAGTTTTCCCATTTGCATGTGGCGCAAGTTTCCCATTTGATTAAACAAATTTATTTTCATCTTAATTTGTCTGTGTTGACTGTTTTGATGAAATATGCACTTAATTAGGTAAAAAATACAGAAACATATTTATGCACAAGATTTATGCGAAAAATGAGAATCCCACTGAAATTTCCAGTAGTGAAGCAATTAAGTAATGGAATTCTGCAGTATAAACATGGTATAATTCAACTATAAAAATGATGGTTAAGTAATCTTAATGAGCTGATTTAAAGCCGCAGAAGCAAGAAAACTTCACCATTCCAGCTGAAAATCCAGTTTAGAATAAACTACAGCTGAAATAAGGCTCTGTGAGAAGTGACCTGTACTT
This sequence comes from Terrapene triunguis, assembly GCF_002925995.2. NCBI lineage: Eukaryota > Metazoa > Chordata > Testudines > Emydidae > Terrapene > Terrapene triunguis. Next base: position 4,272,797 of record NW_020665065.1, on the reverse strand, counting down.
CCAACTATAGCTCTGAATTTCCTTTCTGCATGTACAATATTTCAAACTTGACGACCTGGTAAATGCATGAATAACTAAGGCCGTTGGGACAGTCTTTGTTATGTGTCTTGCATAATGGGGCCCTGATCCATGACTGAAGCCCCCAGGTGCTACTGTAATAAAAATAATTATTATTATTCCCTGGTCTGGTAAATAATATTCAGTTTGGGAGTGATTAAAAATAAGAATTTTTGAGAACAGATTCTGAAGGTTTTTAGGAATTATCAATTAGCGTATGCAGCTAACATTCTTATTAACTATTAAATTCATAAAAAAAACCCTGCACAATTATCAGTTTTTAAAATTCATAATGGTAATTTTTTTCAGAAATGATTAGTCCTTCCTTTGGACTAATAGCTTGCAAAATATATTCTGTGTGTGCTGCAATTGCTCATTCAATATTTTCACATGCTGACAATTTAAATCTTCTCTTTGCTGAAATGCAATGCAGTCTGAAAACAACAAGGCATCTCTAATTATGGAGATATGTAAAAAATCACCTATAACTATCTTCCTTTATGTATTTGCAAAGGACTAACTTGAAAGTGGGAACATATTTCATGAAGGTTGGATTTGTATTGAAATTTTGGCAAACCTAGGGGCAAATTGTGTAGCTGGATTATTTAAAATGAACCCTTTTTTTGTGTAAACTGCTCTCCCCAAAATGGGAGTTTGTAACAGAAATGCTTTTAAATCCTTAACTAGAACAAAGACAACAGGGCTGCTATAATGAAAATTGCATTTATAATAGCCTGAGTACTGCTTTATTTTGTTGTTGTTGTTGTTGTTGTTAGGCCAGAATTAGTGGGGAAAAGCAAAATGGTTTTTTATTTTTATCAATCTTGGTATGTTGCTTTAAAACCATTTTACAGATTATTGACGAAGCAGTTTGCTGTGAAATGAAGTGCATCCCTGTTTACAGCACGGGAGCAAATTCTGCCAGTTCTGGTTGTGCAAAGACTAGACTAACATTTCTTTTAAAGTTGCAGTTTAGCCAAATCCCTGGTGATTTCAATGCACTCTGGCCTTCATACTACATTTTCTTTTCTTTTCTCATTTCATGATGTTGTTTCTATCACCTTCATAACCTAGTAAACAGCACACTGAAGATTTATGATGTTTAAACTTGTAACACTGTAACATATTTTATATATTCTTCACACTATTACTCAGTCGTGCTCTGTTGTGGTTAGTTCAAGTTCTACTGCCACTGCACTGAGGAACTCTTTCCTTGTGGGTAATTTCACTTTGCCAAATTGTATTTGCACTTGCTTTTGAGGAGGAGGAAAGGAATGCTCCATAAATCTTCCACAGGATTAAAATTGGGGGTGCCAAACTGGTTCAGATAGAAAACAAAATAAAACCCCTTCTACTAGGCCCCCTACCCTGAACCCTAACCCCAGACTCAAAGGAACGATGAACCAAACCTTTCTTTTGAGACTCAGATATTGTTTCCATTGCCTGCTCTGTGCTCTGCTGGTGCAGTTAAAAATTATCCTGTCAGCGGTAACAGTGGGGATTTAGGGTTAATGTGCTCATAGCATTGATTCAAGCGGCAAAGAAAAGGTAGGGAGGATAGAGTGGACAAAGCTGCTTTATAGCACACTTCCAGGTCAGATATGAGTGAACTTCCAGAGGTTCAGTCTGGACAAATATTCAAAAATTTGTCTAAAACTTCCCTACTTAATACTTTTCCTCCCCTGGTCTGGAAATCAATCTGGAAATCTCTTGAGAAACAGACATGAGGTGCTGCCGAGTGGATCAGAATTACTGCCAGAATGTCTACTCCATTGCATGCTGGGCTTTCTGCTTCTGACCCCAGGAAGTGCTGGGGTGTGTGGAAATGTACAAAAATTGTTAACTGAGCTATTTGGAACCCCAGAAAAGGCTCAGGTGAAAGTTCTCATTTGTTCTTTCTAGATCCTCTTGAATAGAAGGCTATATTTTAAAAAATTGCAAAGTATAAGTGGTGCTTATTGTATACTAAAAATGTATGGGAGATGTCCTGGGCATGATATTTTTTTTAATGGCTTTCAGTTTTGCAGATGCAATTAGCCATGTGTGCAAATGCTACCATTGGGACATCAGACTGTCTGAGTATGCTTTCGGATGAAGTACATGCTTAAACGCTAGCATTTCCATGCACAATTAAATCCACAAAACATAAGGCGCCTTTTTAAAAAAACAGCCCTGTTATCCTGCAATCAGATGTATTATTAAATCAATAGCTCTCTGCATGGGTGCTGAAGTGAATCTATAAGCCTCTCATTGCAGGATCAGGGCCTTACACCTTAAGAATGCATAAACAATCATAAAAAGTGACTGTGTGCCATTGGTGTTAATGCATATGCCATGGGAAATGCAGCACAGCACAGTAGAGGGGTGTTTGTACTGAGTAGTGGCTTTGTCTTTTATGTATAAAAATTCTAATTAAAATATAATGTAAAAAACTAAAGTATGCTAGTTATATTTTAGTATGCTGGTAAGGTAAATAAAAATGAAACAAAAGGCACATATACTAGGTCATTAAAAGTGTATTGTTGAATCAGTCTAGGCCACAAAATTTCCTAATTAAAAACTGAGCAGAAATACATCTGGAATGGGATACAAATGCAGATTACTATTACCTTACCCAGAGTTCTGCATTTGGTCTATGGTTCATTTGTGCTGCTGGTAACCACTGTGCAGAGAAACACAAGCAAGCACAGCTCCTGGAACCATACCTTGCAAAGTTTCCTTTTTACAGCATCTCCAGTGGTCCAGCATAATCCCAAGAAGTGTTACCCTACAGCTTGGAGATCTGAACTCCATATGCCGTTTGGTACTTTGGCTATAAAATCCCCTTTAATACTGTCAAAACCAGAAACCGCTTGAATATTAACTTAGCTGTACCTTGCTGCTTACAGCGTGTAATGAGAAAAGTAGACAAGCTGTCAGAGTTAGCAATTAAGACTGATTCTTTACATTTTAAATGTGGAATGCTGCAAATTAAATTGAACTATTTGAACTGTTCTAATCAAAGCATGTTAATGATGGCAAAGCTGCATTGGAATATCTTTTTTTCTTCTTCCTAATCTTCTGCATGACAGTATGTGTCCCCTCCAATCCTCGTCTGGAACCAATACAACTTCCCCAGTTTTGGGTCCCCCTTATGTCCTTGAAAAACCAAAGAGGACCTAGCTCTCTGTGCAATCAAAGAAGGAAGTCCCTGCTTCTAACAGATGGTGTCACTAAAGAGCAACAGAGGTGTTCCATTTCTCTAGAGCTGAGTGCGCTGCGTCCATAATGTATCCAGCATGCCTGGCGCAGTCGCTTGGCACTAAAGCTTGGATCCCTTTGTAGCAGCAGACTACTCTGCACACAGATGGCCTTGCAGCATCATGCTCAATGACATCCGTAAATTAGCCACGTGGCCAAAAATCCTATCTCTGCCTCTTATAAGAAGGAGGGAAAGTAGGGCCAAAAAATCCCTTTGCAACAGCAATTCTCCAGCGTGAGCTATTCATCCAAACTTCGGGATTCATTTCTTATTTGTTATAAATATGCGTATTGTAAAGGTGTCCATTGAAATCAATTCTGTTACACGTCACAGACTTGGGTCCCTTTCGTCAAGAGAATCCTACTGAGATTTACCAGTTAGTCCCACGTTCGAGCAACCGGAATTGGGGCTTGAGTGATGACACTGTCCCCTCATGACACAACAATGCCGTACCAGGTTAAACACGATGAATTATCTTCATGTATTCAGGGCAGCTGAACTGGACAGTGATTTGCTAATGTAGGAGGGTCTCCTTTCGAGTTCCTCAAGGGCTTGATCTGAAGCCTATTGAAACCAATGGGAGCAGCGCTTTGTAATGAAACAGATGCTGGGTCTCAAGCAATTTTTTTACTTTCATAACTGACGTGGCAGGCCCAGCGGTGCCGGGGCTCTGAACTGCCAAGCCCAGAGGTGCCGGGGCTCAGCCCTGGCACAAGTTAAGCACTTAATGGGAGTCTTTCCATTGACCACACTCAGCTTTGGATCAGACCTCAAGTGCGTAGGATAGTAACTCATCCCTAGCCCTGGCTATATTAACCTGCTTATTAATAACCCTTCTTGGCTGAGAATTTACATTAGAGGCCTGTGATATACTTAGGGTCAAAACAGGTCACTGTTGTGCCACTATTTTGCTTTAATAGTATTTGTTTAAATCACCTCTAGAATCCTCTCTGGCCTTCCGTGCACTGGATGCAGCCACCCTGATAAAAAAAAGGTCTTTCTTTGTGCCACTATCCTCCTGAAGAAAAAGCTTAACATCTGATTTCGGTTTGCTGAAATAACAACAGATGCTTATCTTGTATTGTATGGCACATGGCACTTCAACCCATAAACCCCCTCCTGGAGCTTAGAGCACAGTTTCTGGTCCCTCGTTTGGACACTTGCAGGCTTTGTGCTATCTTTTTTTAATGTTTTCATTTCTCTGCATCTTAAGCTGCTACCAAAGTATTTATAAGTATCACATTATAAACCGTGAAACAGGGAATAGCAGAGGAGAGTTTCAATACTTCCTTCCACTAAGCACTGGACAGTATAGGCAGCTACTTACCTGAAGCCCCAAATTATGAAATAATTATTCAGGCATTCCACAATTTCCCAGTAAGACTTAACCATTCTGGATCTGGGACTGTGCATATTGTTCTAGGGACAGCAGGCAAAAAATCCCCCCACTTTGCTGTTAAAACATAGGAGAAGGTTTTAAGTGCCAGCGAAACTATGGAGGAAAAAGGAAGTGAAAATCCTGTTTTTCTGGGGTTTGTAAAAGAGTCTACTACAACTCATTTTTATTTTACTCTGACAATGGTGAATTTCCACAGCTGGAGCAATTTTACACAGACAGATGTGTGCGCGCACCCCACCTCCCTTCTCCCCAGCTACAAAATGCTCTGTTACCAGGCAGAAATGGCAGTTTCATTCAGGAGCTCATTTGCAAATGCGTGTGCAAGGGTCAGAGTTTGCACATGTACGCTAGTGACATGCACATCAGTCATTTCCGGGATACTGCTTGGTGGATTATGGAGGTTTCTTGGATAATACAACTGGCCACTGGGAGAACAGTTTATGCACATGGCAGAAAGGCTGAGGGTAGTTCAGGTGATTGATAATACGATACGTGGCTGGAAGTGACGGGACACAAGTTCCCACCCCATCTTTCACCCTCACTAGTCACCCAAGTGGGAAGGAGAAAAAATATGGTCTCCTATAATGCTGCAGAGGAAGTCTGAGCTGGCAAGCAGAGTGTGTGTGTGTGTGTGGGGGGGGGGAAATAGGGGAGCTCCTCTGGGCTCAAGATGAGGAGCTGAGCCCGGAGACTGTAATTTGGAGTTGGGGGGCGCCAGATCTCATTTGGACCAGTTCACATATCTCTGGTGAAGCCCCTTTGAGTTGAAATGAAAGAGTGAACGATTAGTCTGCAATGTGACCGCTGCTCATAGACTGAGACTGGACTGTTTTCACTGAAGATTTATTTGTGCAGCAAGTACTAAAGCAGACTCCTTACAGCTCCTCAAATATTCAGTAGAAGCCACATTGTCTTAAATATACGGAGGGAATTGCTTTTCTCCCATTGCCTATATATTTCTTAGCTCAATCAGTCCACGTACTTTGTAGCTTCTCTTTTACATACCTTATGAAGGCATGGTTCATTTTATGACTGGGTAAATGCAGTCTTCTTTTGTTACCTTGGCTGGCTTCTTTATTTATTGTTTCCTAAAATAATTTGATTTCTCCCCCCCCGCCCTTCAAAACACATACGATAGCAATAAGCAGATACCAAACAGAACTGGGAAACACAAGGCTGAACATTCTGATAATGTACATTTGGTTTGTATTTATCATATTAAGATGTGTTTTAATTGGTTCACGATCAACATCCTGTAGCTTTTCGGTCAGTCAGAAGAAAAACCTGTTTCATTTTAAAGCCGGTTCATTTCTTTCCCCTTCCAGCTGAGCCGAAAGGACAGGCTCCTACTGTAGTATCTCCAAATTCAATTGCCTTAAAACATTCAGAAAGAGGATTAAAATACATCTTGCTTTACTATTCTTGGCCAGTGATCGAGACATTAACTTGATTTTAGAGGGGGTAAAAACTAAAAAACGTTGTTTCTCCGCAGCATGAAAAGCCATGATGCAGAAATTTGAACAAAGCCATGCGGTTACAAGCCAGAAATAAACAGCTTTATATAACGAACTGCCCTTGGTCCTAGTCAGTTTCCTCATGGACACGTACGTTACCGAAAGAGCCACCTTGCTGACAGTCTCAACACAGAGGCCAAGGACTGAATGAGCCATAGAGACTTAACCATCTTACTCATAGAAGTGGTCCTACCCAGGGGAGCGGGAACAATTTTTATAGTGGGGGTGCTCTGAGCCATTGACCCAAACCATAAACCCTGTTTACAATGGAATCCACTTCAAGCCAGGGGTACTGTAGCACCCCTAGCTCCAGCACCTATGATCCTACCTACACAAGGCTGAGACATATTGATGCTGCTGTGCTATTCCTGTCCTTTGGATGAACTGAGGATTTCAGCCCTCAAGGCTCAGTCTGGTACCTTTCGCCACCACTAAACGAGAGAGACGTAAAATTCTCAATATCCGTAAATGTCTGTTCATGCTATTATGAAATGTGGGCCGAGGCACAGAACTTGGATCCGAGCTACCCAAACCTGATGAGCGTTTAGTTCAAACCTGTGTTTAATTTAAGTCATTTATCCAGTGACCCACTGCCAATCAGTGGCAGATTTGGATATAGAACCCAGAAGCTCTCATTCCCACTCTCCGGCTTTAATCTCCGGGCACAGGACATTTCAGATAAAATTCAAATGATAATTATCTGATCATTGTGTGCCATGATCGTCTGTGCCATTAGCTCACCTCCAGGGTGAGAGTGTCACTATTTGCATGACTTTCTGGCATTTTTTTTATGCCTATAGAACAGATAACTTTTGTATTAACAGGGTGTTTTTGGTAAATGTTTTCTTTAGTTTTGCAGTAACCTCTATAGCCTTTCAGCTCTGTCTGAAATTGGAGCTACAATAAGAACTGCTCAGCCTAAAGCTGAGCTCTCAGTACGTCAATCCCTGAGCTCATCACTACCCCCCTACAAAATGCCTCCAATAATCTTAATAGATATATGGCCCAAAGGGCTTATTTAAATGCAAAACTTTGTAATCACCTGTCAATATAAAAGAAGACCTACAGTGGATGCAGTTTGCAATACAAAATATGGGTTAGTTATCACATATGTAGGATCAGTACTGGACTTGAGGGGCTTCTTCTTCAATTAGGTTTAAATGCAGCCTTGTGCAAAACAACATTCAGATAATTTCTAACCATTGCCGTCTCCTACCGGACAAGAGGTCAAAAACTGAGGCACAACCAAATACTCACAAAGAATGAGAGAGAAAAATCCTTTAATGGGAAAAAGGCGTCTTGAACCAGCCACTCCCAGTGTGATAATGAGTGTTTCTGTTGCTGTGGTAAAGCTGCTTTATGTGGTTAGTTCATTTCAAGAAGTTTATTAAGAGAAGTGGTGAGGTGGTGGAATTACCTGGAAGTTTACCTTGGTTAGCATCACAGAAGCCAGGAGGAGGTCTGCATTGGCTGACAGAGGTGAAGCGGTTGTATTCATGGCACAGGGTATAAAGGGGGAAGAGGGAGGAAAGTACTTTTATACAGAAAACAAAGATCTCCTCACAAATATGCACTAGAGCAGGAGGAACGTGGGGCGGAGGGAGGAATGAAAATTCATCTAAAATTTTGAATATTTGTTTTGCAGGCTTTGAAAATAACTTTTTAATTTGACATTTTTCATGTATATTTCTATGGAGAAGTTTCGGTTTCAGAAACATACTTTTAAAAACTTCCCATTTTTCCTTGTATCCAGTTCCCCCCCTTTTGCTACTAGAAAGAAGGGAAATAAAAATGGCCAAATAATAATTTTTTTGAGAAAACTGAAAAACAAACAAAGGGAAAACTTGAAAATGCAACATTTTTTCTTTGTGAAAATTTCAGATTTTGAAAGGCAACTTTTTTTCAACAAAAATTTGTATTAAAAAAAAACAAACACACAATTTGACCAGCTCTCAGTCTCCAGCCCTGCAAGGAGCTGTAGCCAGGAGGGTACCTGTGCCTGTTCAGAGATTATTATGGGGTGTCCAGGCCTTTGTGGATGTAAGTATTCATGGAGGGAAACAAATGAATTCTTTTTATATTATTCAGTGTGTATACTTAAAAAATGGTCTAGATCAAAGGTGAAGGGACAATTCCATCCCACTGGAGTCTGTGGAATTATACCATGAATGAATTTACTCACTGGGTTTTTCACAGATAATATAAAGAGGCCGCCATGCTAGAAAACAGATGAAGTATTTATTTAATTTAATAGACTAGAAATCTGCCAAGTCTGCACTTTATCTATAAAAATTAGAATGAAGTTACAAATGTTCTTTGTGTTTTGCAAAGAAGCATTTTCTCTTCAACTTGTCAGGAATGCTAGCTTGAATAAGGGAGCTCCAGTTCTGAATGCTTTTTCTGCTTGTGTTAATTTGTGTGTGTGTGTGTGTGTGTGTGTGTGGATACTTTGTAGATGTTTGGAAAACTTTACCTTGTTTGTTACCCCCATCTCTATCTTTGTCATTAGAGTTTCTTTTACTCAGGGAGTTTGCTGCAATACAGCTTGCTCTTGTGAGAATTTATACTGATTCCAAATGGGGTTCTGTTATTTTCCTATCTCTTACATTGGCTTTTCTTCCTCAGATTCTTACAGTGACGCTTCCATTTCTATAAGTGTGCTCCAAAAGCAAGTCCTGCAAGAAAACAAAAATGATATACATCTTGAAACTGGCAAAAACCCTGAGCATATCATCCTACTGCCTTCATCCTCCACTATGAAATCGTGGTCTTTATTACATAGAGACAAGAGCAAGCTTGTCAAAGAGCAGAGTTGAAGCCAGAACAAACTTGTAGAGAAAAATGTCCATGGGGGATGTAGCTTCTCTTGGGTTATGTTAATTGAAGATGCAGGTAAATGGGGTAAAGAGAAGAGGGCCAATGAGTGGAGCACAGAGAGAGGTATGCAGAAGCTGGGCTGAGTAACTTCCAACTACAATCAGATTTAGGGAAAAATAGGCATGTCCCACAGTCCTATTACTTTGAAAGCATGAACAGGGAGAGAGATGAGATGAGCATGTGGGCACAAGCAGGATCCAGAGCCACACATTTTCCCCAATAAAACAATTGGAAGAACAGACCAAGGGCAAATTTCTTCTCGGCAATATCCACCCTGTGAATTCCTGTTGCATAGTCTGCACTTGTTCAGTGCACAGAACATCCATTGACAGCAATGCACAGAGGGAGTACAGAATATGCATTAGAGATCCTCGCCATAGATAGCAGATCTTCAGTGTGGAATGGGGAGAAGAATTTTGCCCTAAATGTACACCAGATGCCCTGAGCACAGTCAGTTCATGAGACTAGGCAAGCAATCACCAGAAGATTACAATAGGGCCCTTAGTCTTGAAGGCTGAGGTGTTGATGAAACAGTCTTTGAACTGTTTGAGGTTTCTTCAGTTTCTTCTTTTTTTTTCCTTGTGGGGTTTTTTTTCTTCCTAAGAACAAAAAAGTAACTTCCCAATGCAGCCCCAGTCTCTGCGAGACAAGGACTCTTTTGAACTATTTTACATACAGTACTTATTCAAAAGAATCTTCTTACAGTTTCCTAAGGAACCTCAACAGGATAATGTTGTTGGTTTGGACGCTGCAAGCATCCATTTCAGGAGGAAAGCAATGATTACAGCTGGCTGAATAATACAAAAAAAGGATTCATGGATAAAAGTGGTGAGTTTGGTTTGCTGCTGCTATTTGTGGGGTCCTATTCATTGTTGGGAAGTATTCAGATAGCCAGCAGTGAAATGGCTGTGAATACTGAAGGTTTCACCTATGATTAGTCATCCAAACAATCCTATTGCAATCACAGCTCGTTATTAATTGTTGTTGCTATTTGTATTGCAGTAACACCCTCAGCACTCCAGCTGAAATCCAGGCCTGTTCTGCAAAGCGCTGTATTTACGCATATTAAAACCTGCTCCCTGATGGAACCATACTATAGAAATACCAGAGCTGGTCAAAAAATGCCACTTGTTTTTCATAGAAAGTTTGGAAATGTTTGGCTTTTCAACCACAAAACAACAACATGAAACCCAAACTGTGTTGTGATTTTTTTTTTGCCATCTATTTTTTGTTAAAAGTAAATATAACTAAAAACTGATTTAAGTTTTCAAATACTGGGGCCCCACCCCCAAGAATGTCCAGTCTCTGTTTTTGTCAAAACTCCCCAGAAAATTTGAACTGAGATGAATATATTTAAAAAAAAAATTGGTTGAAAAGCTATTTTTCATTGAAAAAAATGTTTTGATGAACACATTTTGACTAGGTCTACTAAATAGATAAAGTATGATGGAAAGAAAGCAGTATTATTGTCCCCATTCTATAGAGATGGAACTAAGGTCCAGAGCTTCAAAGATATATAGGCACCTAACTTCAGCGAGAGGTAGGTACCTAAATACCTTTGGGGATCTCGGCTTAAGTTACTTGTTCAAGGTCAGACAGGAAATCTATGGCAGACACAGGATTTGAACCCAGTTTCTGAGTCCCAGTCCCGTGCCTTTGTCACAAAGCCATCCTGCTCTTGGCACTCATGAGTTTCCTGCAGGAGCGCCGCCAGCTTTTCTGCCGCCCTAGGTGGCGGAAGGTCCCGCCCCGAAATGCCGCCCCCCACAGAGGCAGCGGAAGGTCCCGCCACCAAAATACCGCTGCAGTCGCCGCCCCCCAAATTGTAGCGCCTTAGGCAACCGCCTAGGTCGCCTAATGGGTTGCTCCGGCCCTGGTTTCCTGGTTTGAAAAGTGTGTCAGCCAGTCAGAGAGCAGAACCAAAGCTTTATGACTTAGATAACTAGTCAAGTGCCATCAGCTGTTCCTTTTGACTATCCCTGGTAAGCCATAGACTGAAACTTTTTGTGTGGGAAATAGTCTTCAAATAATCATGAAGAACAAACATTGGTAAAATCAGTATCTCTTTGCAAACAGAAACCAGTTGCATTTGTAGCAGATAATTTTCACCAGCTTTAGCAGCGATGAATAAATCGGGCACCTCTCCATTACAGAGTCTTTAGACTCGAGATTCCCCAGTCATACTGTGATGTAGACACAAAATCAGCCAGCCAGTGAGGGCTGAGTGGGGCAACACTTGGGATTATGTGAATTAAAATAAATAAATAGATAAATCACTCTGGGAATCTGGAACCACCAAGTGATGCTGCACTTACCGGTGTAGCCTTGTGATCTTACCATTACTCTTCCTTCTTCCCCCTTCCTGTCTACCACTTGTTTTAGCTAGAATGTAAACTCTTTTTGGCAAGAACCATGTCATTTGTTTGGTGCCTAATATGGTGGGATCCCAAGCTTGCTTTGGGCCTTTGGGTGCAGGGGCGGCTCCAGGCACCAACTGCATGCCTGGGGCGGCAAGCCGTGGGGGGCGGCCTGCCGGTCACTGTGAGGGCAGCGGGCAGGCGGCTTTCGACGGCATGCCTGCAGGAGGTCCGCCAGTCCCGTGGCTTCAGCGGCAATTCAGTGGCGGGTATGCCGATGGCGCGGCACCGGCGGACCTCCCGCAGGCATGCTGCCGAATCCGCATTACCAGTGGACCTCCCACAGGCGCACCACCGAAAACCGCCTGCCTGCCGTGCTTGGGGCGGCACAAAACATAGAGCCGCTCCTGTTTGGGTGCTATCTCCATACAATCAATCAGTAACGAAGTGGGAGATGTGATGAATAATAGTAAGAAAATGCAAATGTAGGTGTGTGTTTTACAAGTAAGCCTGTTGTTCCTCTATTGCAGTGTTCTCAGCCAGCGGGCAGCTTGTAGCCCAATCAGCACACAGCTGCGGCCCATGTGATATCCTCAGGGCCTTACAAGTAGTATATATATCGTGTGGATGCTGCCCACATAACACACAGAGAGCTGCATATGTGGCCCACAATAGTAAATAGGTTGAGAACCACATGTCTCTTGTTTTTGGCTAGTGAGATATACCAGCCAGGGAAGATGCATTGTAGCCCTTTTTCTTAGCAATGCTACTTAACAATAGTTAATGATCATTGGCACTTCCACGAAGTTTGCAAGCTGATCTGAAATCAATTGGTGCATTTACACCACGTTGGCTGAGCAAGCCAGTATTTCAGCTACAGAGAGTGCAGTCTAATGCGAATTGTGCACCACAAGGCAAGCCAGACTTTGCAGTTATTAGAAGTTATGCTTAGAGGGTCAATAAGTGGTTAGCAAAATCTTTGTTTGATAAAAAGTTGCTTAAATTAGGCTAATGATGGGATCTCTGGCTGGCTAATGCAAGTGAGGAAAAGTTCAAAGCCCAGTATTTTATGCAAGCAAAATCCAAATATGTGCCAAGTCTCTTTGATGAAGTGTCTTTGTCAGAACAATTAAATGAAGGTTAAAAAGGCCAGACCTTTTCTCAACATATTTGACTTGCTCTTTCTTTCCCCTCTTCAAGGTGTCTTCATGTTACATTTATTTGCTTCATGAATTCTTTATTACACTAATTGGTCCTGATGTACAAACTCATTAGAAAATGAGCTGGAAATGTAAGATCTGTCAAATTTCAGAGACTTCTGACATGGCTGGACTCAAGGGTCTTTTTGCAAAGAGAGGGGGAAAGGGAGAAAGGAAAGAAGCTAATGAGGAAATGTCAGATAATGTAGAAGTCAATCCATTTCGGGATCAAGTCTTATAAACTTCAGAGAAAAAATTTGTAGCATTGCCAGGGTAAACACTTAAAACGTTTTAAAATGTAAATTGTGGCTCAGAAGAATTCTTTATTATTGGTGTTTCTGAATGTTTCTCATTTGGGTTTATACCCCAAGTCAACCAATCTATATTTAAAAAAAAATTCTCCAACCACTGAAATGACTTCTTCTACCTTAAACATGATCTCTTAGTGATATGAAGTTGCTATTTATTACTTATTTAGCTCCTACACCTCAGCCAAGATCACTGCCCAATTGTCGACACTGTACAAATGCATAGTGAGAGACATTTACTGCCATGAAGAACTTAAATCTAAACAGAAAAAAAGGTGGGAAGTGAAACAAGGCCCCACAGAGGAGGGAAGTGACTTGGCCAAGGTACACAGCAAGGTCAATGGCAGAGATAGGAATAGAACTTGGGCCTCTTGAGTTGCAGTTTAGTTTCCTGTTTGCTAGATCACACTGCCTCCTTATGTGTTATGTTAAGAGTTGCATAGGCTACACGTTTCTTCTGCTAAACAGTATTAAAAATGAGGAACAAGTCCTGAAAAAAGTGTGACCATCATGTCTGATTTTACTGCAAATCAGTTCAGGTCTTCTTGCAACTTTCTGCATATTGATACTGGAAAAATGATCTCCTCTATTAATATACAGTGTGCCTCCTTGTATAAAAAACAAAAAAAAGAGCCATGTGATTTTGTGCGCATTGGCCATGCTGCATAGAGTGGGCTTATAGAACCACAGATGCATCAAAAAGCAAAAGTATGACCATGGTGAAGAGATTTATCAAAAAGCTGGGGCCGTTGTCAGCTAAATTGTGAGAGAGGACTTACTTCCCAGAAGAAGGAGCAGTTGCTATATTACTTCTCCTGGCAGTCCAGACTAATGCAGCAGAACAGAAGGGGAATTGTTAGATTTAGCCATCAACTACTCCTTCTTTTCTCCTTATCAGTCAGAACATGGAAATATCTGTAGGTTTATCCTGTCAGCCCTCAAAATATCAAATAACATGCACAGTGCGGAGGGACACTTGCATGCCTGTTAGGGCTTTGGCTACACACCTGTGAAACTCATCATTCCTGCGGTTTCCAAAGGAAACAAGTAGAGGAGGGAGGATGGTGTCATGGTTAAGGAGCTGAGCCAGATCTAGAATCTAGTCCCAGCTTTGCCTCAGACTGCCTATGAGACCTTGAGAATGCCACTTAATTTCTCTGTCCCTCAGATAATACTTCCTTTCTCTGACTCTTTGAGAAGAAGCACAGTCCAGTGGTTAGGGCACTAGCTTGGGAGTCCAGGGTTCAATTCCCTGTTCTGCCACAGACTACCTGAATGATCCTGGGCAAGTTACTTAGTCTCTCTGTGACTTAGTTTCCCATCTACAAAATAGGCATGATAGCATGGCCCTACTCCAGATTGTTGTGAGGATAAAGCTAGTGAGGTGCTCAGATGGTGTGGTGATGGGGCCATATAAGCACTTTGGATAGAAATGATAGGTATGTAGATAGAGTGTCTGTTTAAATGTGAGCTCCAAGGCACAGACTGTTATTACATATATGTACAGCACCTAGCATAATACAGCCTCAACTATGGTTGTAGCTTCCAAATGGCTACTGTAATACAAACCGTAATCAGAAAGAAGGATTGCTTTTAGAAGGATTTTTCTGGGGTCACCATTTAACAATAGCACTCCATGGATTACCCCTTGATTCTAAAAAAGAAGCATTGTGGGACCTTGAAAGCAGCAACAGATACAGAGTAATCTTGGCTCCTCCCCCCCCCATTAGTGATGGCGCTGGCAGTTCCAAGGTTCAGGGGACGCAGAAGAGCACAAGCGGAATTCAGAGACCAGGAGTGGCAGAATTCTCTCTCTGTCTCTCTTTCCAGGTTTTTGACTTTTTGCGTTCCCCAGCTGATCAGGGCAGAGGTAGCTGAATGAGAGATCATCCAATATTAAGGAAGAAGCTTCTGATAATGGGGAAACTCAAAGACAGAGAAATAAAGGGGTTGGGTGTATTCCTGTGGGTGTATTCCTAAGGCTGGCGATTTAGGATCCAGTTGACTACAGACACTCGGTATCTTAAAGAAAGTACATGAGAAACAGAGGCAGATAGACACACATGCACATACACACCCTTCTTGCAAACTTGCTGCCACTTCTAAAAAGAGCTGTGCTTGGTTCACTACCCACACAATCCCAAACAGTTCTAACTGTCTACCTCAGTAGGCTTCTCTGTGTGTACCTGCATGGACGTGCCAGCTTATTTTTCTCAGTGCACTTCAGGGTCTTGTTAGTGTTGTGGTGTGTTTGTGTGCAAGAACCTCTGAATGGCTGAAGAAAACAGTCACAAATCACAATGCACCAGGCTCACCTCCCGTCCCTTTGGCTGAAGAAGGGGAGATGAGTCCACCTACCTTAAATGGACTGAGGGGGTTACTAAGGCACATGTCATTGACTGGGGATTTGAGACCAAGAGTCGGACTCTAACTTTATTCTTCCACATGACACTGCAAGACACATTCTACGTTATTGTCTGGCAATGTTTTACTAGCAGGGTGTTTCAGGCATTATTGACCCTGCTGGGAAAGAGTTACGTCCATTCTGCTGACTCACTGGGGCAAGTAGCTTATTTCGTGCAGACAGAGGGAGGGTGAGAGTGGTGGGGGAGGATCTAGTATGTTGGTTGAGCAGCCTTACAGGAGGAACTCTAGGAGCAGACAAGGTTGGAGATAATCTTTGTTATGCTGGTAACTTGTTTGTTAATAAAATTAAACTCTAGGAAGAGGGTGAGTTTGGACTGTAGTTTACCGCCTGTCTGAAAGCAGTTGCTCACATTATAGCTTTGGGTGTCTTTACTTGGATTGCTTTCCCCCCTTGTCATCAAGACACATTATCCTATAGCCGGAGTTCACAGCAGGCAGCTGATTTATACACACAAGGCAGGGAAGAGTTGTTTACCAAGAAGGAGAAACTTTGCTAAAACTCTTTCCCTTACAGGTTATTATTAAAGAGCTGTGTGACAGCTCTGACTCCTGGGCCCATAAGACAATAGGCTCTAACTTCGTGATACTAAGGGTTACATTTGCAATTTTCCAGAAGCCAAAGAGGCGCACCTAATTTGCATGTTCTTTTTAAATATATAGTACGTGCACATAGACATACTTTCTTGGGGCCTGATTTTCAGAGGTGCGGAGCACCCACAGCTCCAGCTGGAGTGAACTGGGGCTGTGGTTTCTCTGCACATCATTTAAACCAGGCCCTCATATTTTCTTTGATAAATGAAAGGAAACTGAACTCAGCTAACAAGATGAGTTTGCTGGCAAATTGCTAGCAGCAATGACAACAAAAGGCATTCACATACTGATCAGAGAGGGACTGCAGATCTGGGTTCCGGCCTGTGTAGGAATCACTGGTCTCCAGGGGCCATACTGCCATATCTCAGATACAGTGAACTGAAGGGCAGCTGTCATCTTCAGTCATCCTTTCGACTGTATTCTAAGCACCTTCAGCCTAAAGTTGCCTGGGATTTATGGCCACAACTGCTCTGATGAAAATCGATTGGGAGAGTGCAGCTAAATGCAATACAGTTCTTTGGAAGGGGGTCTGGCATACAATTTTGAGGTGAACACCTCAGACTCATCCATGTGACTATTGTTGCGCCACCATACTCAAATAGCAAAGGGTGATGTTTCATTTGAAAGATTTTTTTTTCTAAATCAGATTAGACAGTGAAGACTTGCAGAAGGGAAGGGGAATGTTCTGCTTTGCAAACCTGTACTCCGTTTGCGAAGGTGTCAAGGAACCAGTACTTCCTTCTCGGTGCTTACATCTCTTTCCTTCCTCTTTCTATCTCTAGGAGTTGTCTTGCCTTGCTTGCAAACAAAACCACATCACAATTTCCATCTCTTGGACACCCCTGGTAATTCGAAACTTGCTTACTTCACTAGTCTTTCACGTCTTGAGTGTTCTTTTTGCCCAAGGAATCTGGATCTAGCTTCTGAGGAGAAACCTAGATTTCTCTGCATTATCAGACAAATACTGAAAATAAAAATTAAAAGATTTTCATGTTCACAGTTCATTAAAGAAATTAAGGAACATTAGGACTATTCTGGCTGGTAACAGGATTCTGGTAAGTAGCTGAAGACTGTTTCCATTTTGTTTGATTGAATAAGTGGATTTATACAGTCCAGAAATGTAGATGGATGCTTTCCCACATAGGTCTGTTTAAAATCATCCTAAACTGTTTTCTGGATGTATTAGGCCACGCTCATCACTGTGGCATTACCAGTCAGGATTTATTTGCCTCTTCTACATGTCTTGCGGCTTCCTTTCAGTGTTACTCCGTTGATCCCTAGCTGAGCTATCCATCTTTGTGCTCTTCTCTGTTGATACCTTTTGACATCCTGCTAGTGTCTGATGCGCCCAATACTTCTCTCTTGCCAAGGGAAGACTACTTATTGCAGCTGTCAGTGTTAAATGATTCTAAACTTTGCTTTCTGCTCTTCCCACAGCCTCTAGTGTTACTTCATTTTCCTTCTTTGTTTCACGTGGGATCCCAACCTGCTGTGCCTCTAATGATAACTCCCTTTGGGTTCCATTTTTTTTTCTCTGTGCCTTCAGCTACTGTTCAAGCCCCTCACTTTTTCTTCCAGAATGGAAACCAGCTTGGAACACATGGAATCCTTCCATAGTCATCATTTATGAATGGTCTTTTGTTGTACTGTGGATAGCATCAGGCCCTTCAGCTCTCGATCTTTATAACAGTTGTTGCTTCTTTTCATGCTTTTGAATAAAGTTGATTGAGAAATAGGGGGTGGGGATTTCCAAAAATATTTAAAGAATTCAACTTTTTTTCACCAAAATGTAATATTTTGACAAAATTTCATTGACATTTTCAAAATTCAAAAATTGTGATCAGTTTTCTTTAGAACGCTTCCTGTTGGGAGCTGTAAGGGTTGCAGAATCTACTGTGCCAAGAACAGCCCTCTTCATAGTTAGGGTCACACTTTGAATATTCTGTATTTAACAAACATGCCACAGTTAGTCACTTCCATAGCTCGCCGTACATCACCGAACTCCGTCTTCAGACCAAACACCTTTTGGTTTGGATTTATTCTCTTGCTGTCTATCTGGCTTGTTTGCTCCTCACCCAACTAACTTTTCAGAGCTAGATGGCAATCTTGGAGATAAAGGGGAGGGTTGTTGTTGTTTTTTTTAAGAGTAGATTCTGAATCTGCACTGTCTTTTCACACCAACTAATTATTTCTATAAAAAAATGAGCCATTCACCATTAAACCAATGTTACTTAAAAAAAAAAAAAAAACCAACTCCAGTGGTGTTTTCTGCTAGTCTGCTCCTACCAGTCATTATCCGGGGCTGTAACTGGAAGGACTACCTTGTACAGTAATTTTCTGCATGCTCCTCTGTTCTTGAGAAGCTTTGAGATTAATAGTTTGCCCACTGTGGGGAAGGAAAATTGTGCTTCATAACACAAAGCACCAATGTTACCTTCTCAGCATACAGGCTAAAGACTGAGTGGGCCAGTGCATCTTAACTCATGTTGTAGCCCTGCAGACGGCTGTTTCATAGGTTCAGGCATGTTAGAGGAGCAGTACATGGGGAAGCTTGCACTGCTGCTAATCCCGTGTAGATAAAGAGAGGACTTTGGTCTCCAAGCCTGACACCTCTCACAAGTGCTAGTTTGCTTTAGGTTGGGGGGGGGGGGGAATCTGAATACATTTTTCTTAACAAATTGATTACTTGTGTCACCTCAAAGTGTTGCCGTCTGGCAGCAATCAGTGTTGTCAATCCTGAAAGCCTTACATGGCAAACTCCTTGGTGAATACAACTGAGGAAAAACTGAATTTGGGCCTCAGTGTTTTGACCATTAATGAGACCTGCTAAGCCACTCAGGATCTAAGAGAGATGTGTGAGTGTGTGTGTTCATGATGATATACAAGGTTTGTCTCTCTGTGTGTATATATCTATATTTACTCATACACATTTATGTAAGTCAAAGAGTCCTAAGGAAGTAGGGCACCTGACCCTAACTCGAAGACTCCTTTAAAGATCCTAGCCATTGTATATATTTTAAAAATGGAGCGAGAGTAAGATTGTGTAACTGGTTGGGAAGGAATTTGTATAAAACGTTTCCCTCCATCCCCACATCTCTGTGCTGGCGAATAGCAAATCAAGAATGCTGCATGAGCTAAATTAAAATATAAAAAAGTATTAATATAACACTGGACTCTGTCTAGGAAGAGTTGATCTTTTATTTTAATTTTCTTTTACAACAGATTATTTGAGTAAAAGAGGGCATGTAGTAAAGAGTTAATTTCACTGCCACAATATACTAATTCTAAGGCAAAGATGCATCCTGAATAGCTGGGACTATCATAGCCCTACCTGAGGGCTTGGGAAGTTAAGGATGCTTGGAACAAAAACCCATTAGAGAAACAAGGGTGAGTGTCTGTGTCTAATAGCCATCATGTCATTTAGTAGCTTTGGGCAAAGACTGGTGAAGGGCAACAAATTTTATATTTCTGTGCTTTTCTCTGCTAAACTCCAGGGCAGCAAGCAAACTATTAAACCAGTTTAATACCAAAAGTTACATACAATGCAAACAGTTGTTGCCTGTATAGCTTTCCGCTAGCTCTTGCACACTTGAAATAATAATATATAACAACAGTGGGACATACCAATCTATCTTCTATCTGAGGAGGTCAGAACACTTTCTCAGAGCCACCCACCACTCTGAGATACATACATTTTGTCACTCCCATTTTGCAAATGGAGAAACTGAGGCAGAGAGCTGAAGGCCCAGACTTTCCAGTGGCCTTAAAGTGGCCTCTAATTCTGGGAATTTCATTTTAGATTGCAAGGGCCTCATTTTCAGAGGTGCTAAACCCCCAGGATTTCCAGTGAAGTCAATCAACGCTGCAGCTGCTCAGCAGTTCCTGAAGATCAGGCCGGATGTATCTAAAAACTAGAGGTCACTTTTGAAAATTTGGCCTTAAGTAACGTTCCCAAGGCCACAGAAGGAGTTGGTGTCAGTGCCAGGATTAGAACTCAAGAGTTCCTGACTCTTAGTCCTGCGTTCAGACTAGTAGCCCATGTCTCCTGCCCAATCCCACAGCATATATATAATGAAAACATTGCTTCAAATAAGTGACTATACATGGGCATGTCATACCCACACTTCCCTCTGCTGCTGGGTGGAAAAAGGAAGGGAGGGGAAGTTACTGGAGTGGAGAAGATACTTTTGGTGCATACTGTATAGTAGGTTTTTTTCTATCACCACTTCCTTCATCAGTTGTGAAGCACTGAATTGTTAGTCTCTTTACTTGGTGAGTGGGGGTGAGATCATGCAAAGAAAACAATGTTCATCTATCCCAGAAAATGTTTTGATCAATTATTTCAACTGTCTGTGCCAGATGAGTTTACTTAGCCTTGAGAAATTATTCTGAGTGTGCCCGTTGTGCAATATCCTTTAAGAAAGGAGCATGCATCTGACTCTTTCATGGGTTTGGCTAGGTTCTAAAATATATATCCAAAAATATCCCTTACGGGACATGTAGCGTGAGGCACTGTGGTATGTCAAATACCCTCTTGGGCCTATTTGGTGCTATCAATAACTTTTGCCCTAGTTCATCACTGTTTAAAAATAAATAAATAAATAAATTTAAAAAAAGGGAGGGGGAAGGGGGATGGGAATGCTCAAGGTGAGTTCCTGAGCTACCGTTTTTAAGCCCTCAGACTGAGGGGGGGGGGAAAATGGCAAACGATTTCAGATTCTGAAGAGTGTCCCTTTAGCACTGTTTCCAGTGCAGCATGGACTTGAACGCCCTTCTGCTACTCGTTTTCTCCCTGACCACCAAGCCCACCAAGTGTCACCGCTGTGGAAGTACACGCTGCCCATCAGCTGGCTGCGCTCCACCACTCCGTTCGAAAGAGCTGCTGCTCTTCCACATGTTCCAATCCAGGGAAACTTGATCGGATGCTGCCTCTATGGAAAATAGACACAAGCTGCCCTCTCTTCAACCCCAGTGTTTTCCTGGCCACACTGATACAACCCCCTCAAACCGCCCCCCCTTCTCTTAGTGTTTGTGATTTACAGCCATACTTTTCAGCGTTGTTTTTTCAAAGCAGTGGGTATCACACTCTGTACCCCTCCTTGTCATTCCAGTGCATTGAGCTTGTGTGTGAACCAGACGACTTAAAAGCTCTTCCAACAATTCCTATTCCATTTACGGTAAACTAGCCCCGTTTTTTGGCATATTCCACCCCTGCCTAGAATAGCTCAGAAGAGGAGGCAGCACGATCTGATGGACAGAGCAGTGGACTGGGTTTCAGGAGGGGTGCATTCCCATCACGGTCTCCACCCTGCTCTGTGACTTTGGCCAAGTCACTTTACTTCTCTTTCCTGTCTCACTCTTCATGTTGTCTATTTAGACTGTCAACTCCTTAAGGCAGGAAAGAGCTCTTATTTTGTGTTGTATAGCGCCTGGCACAATGGGGTCCCAACGTCACGTTGGGGCTTAGAGGCGTTTCTAAAATATGAAAAAATGAGTAATCATCTTAACCAGCGATGTTTGAATAGCATGTCCTAATCTGCTTGCCTGCCCGCTGCTGGGAAGAGGTGCATTTGATCAGAGGCCTATAAAAATAAATGCAGAAGAAATACTTGGTGAGACGTTAGAGCCATATTTGTTAAGGTCTTAATCTAAAAGAAAAAAAATGTAGCCACCTGACTACCTGACACAGCTTTTGAGCCACACCTCTGATCTGCTCCTTGTCAGCACACAGGTGATCGCCTTGAGAACAAATAGGAACATGACCTCTGACAATATTGGGTATGTCATCAAATTAATCTCAAACTCTTAAGGGGTTGGGAGAGGGAAATACCGGGATGAGGGAGGGACACTAAAGCATGAGCTAGAGGGTGGGGTCTGAAGGGTTCCCAGACTCGTCTTTCAGCAGCTCCTTACAAAGCAAGCTGCCTGAAAGTATCCATGAAAAATTAAACCTGGAAAAAAGGAAGGAGGCAGATTGCTGTGGCTAAACAAAAAACTTACCTTCCTTCCTTCCCTTAATGCCCTCGCGCCAGGGCAGATGAGCTTCAAAATCCCTGTGAGTTTGTTTGGAGCACTGATTAAGTGGCCAACCACCACAGGATATTTTGGGAGGCACAGAGGCCAGCGCAGCCCCCCCTCCATGCTATCCTGTTGTGAGTCTGGCCAGACTGAGATCAGTCTGTCAGCCCATGGCCAACACCTCACCTCCAGCAGTGGTCATTACCTGGTGCACCACTTGTTACCCTCTCACCAATCCAGTCCTCTGAGGGATCATCCACGACTGGGTGCCGAGCACCCCGTGGATTCCAGTGGCGGTGGAGAGAAGTCAAGGAAGCAGCATAGTCCAGTGGATACAGTTCTAGGCAGGGAGCCGAGAAAGCTGGGTTCTGTTCCTGGCTCTGCTATTGACCCACTGTATGACCTTGGGCAAGTCTCTCTGTGCCTCAGATTCTCCCTCTGTGAAATGGGGATACAGTATTCCCGCCCCCTCCCCCACTCCCCTGGGCAGCGTGTTTAGAGATCTATGGATGACAAGCTGGGGGTGATTATCACTTGAGTCATTCAGCGCCTTGCAGCATCCAAGTCTGCATTCCGTTTACGAGCTGTGCACAGAATCCGCTCACTTCTGGTGCCGCTGACCTTGGCAATTATTCTTGTCTCGAGCACTGATATACAATGAGGCCCTGCCACTCTCACACTGCCTCTCTTTCTGGCTGAGAAGTTTGTTGATATTGATGCTGTTGGACTGATGGATTGCCACCTGTTTGGCGTTGACTGCCATATTGGGATTATATGGGGGTGGGGCGAAGGAAGAGGTAACAACATAGCTTCATTTGAAGGAGAGTCCTCACCTCCAATTTCAGGAATTAAAGCAAAGATACCCCTCAAATAGAAACAAAGGCCTCTGAAATGTAAATAATCTCCTCTACCCTTTTGTTAATCATTGCCACGTACCTCTCCCTTCCCAGAGTGGAAACATAGAGGTAGGTATGGGCTGGGCTCTCATGGGTGGAGAAAGCCAGCGTGGTTTTGGGAGGTGCAAAATAAGGTTGGTTTTATGATGCATTTCTTCTCCCCTTTCCTCCCACAGTTGCAAAAATCAAACATGGCTTATAGGAATCCTAAGTACATACTGGGTATAAACATACCTCATCTTCTATCTTCCCCATTCCATGAAAACATGAGGTTGTCACAATGGGGTATGAACCGGATTCTGATCTCACTGAGAACTGTCATTCCAGAGTAATTCAATTGACTTCATTGGAGTGACTCTGGATTTGCACTGGTCTAACTATTATCAGAATTGTGTCCCTTGCCTTTATTTTGTTCTGTGTTCCCTCTCTGGTTGGTGGTGGTTGTTTGTCTTATCCCTATTTTTCTGCCATTGGATTATTTCTCTCTTCCCCCTCCACTCACGGGCTCCCACTCGCACCCTACAAGCACAAGTGAGCTGGTTCCACATTGAGCAAACTCAGTCTGCCCAGCCCGGGTTGCCAATCTGTAATGGCCCCAATGCTGGTGCTGTTTTCTTATTCTATACCACGGGGTGGCCAAACTTTGCCCAGCTGAAGACATCCTGGGCAACTTGGCAGGTGACTGTGGCCCACAGATAATCTGAATAAAATTAAGTGAACGGCAGTGACCCTTCTCTCTAAAGTGGAGGTGCAATCCATGAAGACGAAGTCTTGTACATTGGTTGTGGTGCACTTTGGTCTCCTCAGCACACACGTCTCCTAAAATGAGGGTGCTCCAATGCCATTGTAGAGCTCTGTGGGCTGGACATGGGTCACTGTGTTGTACAATAGTTAGCAATTAGCTACTGATTCTTACCGTTGGGTTCTTCTTAACCTTGTGAGACATCTGTAGACACCTCACATCATCAATGCTATATCCTCTGTGTTTGGGTGGGTTGGTCACTCCTATTACAGTGGTGCTACCCCGGAGGACAAATGCTGTCACTTTGGTGGTTTGTTAATGCACTTTGATCTAGTTCCATGTCAAAGAGGGCACACACGAACAGTTAGTTTGAGGCAGGCTAGTTGCAGGGTAGGGCCGCACCCCACCTTGTTGCAGACTAAATGATCGTATAGACAAACCCTCAGCGTTTCTTCATTATTTATACTACACACTGGTGCATAAGCATGTAGTCAGTCCCCCTGTCAGGAATATCATCCCAAACACCAATGCCTGGATCCTAGGAAGCAACTCTTCACCAAGACTTGACTCTAATTAGAGAGATCCAAGTAGAGCGCAAACTCTCTCGCTGTTTGATAGAGCTCCTCAGGAAGGAACCACATCTTACAACTAACAACAAAACAGCATTTCTGACTGTTCACTACTCATCATGCTAAGAGAATAACTTGTAAGACAATGTGGAATAGCACCATCTAGTGACTCGCACCATGACGTTATAAAGCTCAAACAAGTTAACAATTCAGGGGAAAGGTTAGCGCCTGTTCTTATTTTGATCATTCCTAGACATCAGAGCAGCCACATTTTTCATTATGCAAATGTTCTGTCAAAGTAAGAGGTATGCCACAGTTTGGGCATCTTCTGTATTGTACAAGTGCATGATCTAAGCAATTGGGACAATCGGTCTGTTGGTGGCCTTGACTCAGCTGTGACTATTGGATTACACAGTCATCACCGCTCTTAGCTCAGGGAGAAGCATGTGATTTTTGCCTTTTGGCTCAGCTGCTGTTGTGGTCTCATCAACAAAAGAGAGTTCAACAGCATTTTTTCCCCAGCTGGTTAAGTCATCCAAATATGCAGTTTTGGGATCCGAGAATGATAGATGTACTATAGGTCTTGACCATTAGCTGCAGCAAGGCATCTTTGAACCACCTAGCTGGCCCTAGGCTTAAGCTCCGTACTGACACACAACACCGGGATTCAATGCCTATAAGCTCACTGGGGCTGGGACCGTCTTTTTGTTCTGTGTTTGGACAGTGCCTAGCACAATGGTGCTCTGGTCCCTCACGAGGGCTCCTCAGCACTACAGTAATACAAGTAATAAATGGTAATAACGAACAATCTCTTGTTCCTGGGCTGGCAGGGCATAGGCATTCAATGGGCGTGTCCTGCATCACTGTACAACCTATTCTGTTTTCCTCAGTTGTTGAAGATTCTTGGGAGTAGAAATTAGAATCCTCCTTTGGCAATCCCTCATCAAAGGCACAGTTGCCCACTTGTATTTAGCTTGGTTTGCTGCAACACATACTTGTGTGCCAAGAAAGTACATTGCATCTGCTGGTGTTGTATAGAGGTTAGAGAAGAAGGCTTGAGTCTTTTACTCTGACTTACCACGTGCGCTTGCACAAGTCACTTAGGACATGATCTGTTGCCTGTTGAGAGGTTGATGTGAATCCTTGTATTGACTTCCATGAGCACTGGATTGGGTCTGTAACCTTTCAGTTCCCCCATCTATAAAATGGAAGTAATGCCCCCTCTGATGGGTGTTGAGAGATTCTGTGATGAAAGACACACTACCTGAAAGCTGCTGGTGTCTTAATAGATGGAGAGCAATATGTCTCTAAAGGCCTCTCTTGACTCTAAAGGGAACAAGAGAGACAAGGTGGGTGAGGTAATATCTTTTACTGGACCAACTTCAGTTGGAGAGAGAGACAAGCATTTGAGCCACACAGAGCTCTTCTTCAGGTCTGTATTTAGCTGTGACACTCTGATCACCTTTGCAGACTTGAAGAAGAGCTCTGTGTAGCTGGGAAGCTTGTCTCTCTCACCAACGGAAGTTGGTCCAATAAAAGATACGTCCTCACCCGCCTTGTCTCTAATCTCCTGGGACCGACACCGCTACAGCAATGCTGCATATATCTGTAGGAAACTGTCTACTGCACATGATACCTTTCTGAAGGTCTTTTGTTCTAGGTTTTTATTAAGTTGTCCTTCACTATAGATTCTGAGCATCTCTGAATGTGACTGAGAAGCTATAGAACTCTAGCATCTGACCATAAAGGATGATATAGGCCCTGATTCAAGGAAGCACTTAAGTACTTGCTTAAATCGATCCGTATTCAGGAAAGCACTTAAGCGTGTGCTTAACTTTAAGCATGTGTTTAAATCCCAGTGGGATTTAAGCTCATGTTAAGTGCTTTCTTGAATAGAGACCATGGTAAAATAATTGAAGGAGTTTCCGTTCGTTTAAAAGAAATTGCCCACATTTCATGCACAAAGGTGGTGATTTCAGTGTTCACAGGGAGATCCTAACAGGTGTCCATCTGCTTCCTCGTTTGGCCCTGCCTACTTCAGGTCATGTTGGCGTCCGTATGAAGCCCAAGCCTGGGCCTTGCAGCCAGGCAGGCTGTATCTGCAAATAGACATTTCTAGATGTAAAACTATTCCCCCCCCCCCTTTTTCTCTTCTTCCCACCTCTCTCCCTCCCTCCTCAGTCCTTGACAGAGGCGCAAACACTCTTAAACGAGAGATAGTGGCTTCCATCCAATGGAGCCCTGGTTAATCACCGAACATCGTGGGAAAAGCACAAGATGAGGGCCGAGAAACAGCCCATTGTCTGGGCAAGATTAAAGCCCCAAAAGCCGTATTGTCTAGTGAGGGGATAAATCTTCCTGCTGTCACTCAAGCACTGAATTAAATTCCCCTTCATTTCTAAAGGGGCTTATCTGCACTGAATAGGCTGTTGCGCCACAAGCGTAAGGGACTGTATTAAGTGAGCTCCTGTCTTGGGCACCTTCACAAATAGACGAAAAACAGGACCAAATCTGGAAGGAGAAGGGGGGAAAGAAAGTGCTCTGGACTTGGGAAGGGAGGACAGTCATTGTTGTAGCAGATTTTTATTACACAACGAGGTAAATGAAATGGCCATTTTGCTCGACTGTCCAGATTTGTCACCATTAAAATAGATATTGGGTGAAGTATTTGGTGGAAGGAGGAGGGAATCTCTAAATGCAAGAATAGCTCTGGCAAAGGAATGTTCCTGCTAGGCCGTGGGAGCTCTATAGCAGAGGAGGGATGGCTTAAGGAAAATGGAAGTGATCTTGGTGTTCATGCATGGACTGGATGTTCTCTAATAGAGGACCTTTCCTGCTCACTTTATCCTGAGATGAACGCCAAACAAAAATGGCCTGGTATTTGCCTTTATCACATGTTCTGCTCACTCTAATGGCTGAGTGTGTGCCCAAGGAGGAGTATCAGCTGCAGCAGACACAAGGCAAAAGTTGGCACAGCCCTGTGTTGGGGGCAGTGCTGAGATGTATAGCCCCTGCAGATGCCATAGGAGGAGGAGAGCTTCAGCAGGTTATAACAACCCCAGGAGCCCTCAGAGAATGCTGTCCTCCTGTCTTTCTCTCCAGCTGGCATTGCTGGTCAGTGTGCAGAGGAGAGGGGTACAGAGTTATGGTTCATCCTTATTCTTCCACCCTTTTCCCTCCTTTATGGCCCTGTCTAGCTCTTGGATGTGTATGGGGGGGAAGTTCTTGGCATGGAACTCTTCCCTTTGTATGTCCTTGCAAGAACTAGGCATCATCTGGCCCAAAGAATGCAAAATCCTACTATTATATGCCCCACTAAGCAACAAGTTCTGCCTCCTATTTTCCATGGTTCAAAGAACTGGATTCCAAAGTACACACTTGAGATGGCAAATGTGGGACATGGGTGTCCAGTTATGTGCCCACCTTTGAGAACTGGACCTGGTGCATTAGAAATCCATTTGAGGCTGTTTCCTCAGTTGCTCTCTGTAGGGTTTTGTAGACTGAGCAGTGACCTCTGTAATCAATGAGATATTGAAAGACGTTCCTGTTGCAGTTTAGCTGGAAGACGCTACCCTCTCACTAATGTAGCTTTCATACAGGCTGATGTTCATTTCTGTCAGATTGCTCCAAGGAAATTAAAATATATATATATTTTACTTGTTAGCTGTGTTCACTTGCCATTTACTTCTATATTAGCATAGTTGATGCAAACTAGTGTTGAACTTTTGATGCTATTGGGTCTGATCTTATGTACCTTGGTGTAAATCAGGGGTGACTCCACTGTACATCCTGTATAAATCAGATGAGAATCAGGCCCTTTGATTTTATTTAACATTAGGGCCTTGATAACAACTAACCTATTGGAGGTTATGCTATATTATTGATTTTTGTTGTTGGTAGAGTTGGTATAAATTTCTGTAAGGTTGAGTGCATGTAAATAAAACTTCCATTGAAAGTAAAGGCTGGATATTAAGTATTCTTGAATCAAACTGAGAATGTTACCAACTGTGAATACTGTGTAAATGTCAAAGGACAGAGGCATTTATGTGTCTCTGTTTACAATATTAAGTTATGAAAATATAAACGATGCAAAGGGCTTATTCTGTGCAAAGTAGCTGGCCAAAACATTCACATTAAGAAACCTGCTGATTAGTACGTTCCTTGGTTTTAGTC
The DNA here is from genome assembly GCF_002925995.2 of Terrapene triunguis. Lineage (NCBI taxonomy): Eukaryota > Metazoa > Chordata > Testudines > Emydidae > Terrapene > Terrapene triunguis. Next base: position 4,244,429 of record NW_020665065.1, on the reverse strand, counting down.
TATTGGATTAAAAAGACACTGCATTTAGGGATTTGATACATTTTGGTAAGTGCTAAACAGGATTTTCTGTAACCTGTGTGAAGTTTCCTCTTGTTGATGGGGTTTAATACTCTCTTGTGCAAATCTCTGGAGGTGCAAATACCTCCAATCTCTCCTTTTAGCAACCCAAACCATTGCTTAAATAAACGGGTTTACACCTGTTTGCCAGATTAATTTAATTAGCCAAAAATAGAGTAAAAGAGCTGGTTTGGAAACAATAGCCTGTAAAGAATACCTTCCACGCGTCCCTCCCCTCCCCCCCCCGTTGAATTTGGCGTTCTTGTGGAAACTGGCTTGGAATATTATTCCTTTTAGTTGAATGGTTTCTGTCTATGGCTTCTTGTTTTTATAAACCAGTTTGAGAAAATAAATTGGGTTGAAATAATATGTTTTTGGGGCCTTTTGTCTACAAAATAATAAAATGTTTTGGTCTACTCTTTGCTACCATTTTGATAATACAGATTTTTACAAATTCCTGATCCAACCCTGCAGTCCTCAAGTTGATGACGAAACTCACTTGCTGTCAATATTAGCAAATTCTGACTAAAACGGCAAGAATTAGGCACTTGGAAAGTCAAAGGGCCGATTTTCTCCTGTTTTTCACCTTGTATAGTCAGTACACTGGTTTACTGTCAAATAGTTGCTTGTCACCAGTATTAGCCAGCTGAGAATTCTGATTTAGTAGCATTTTACACCCACTACACACACAGGGTGCAGGGCAATGGAAAATGAGGGCAAAATTATTGCTTTCCTACCATGAGATATTAGAAGCTAGATGGTATGTGGTCTGAGTATAAATGCACACGCTCCGTGGCATATCTAACTTAGGTTGACCAGACAGCAAGTGTGAAAAATCGGGATGGGGGTGGGAGGTAATAGGCACCTATATAATACAAAGCCTCAAATATCAGGACTGTCCCTATAAAATCGGGGCATCTGGTCACCCTAATCTAACGAGAGCTGAGCGGAAAACTGGTTCCTGCTCCTGCTAGTGTTTTTGAGAAGTCCAAAATTTTTCCCTTCCCAAATCAGGACGAAAAGTCAAAATCTCAAATTTTTCACAAACTAAAAATCTTGAATCAAGTCAATAAAAATCCTTCATTTTGATTTAGACTTCATTTTATTTTAATTTTTTTTTTTTACTATAGATTAACTTAAATTTATAAGTGAAACATTCTCTTGATCCCTCAAACCCACACCATTTTGTGTGTGTGTGTGTATATATATATATATATATATATATATATATATATATAAAAATAAGAACGGGATCTTTCAACAATTAGAAACTTTTTTTTCCTTTCCAAAAAAAAGTTTGAAACAGGAAATTTGTCAAAACTAACCTTTTCCTTCAAAAAGTTTTGGTTTAGATGAATCAGCATTTCCCAATGAAAAAATATTTAATCAAAAAATTCCTGACCTGCTCTCCATCTGATCAGCTGCGTCTCTGCTCCTCCTCCCAATATCTGGAGGAGTATTACTGTCATCCATCAATGAAAACTTAAGTGGTTGTTTTCAGCAGCTACTTGTGTTTTGAAAATGAATGGATACCGAGAATGCTCACTTTAGGAAGCTGTTTTTTAGCTTTAGGCTATGTGAATTAACTGGTTAACTCACTGGCTGATACAATATGAAACAAACTATGTCAGAGAAAATTCAACAATTCCTTGGATGAGGATGCAAATGGTTTTTGAAAGCACGCATAGATACATAGGATTAGATGGATGTTAAAAAATACTGGATTATTACAAATTAATTTAGATAGAAATCTGTTGATATTTTTCTGTTTAGCTGAGATCTTGCTCTGTTCAGTTCATTTTTTTTTCTTGTATTAATTCTGAAACCCCTTGGAAGAAGAACAGGATCTAAGAAAAGCACTTTCTGAAGCTCACACAATGCTACTTTAAAATCATTTATATTAAAAAAATAATAATAACAAGCAAACAAACTTGTAAGCCCATAGGATGCTTCTGTCCTGTGGCTTAATGGCACAGGTTTTTATACATCCAAATCCAGCAGCTTTCAATAACAAAGGATGAAATTCACAAAACAAATTGCTTCTCTCTTCATAAGTCACGCACTCATATGCCAGGGTAAAGATGTGTTGATAACATTAAAATAGTTTAGTCGCCGATGAATTGTAAATTCCCACCGAGTTTCGGCCTGGCAGTTGTGTTGATAACAGCATGGTGTGGGACACAGAATGCATTCCGATTGTGGGGTTCACTACTTCATTTTTTATATATTTATATTTTTAGGAGAATAGCTAAGAAACACCACTGTGAAATTTTGGTAGGCAGCTTCAAGAAAAGAGAGCAAAACATGCAGAGGCGGTTTAATGAACATCCGTAGTTCTTTAAAACTGTATCAATGTAAATACGACTGCCCCATTTGTGATTTTTTTGGGGGGGTGTGGGGATGGGTTGGGGAGGAATTCTTTTTAACAAAAGGTGCCAGATTTGCGTCCCGTTTAAACAGAGAGCTGCTGTTTAGCCACAGAAATGGTGTGGCACAGGTAGTAGCTGTCATGTTCCACCAAAGTGTCTCCCCCCTGATCTGGAAGGAGGCCCTCTAGAGGTGAGAGTATAGTCTGGTTTCCATGCAATCCAATCTTTTGCTGTTACCAACATCAATTTGGGTACGTCTACAGCAGCTGGGAGTGCGCTTCCCAGCTCGGGTAGAGAGGCGCACTAGCTCTGCTCGAGCCAGCGGGCAAAAAACAGCAGTGTAGCAGGGGGTTGCACAGCCGGTGGCTCGGACTAGCCACCTGAGTACAATCCTGCCCAGACCCCCTGGGTAATACACTTGGGCAGCTAGCCAATAGGCCACCTGGGTTACCCCCAGCTACACTGCTATTTTTAGCACGTAGCATAAACAGAGCTAGCAGGTGTCTGTCTACCCGCACTGAAAAGCACGCTCCCAGCTGCAGTGTGGTTGTACCTGAACAGGGCAATTGTGGTGATGGGGATGTGACGGGCCTATCCTCTAGGAACTGGGATAGAGGCCACCAAATGTATATCACAACAGCCACCAAAGAGCTGGCTGGTAACATTTGCACCTCGATACATTAGAGGTACTTAGATGTTCATGTGCCATGGCTGGGCGATGTGAAAGCCCCATATTTTCAAGCATTGATGCAATACATCCCTGCAACCCACTCTTATTGTGGCTTTAATTTTTAAGGGCAAAGTCAACCCTGGTGTAAATGTGATGGATTTGAAATCAGGGTCGTTACACAACGGCTGAGTTGTGCCTTAGGAGCCTTTTTGTAGCATCCAGCATTAAATGGCAAGGAAAGCTGTATTTTAAACAATAAGAATAATGTTGAAGTGTTGGTTCTAGAGCTTTTCCGAATGACCAGCTTAATCACATCTTTAAATTATCCAGAACGCTTTAAACTCAGCCAATGTACAAATGAAAGAGGCAGTAATAGATGGCTTGCCATGCCCGTTTTGGTAAATACCCTGCTGATTTCAGTTCATTTGCAGCGTAGTATTCAGCCTACCTTCTGCAATTAGCGTCCCTGAGTTATACAGCTGGATACTTTTACTTCAAACTAGGAAGAAAAACCCAGAGTTCCTTCCTCAGGTCAGGATACTTTGGCTGGACCCAAAAGGGTTAACAAACAAACTGCCTGAATTGCTTTGTTCACTGGAAATCTAATCAGATGTTAACCTACAGTCTATATCCAAGCAATCCTTTCCTTATGATAGTGATTAGTATTACACTCAGAATGAATAGACTAAGGAAAGATTCCTATGGTAACCTTCAAAATGCATTCCATCGGCAAGCTCTGCCTACTCACAATAATTACATTCTTAACTCGTCTAACAAATAGCATGCTAATTAGCTGCTTAACCAGCCTCCGCTCATTATTCCTGGGCCTGGGCAGGTTTGAGTAAAGTGACCCAGAGAGAGACCAAGCTCACTTAAAATTACTAGTAATAATAAATTTATCAGGTTTGCCATGTGGATGGAGTTCCTTCACTATGACTAGACTTTCTCTTTTATGGGCTCCTCCTCTTGCAAGCCAATGCCACCCCAAATTAATCCACTGGTACACAGCAGTGATTTCTTCTCATAAAAGTTGGTTTATATCAGGTCCACCAGTGCTTTAGTTTAGCATCTGCTTCGCTTGATGGCTAACCACAGGGGTTGTTCATGGTTCACTACAGAGACAGGTGTGTGTTGGTGCTAATTACCCTCTGCAATAGGCTTGATCCTTGAACCAGAGGTAGTTGATGTGCTTCCTTTTCTCAGCCCAACTAAACCACAACTGGGATCTCTATCCATCTCCACCCCTGGGGAATCTAGGGAGGAGGTTGTTGGGCCTTTAGTTCTTAGTTGTACATGATCTCTTGGCCTCTTAATGGTTTGAACTGAGCATCAAGAGAAGGTGCTCAAGTTGTAGTTCAGTGTTGGTTTTTCAAGGACAATCACTGGCTTTATTTAAGCGGGGTCTTTCTTTTAGCATAACTTGATTAAATAATAGCAAAGAGGTCTCGGAGAGGACTGTGGCAAAAGGATAAAGGAGTCGCAGAAACTCTAGGACTTGGTTCAGACTCAGACCAAGCCAATACCAACACAGTGATTACCATCTGATGGCTAACTGGTGGTCTCAGTGTAGGGTGGGCATATGTTTATCACAAACATTACCATGCTTAGTATTGACATTAATGATGGCTTTTCCGTACAGCTTGTCTATGCACACAGGTCTAATGGTTTAACTTAAGAGGTGATTTTTAGTCAGTTTAAATAAACCGGTGCACAAGGCCATGTAGATGCTCTTATTTCCGTTTAAATCTGGCGTATTTTGGTGTAGTTGACGTTAATAAGAACAGGGTAACTAAACCAGTTTAACTAAACAGGTGCAAATTTGTGTGTAGACAAGGCCTTAGCCAAGAGGACAAGCCCCGAAGAGGCCAAGGAAATTGAGCTTCCATCTCACCTCATCAGGACGGATACGTTAGTACTAGGAGGATGCTTGTATTGCTGCTGCCTGTTCCATCTCTGTCCTGTGACTTGACAGAAGACCTCAGCCTCGTTCTCACGGCAGGTGGCATTTTCCAGGATTTACTGTTCAGTGTCCCCCTCCAGAGCCCTTGTTTTGACCCTGTCACTTACACCCTCATTGCTGTTTTTCATTCGTCGTCCCCCACAATCAGTTAAACTCTGGGTTCTGTGGGCCCTCCCACATTTGAGGTGGTAGTCTTTTGCTGTTCTGGTGGGCTCTGCCTACCATCCCAGGGTTTCAATAGGCTAACATGGTGCACCAGCATGGAAGTCATTTAAGTATATTCACACACGCCTTTCTCCATCCTTCCTGTCTTGGTGCAGTCTGTGTATTCGGAGAGAGGGGCCAAAGTGAACATCACCTTGTGCTGTGCTTCACCAGCTGTTGCTCCCATTGTTTGCTCACAAAATGTTAAATTTCCTGCTGGGTCACTATGAGGTTTTTTTTTCTTTTTCTTGGCCTTGTAGTTAGCATAAGGAGTGAGTGTACCAGGAAACTCACTTTATGGGTTTGGGATATTTTCAACCAGAGTTGGGAACATACAGATTGGGCCTAGTCCTGCAATCCTTACTCACGCAGAACTCCCAAATATGACCAAAGTCAATGGAAGTTCTGTCTAGATAAGTACTGCAAGATTGGGGCCTCGTTATTAAGCACACAGGTTAGATGGCAGTAGCTTGTGTGTTTTTAATAAGAGATTACAAAGGTGAGGGGTTTAAAAACCCGTTTTACAGTTCTTTGGTGTCAATCTGCAAAGCTAACCCTAATGTAAACAGAGGAATAATGCAAGTATAGTTACATGCCACTTAACGCAAACTTGTGATATTGCAAAGCTGTGCAATGGTAAAGTTCTCTCCAAATGCCAACTGTTCATCTTTTATTTCCTTAACCCAGCTGGAAATGCATGTCCTCTTACCGTGATTTCAGATATTGATTTGGTTAGTGCACATCAAAATGTTACTTTAATATATTAAACATAATATTTATTTTTGATTTTCACACCTCCTTGCCTTCTAACCCCTTAAAATCTAAGGCTAATGCTGTTTTAATTTGTTTTACTCCTAATTATTTTTTCTCATCTGCATGTTTCTGATTTATTCTTATACAATTGAAAAATAAAATTTAATAGCAAAAGATGGCTAAGCATCTTGTCTCCAGCACAGCATACATCATTCCCCTTTGTGAATGCTTACTGAGAAGCACAGGCCACAACTGACTACAAAAATGCCATTGAAAGGACAGAGATGTGTTTACAGTTTATGGAAGATGCATTTGGCTCTCACTGTATAGCTTTAACTTGAATGAGAGTGAATGTTATGCTCTGCAGTAGGACTGGTTGCATAGTCCATAGCTCACAACTGGATTTCTCTTCTCCTGTTTCTAATCTTTGTCCTACCTTTAATCTCCGTTTGTTGGTAGGGTACAAATTTGTATGCTGTAGTTAGAATAAAATATATTGTGCTTGCTTGCGCTCCTTGAAAAATTGGCAGACTTTAAGTCAGTAAAAGCTAAAAGTGTTTTTTTATCCTCGTGTTTTTTTTCCCCAATTGCTAATTCGTGCCCTTCTTTGTAAGGATGAATTTGCAAAAGGGCTTGTATGGTTCTCTAGACAGATGTTAAAATGATTAGGATTTGCAACGTTTCAAGAAGTCAAACATCTTTTAATAACCTTGTAAGTGCTCAGTGTTCTCAGTATTCCCATATGCAATGGTTATTCATGAATGACAAAATATTAGTGCAGGGACTGTGCCAGACAATTAACTGAGGAGTGATTAAATGATGAATACATAGTTTATAATAACCATCTTTTTTTTTCTGGGTTTAATGTCTGATTTTTATCGTGTTAAATATATCTGTTGCTTGGCTTGGCTGAAAATATTAACTAAGGATAAGGGAATGCCTCAAAATTTTCACTAATATTCAGTGGAATTAAAAAAACTAACACACACAAAGAATTTGATATGACTGCATTTGTATCCCTTTTAGTTTTCACTTTTCATTAATAATTAAACAAATGAGCCTCTTGGAATTATATTTGTAGTTTGTTTATTAGGCTTGTGGAAACAAATATCTTTGCAGACTTCAGATTTTGAACTCATTTAAATACAAGGGTTTGTACCTGAATCTAGAGTCTAATTGTCATCCAATCAGGGAGAGAAATGATACTAAGTGAACTATCCATCCAAACAAAATGGACCAACACTGCTCAAATTCAGATCTTGGACACAAGTAGTTTGTTGTTGTACGTATTCAGCCTATAAGCTGAGAAACTTGTTTGGTAAATTGATTCAAGAAAATTGTAAACTGCTTGAAGATAATTCATGAACAGAAAGAGGCTAAATTTGTTGAATAAATTATTTGCTATGAATGGTCTCTTCAACTTGAATTGCAGCAGCTGTATATTATGGTATAAATCAGGAAAAAAATCTAAAAATATGTATGTAAAAAGCATAATATTTTTACCGAAATTACATTTTGAATAACACAGGTATTAATTTAACCATTGACAGAAGTTTCTAGGTCAAAAATAACTGAGGAACTTCATTTGGCACTAAATATTTATAGGTCTATCAAAAGTTGTGATCGCTGTAGCTGGTGTTTAAGGAAACATCTCTCATTGAATTCCCTCCTTACTGCTGGACCATAACAAAGGCTTGGATATCAGGGTGATAGGTGATCATATAAAAATTGTGATCGATTCCAGAGAAAAACATGGGTCTCCCAATGCACTTCCTTCCTTGTCTGTCTTCCAGATTGTGGGCAACTAGGACAAGGGCAATATTGGTCTTTCAGAGGGCTAAGTACGCGTTAATGTTAATAAAGTTAAAATTAAATGCAATTAATATTTGATCTTCGGAAACCCCTTGGCCCCTCACAAACTTACCAAGTATTCATTTTTGGTGAATTGGTTCTGATAAGATAAGACCCTTCACTCAAAACTCACACTAAATCAAACACCAGCATCTCTGAGACATCATTTCCAGCAGTGCTGGGTCCAGCAGCAAAAGAACTACTGAAAACACAACTATTATCCAGTTGATGAAGAGGAGGTAACCAATGAAGGTAATAAAGTACCTCCTCTGGCCTTAGGTAGGCTCAGTAACTCCATGTTGAGAGAGACATAGATATTTAGTGGTCATCTTAAGCCTATGTGATGTTGAAGTTAATGAATGAACATCATCTCCAGATTAAAGTCTCTATTGTTCTGATGGCAACAGGAACACAGTTATTTTTCAGCCTCCCTTGCCTGGAAGGACATGGTTTGAAGTTGAGAATTGTTTCCGTAGTTGGTTAGTGGCTTTCTTGTGGCAACTGTACTCCTCCATCCCTTAGCACTGATATTGATTTCCATGTCTAAACCATGGTAGCTGGTCTGGATCCTGGCTAACTGGGACACCATCGGTGTGGTACCATACCAGCTGAGATCTGGTGATTAACTTGACCTGGCAGCCCTCTCATTTCAACAAGATGGGGCTTAGGCATGGCATTTGCAGTAAAGGAACCTTGATCCCGGAGTTTACTCATCCTCCAATCTGGCTGAGCTTCAGATCTGTTGATCTTCAAGGGGAGGTAACAGAATGACCAGTTTACCCAGGCCTGTTTGGATGGGGAGGGTCTGAATGTGATGATTTGGGGAAGTGGTAATTTGAATAGGAATTTTTCTTTTCCATTTCAGTATTAGTGAAATTTGGATTTTTTGTGATATAACATTTATTGCATGTGGAACCAAGAGATGAATGCATATGTTTTAATGGAAGAAGAAGCAGATAAAATAAGTAAAAGCTGAAGCATAAATCATCGCGGCAAAGTTTTTCAAGTGATTTTAATTGCCCAACTTGAAATACAATTAAAAGGGCCTGATATTCAGAAAGTGCCATGCAAGTCTCCTCTGCTCCTTTCAAGTATCTCAAGTTGGGCACCCCAAAATTGCTGAAAATCTGCTATGGAGCAGCTGTTACTAGTTGGGATGAGCCATTTAATTCAGATATGGTAAAAATCAGGTCAGGCTTTTGCCCTAAACTCAAACTGACCCTTTTATTAAGTTTGAAGAAGTTGGCTTTTTTTTGTAAAGTAACCATGACTTTCCTGCCCCTTTGAACTTCCTGCTGCCCGTTAGTGTGGGAAGTGGAATTACTGTGTAAAAGGTTATCCTTGTGGTACTTGCTGCTGTCCCCAAACCCGGAAGTGCTGGAAATCTGTCCTCAGGTGACCAAAAAGGTTTTAGGTAGATTGGCCCAGTATTCAGATAAGCATCCAAACTTTATAGGGGCTTTTCTGAACAGAACCTCCACAGCTGTTGAGGTTCACCCATCTCTAATCCAGTCCTGACTTGTAGGTCCAGACTTTAAATCTGGTTGCGTTAATGCACCTCCCAGATTTGTACAGAACGAGAAATATGTAAGTGCAGCTTCTGAGGCTGTTGTGAAAGATTCTTATTATCCTTCCCCAGATGGCACCAGCTGTACTCCTGGACCAATACTAAATGACTGTAGCTTGTGCCAAATATGTACTTGAGTGGGTTGTACATGCCCTTTACAAATAGAAGCTGAATGTTAATAGATACTGAATGAAACCCATTGCCAAACCAAACAGAGCCCCTGGATATATACAGGGCATGCAGGGAAATTATACATTTCAGCAACGCTTGCTGCAGAATGCATGCAAAGGATTTCAAAGTGTTGGTGGATTTAATGTAGTCGTTGCTAATTCTCAGTATGCTAATAGTTCTGTGAAGATGCAGGCAGAAGAATGAGTAAAGGTTAAAGACCGCACTGATATCATGTAAATTCAGGATAGGGTCAGCATCTGGTGTTGTAAACAACATCACATCTAGGAGTACATGGAGTTCTGATCCTTTCAGGTATTTGAGCCTTTGTCTGCTGATATAACGCTTGCCTGTCAGCCCCACGGTCAGAGGCCTAATCTTTTTTTCTTCACTCGCTGAAAAGGTCCCAGCGCCACATCGGGGCAACATACTGGCTGCCTATTCTCCTTCCCTATGGAACGCAATCACTGGACAACTCTGCTATAATTCACTCCCTGGCCAGCCCTTTGAAAAGGTGGGCTGCCTCAGTGCTGTTAGCCCAGCAAGATAAATCATGTACTCGAAATTAACTTCCATTGAAAGGAAGGGGTGGAAGAAAAGCCGACTGGTCAGGCGGAGCATGCTAAAGAAAAGATGACTAGAGTTGATAAATGTCATTGCGGATAATTTGGGGGCTGTGATTAAGATCTTATCTAGGTAGGAAGTAAATAGAAAAGACTTAATAAAAGTCCTACCCGGGGATCCATGCTTATGAACTTGTGAAGTTTTAATTTTTTTTTAAAGTGAATATAGAAGAGAATACCAGAAAGGTCTTCATTAAAAGGAATGTTGTATTCGGGGTGTTGCCTAAAGGGATTTAAAAAGCCCCTGGGTGGAACCATGCTTCTTCTTTTCCCTTCTTTTTCACAGTGGAGAGAGAAAGCATCTTTGTCTAAAAATTTCTTTAAAAAGTTAAAGGGCAGACAATCAGGAAAGAATTGATGAGGATTCCTGGGTAACGATCATCTGTTTTTCCTGTCTGGTCTTTTTTTTCTTTTTCTTTTTAATGAAAGGGCTTTGCTGCCATAAAGTTCTCTACAAATAAAATGTAACCTTATCCCCTATATGTAGGGGAGAGAACACGGAGGCCTGTTTGTTCATAAATACACATGCTGCTCGCTCAGAAGACACAATCTGCCTTCTATATATTTTTATTGAGCTGTGCAGATTTTGCTTTTATTTTTTAAATATTTTCCTTTTTTTCCTTTTTTGTAACCAATTACTTCAGCAACCTGCAAGCAATAGCAGAAAGCTGCAGTAAACTCAGTTAACATCTGTGAGATTGAGTGACAGGGATCTGGAGCCCAGTGTGAATTTTCCATCACGGCGTAGCAAGTCTCCTCTCCTCCCTTGTGCTGCACTTGGCTGATATTACTGTATGAACTACATTTACAACACGGAATGAGCACAGACAATCCTTAACAGCTGTACAGCTGTTTTCTGTGTAGAGACTTCTGTTAGCTAATGAGAATGTTTAAAATTTTATTGAAGAGTGTATCCTGTGATCTATAACCTACCTAATCCAAATCTCTCAGGGATATTGAACTGCTAGAGATTTCCAGAAACCGTAGAATGCCAGCTCCTAAATTACCCAGGTTTCTTATTTACTTCCTCCTCTCTACTTTAACACCCTCCCCCCACCCGTGTGTGTGTGTGTGTGTGTGTGTGTAAACTGGGTCATTGAGGAACTGGGTGTTATATTTATACGTTGTATATAATTGAGCACTCAAGAAAAGAAGGCAGGTGAGGGCACAAAGAAAAGTAGATTGGCAGAGCCTAAAGTATTTTTTTATTACCTAGATTCACGGGAGAAAGTTTTGAGTGTGTCAGAGATAGGAAGAAACATTGGGGTCACTTAAATTTCAGGCCCACTTGTGATGTTTGTTTGTTTGTAGAACAGAAGAAAGTCACGGAAAATTTCAGAGACGAGAGTGAGGCCGATCAGCTAATGATGTCACCTTTCCTCTTTCCTCCACCTTTTAAGAAGTTATTCTACAACAACACAACACAGAAAACCAGAATCTACCACTGCAGCATATTCTTCTATTAGACATACAGGCACGCATTGCACCAGATGGCAGGATTTGGCATGGCTGTGACCTTTCTACATAGAATAAAGATATCAGCAAGTTGTTGCAAATTAATTAGCCCATGCTGCAAGGTTTAATGTGATGGTCGTCTTCAATGGCCTAAGACATCCAGGATTGAACTGGGGACCTCCAGAGCTAAAACCACGAGCTTCTACAGCTTTAGCTAAAGAGCCAGCAACTTAGCTCTTTTGTGGGTCAGAGGGGGACCTGTAACATACACTCACCAGTCGGTTACAGTAGTATCTGTGCCAGCTAACCAGGTATAGTAGCAGTATTGAGGGCCTGATCCAACTCCATTGAAGTCAGTGGAAAAGCTCCCTTTGCCTAGAACCGCATTGCCTAGAAACTCCATTAGCCACAGCTTCCGTCGCCTAATTGCTTCACATTTTCTATAATTCACCACCTTTATTCGGTGTGTGGCTGCATCGTTACGTTGGGTTCTGAGGTTAGGGAGTTTGAGTGCGGAGAATAAACTGAACCTTATTTGGATCTGGGGATAATTGTCTGTTTGTATTTTTAAAAACTCACTCATACGATTAAGCTATCAAGAAATAAGAGAGAAGTTTCTGTAATCATTAAATATTGAATGTTCAAGTGGATTCATTTGCAAATTTTAAAAGGCACGGATTCCACTTAAAACAGGAGCAAATGGAGCCTGATGGTTTCTTCCAGGTGAACAAATGAGCTCACAAATATAGTCTTTTTCTGATTGTGAATCACTCTTGTGCCGATCCAGAATTCTGCAAATGTGTTCACTGTTTGCAAGTATGCACCAAAGTTTAGAGGATTGTAGTTTATTAAAACAAATTTCAGTATAACAGGGCTGTTCATAGATTACTTACTTTTCATGATGTGTGATTGGTCGCTTGACATGTGGTGTCATTGCTGCTCCCAGATTGGCTGACTGACTCTTTTAAAATGGAAAATAGTGACTGACGAGTTGTTGTTCATCCTTCGGGTTCTATGATGACCATGACCTCACTGGTTGGTTTGGGGTTTGTGAACACGTGATCAGGCCAGTTTGAGCTTTGAACGGTCTATGGCACACTGAACAAGAGAGGCAACCCCTCAGAGTGACAGATGAACAACAAATAGAAAATGCCCTTGCACTACATGCCAGCGTAGCTACCTGTAGAAAGATCAACCATTCACCAACCTTTGGTGCAAACCAATCCCTGGTGATACCAATGCTCATGAATAGTGAAGAATAAGGTGCATGGACATGGTGAAGTGGAATAGCCATTCAGATTTTGAATGGATCTTAATAAGTTGAATTCGTAGAAATACAGCTTATGTCTTAAAAATGTTGTAAACAGTCCTGCTTTCCCGCTGCACTGAGAATCTTTCAGGATTTTGTGTCTAAAATTTCTATCTGTATAATACAGCAAACACACAAGGACTACGGTGTTTTTTAGTTTTATATTAGTGAACCCCTTCAAGTGTGGTCTCCTATCACTTTCAAGTGACACACTCCTGAATTTTTATTTTCCCTTGAAAAAGAATGAAAGGTGCTAAGTGAGCTCACTTTTTTATAAGCAAATGCTCTTATAGAGTCCAGTTATCTGTAAGACCTCCTTCAGGCCGTCTTTTTCAGATGTTGATGGTAGAAAATGAAACATTCTGTAGAAATTCCTTCTCCCGAATCTATTTCTTATTTTTGAAAGGGCAAAATAGGCTTCTTTTTATAACATATTTAGAAGTGAATGTGTGAACGCCTCCCAAGCAATAGTGTTTTTCAATGATCCCATCAGCACATCATAATCTCCTTTATTAATGACTCTGAGAAAACTGTGGACCCAATAAACTGCATGTCGGGTAAAGAATACAGTGAGGATTGGAAAGTGACAGATAAAGCAAATATCCTGCTCCTAAACAAACACAGCAGGACAGGAGAAGATGACAAATGATGGGATTGTGTCAGCTTGAAAACAGATTGGACTAATGGCACGCTGGACTTTGCACTCCAGGGGATCAATACTCTATCAGGCAGGAGAGCTTGAGACCTTGTGAATAGCATTTGTATGGACAAAAGAGAGATCTTTGCTGATAGTCTGTGCATTTGTTGCTAGCGTAGTCCCGTCTCCTGCGTACAATAAACTTTAAATTAAGACAAAATGGGGTTTGTTGGGAGGACTGGCGGGGGAGGGGAAACAACCATAACTTCTATAGAATTAAATTTCCATAGACTGACAGGTAAGTGTATTTTAAAGGTTCTTCCTCTGATGGTACAAACAGGGATGTGGCAAACTTCATGCTTTTGCAAGCCTCCTGTATCTGTTTTTGGGGTCGACAAGACTTTAACTCACTTAGCTCTAAGGTTGTGTGTGTGTTTTCACTTTATTTTATTTATTTTTGTCCTTCAAGGCGGGAGAATCTATTTATTTTAAAGTCTATATTTTTGTCCTTTTTTCCCTCCCAAAGGACAGACTGTGCAGTGTGATAGAGAAGCAATCTTTCCCATTTCCTTCTCTCCCCTCACCCCCACTCCGAAATATCCAGATTGGCATGAAATGGATGGAATTCGCAGGTGCTTATGGGTGGGATATTTTCAATAATATTTAGTTGTGTTATGTTGAAGCAGCTTGCCTATCCTTAAATATAAATCAAAACAATAAAAGAAGCTGCACCATTATATAGAAGTGGATTTGGATAGGCATATATTACCCTGTGCGTTTCATTACAGGACAGTATATGCAAACATCAGGGTGTATGGATTAAAAGTAGTGGCTCAGAAGGCGTTGCAAGGAAGGCGTTGCAGTGGTGGCACAAACCACTTTTATGTTTCCCCTACACACACACACTCTCTCTCTCTCTCTCTCTCACTCACAGCTGGGGGGCTGCTGCATGCTGCCTGGGGGCTGCTCTAGTTTGCCCCCGCCGCCATCATCCCGAAGCAGCCAGGGATCACCAGAGTGCAGGAATAGTCAGTTTTCACCAGCCCCAACCCCTGGTGCTGTCGTCCAAGAAGAGGCATGGGAGCTTTTGTATTCAGCATTTGTTTCTTCATTAAGAACGGCCATACTGGGTCAGACCAATGGTCCATCTAGCCCAGTATCAACAGTGGTGCCAGATTCTTCAGAGGGAATGAATAGAACAGGGCAAACAAGCCATCCGCTGTTGTCCAGGCCCAGTTACTGGCAGTTGGAGGTTTAGGGACATCTAGAGCATGGGGTTGCGCCCCTGACCATCTTGGCTAATAGCCCTTGATGGACCAGTCCTCCAGGAACTTCTCTCATTCTTTTTTTGAACCCGAAAGAATCTCCTGTAAATGATACTGTTGGGGCTGCAGCAGAGTCTCACTTCTATCACGTACACACGTGTGCTGAGTGCCCTCAACACCCATTGAATGGGAGTTAGTCATTCAGCTGAACCCTCTTCGGGGCAAGGCATCTCAGTAGCAGCTGCAGGTCTGGGCCCGAGGTGGGTAAGGTATTCCCCAGCAGCTGAGCACCTCTTGGAAAGTGTGTGTGTGTGTGTGTCTGTGTGTGTGTGGAGGGGGTGTCTGGGAGAGAGCATGTGTAACAATGCACATGGAAGAGCCACCATTAGAAATGTAGTGGGGGACTTTCAAAATTGCTGCAGGGGCCTAGGAGCATGGATCCCACCCATTGACTTTCAGTAGGACTTGTGCTCCTAAATCCCTTTGAAAATCCCAGCCATGGAGTCAGAGGAGTTTAGCCTCCCAAAACCAGAGATCAAGTAGATTTCTCCTAGTTAGAAATTTTGCGATACTGGGTATAGAAATACCCTGGTGACCAGAATTCCCTGGCAGAGCTCTGTGGGGCTTTTAACGCTCCCCCTACCCCCCCCGTCTGTCTGACACAGGGACTTATGAGGACTGATTATATTTATTTATTTAAAAATAAGGTCCTATTATGCTCCTCCCCCCATGATTAGGCAGTCCAGAGTCCTGCTGCGATTACCGCACTCGGCTGCACCCTTCCTTTCCTTCCTTTTTCACAGACTGCCAAGCTGGCCTCGCTTCCCCTGCACCTGATAAAGAACATGCAGTCAAACACATGGCAAATAGGGTGGCCTTTCAACTTTCAGCTGCGAGCCCCAGCAGAGGGGAGCAGCCCAGTGGCAGTAAGTAGTATTGAAACCCCAGATGCATCCATGCTGGTGGTAATTTTGTATATTCCTTGGTCGGCATGAAGATTTAGTACTAAGAACCCAAAGGCTTCATGAAGTGAAATTTCCCTGATGAGCCTCTCTTGCTTTTGAGTGCTCCAGTACTCTTCTCAGTCAATACATAGGTCAAAACCTCCATCTGCCACCGAACTAAATTAGGTCCAAAACTTTTGTCCACACAATGTTTTTTGTTTTGTTTTTATGTTAAAGTATGTTTTACCACTAAAAGGTATTCCAAAAACTTTATTTGTATTGATCTATTGTAGCCCCAGTTAATTGCTCTCAGCTAAATTGTGCAGTCATTAATAGATGTTTGTAATTCACTTGATTTAATAAAATACATGTGACACTGAACATGGGGGGAATACCCTCTGATAAACCAAAACTTTTGACTTTCTAAGCTAGTAGCTCGTGAACCTCTAGAGATAATTAGTGCTAAGGGGATGCTATGGGAGAGCGAGTGTAAAAAATCTTGTTTTGTGCTCTATATAGAGAATAAAAGAATTGACAAAGTTTATTATAACCTCAAATCCCGATCCTGCAAACCATACCAAGGGGTTTACAGGGTCGAAATCAATAGGACTGCTTACATGATTAAGGATTTGTTGGATCAGCCCCTAAAATGTGTAGTTTTAACTTCAGGAGGTCAGATTCAAAACCCAGGAGATATGTATATTGTTTGTGCTTTTTCAAGGTATTTATTCAGCTTTAAAGTCTCCTCAGAACGAGGGGGGGACGCTGCTTGTGTGCCTATCAATTTCTCTGTTGATATTTCTCTCTACCCATTTGATACTTTAGATAAATAGGCATGAGCTCATCTAAAGCAACTCTTTTGGAGAGTTCCAAATATTTATGATTGGAGTCTAACAAGCTGGTATTTTAGGTGTATATATATAAGGGTATTCTGGAACAAGACAGGGTTTATAATTAAGGCTTTTAATCAGAAACAGCATGTGAATTAAGACCCAGACAAAATGTATACAGTGAAATATAAAAAAATGTGGAAAGTTTAACTGTCATGCAACAATTTATACATGCACATATTTTGTAAAAAAAAAAAAAAAAAAGTACGATGCGTAATTAAAATAAAGTATTCTGAGTTTACATGTAAAAGCATTAGACTTTATAGTAGTTACATGGAGCTATATGGACCCTTTGTAAAATAAATACTTAAATATATATTTTGGCCTGCTAAAGGATCTGTGTATTTTTTCCCACTAATCATAAAAACTTTGGAATGCAAATGAAAACAGAGCTGATCAGGGAAAAGTTTATATGGAAAACACGGTCCTATGGGTATCATAAGAGCTCTGTAGGTATATTCTGTGAACACATGTCCATACACAAATGTAAAAGGTATTGATTATAATTTGTTAGTACAGTCCTTAATATGGTCTTCCCCTTCCATTCGCTAAAATTGCTGAACCTGCTAGATAGCTTTTCTGTACAGATCCAGTATGACTGTCTTATATCAGCCATAGTCTATACAACCCATGATACAATACTTATAAATCATCCAGGACTAAACATTGCTGTAGCAAAGTTTTCTGTTCCCTCTTCATCTTGCCTCCCCACTGAAAAGTGATTAAGGTTTAGAGCAATACCGAATGGCTAAAAATATGGAGACCCAAAGGCCATGATTTCATTCCCAGCCCCACCACTGACTTGCTGTGTAGCTTTGGGCAAGTCATGCTCTGTGCCTCAGTAACGCCCCCCCCCCCCATATCCTGAAAACAATACTTCCCTCCCTCCCAAGGGTGTTGGAAGCTTAATTCATTAACACTTGTAAAGCACTTTGAGACCCTTAAAAGTCAGGTATAAAAGGAATGCCAAGGCTCCATGATGGTATGAATAAAATAACCTGGAATTTACTAATATGGTACTATTGGAGCAACTTTAAAAAAAAAAAAAAAAAAACCCCTGAGTTTTTTTTCCCACACGTGTCAATTCAAATGTTCCCTTCTCCAGCCTGAAACAAGGAGGGTAGTGAAGAGAGAATTTCTACCTTCCAAGCTTGCTGTTGCTAACTTTTTTGGGGGGGGGGGGGGATGCTTCTGCCACTGCTCTGTGGGAGCCAAGTAGGATCAGAATCAAATTTGGTGCTCTCATGGTAGTGGGGGAAAGAGTTTCGATGATGGCTTGTCTGGCTAGCCTAGGTTAGTGACATGATGTCATAGATTCTAAGACTAGATGGGACCACAGTGATTATCTAGTTTGACCTCCTGTAATGTCACTTACCCTAGATGCCAAACAGTCCTAAGATAACAGAGCTGACGTGCTGAGCAGGAGGATGTGAAACAGTTCAAGGTGTGTTTCAAATGCTGCTCCCCCTTTTCTGGACTTCCTTGGAAACCAGCATTTCTTAGAATGTTTCAACTTTCTTTCCCTCCCCCTCCTTTCTGTAATGTATGCGTAACGTGTTCATTAGCTAGAGAAAGCGAACAGTTCTAGGGGCTGCTGCATCCATTCTCATTGGCCTGTCCACCCCTGACTTGTGTTTCTTAGGCTGCGGAAATTGCATGTCGTGTAGCTGAGCTTTCCTGAATAACAAAAACCAAGAAATGTCTGTCCTTTTTCTGCCTAACTTTAATACCAAATCTATTGCTCTATTGAAGCATCGATTAGGACCTACCGAGTCAAAAATAAATGATACCTGCATAGCAATCCCCCACTCCATATCTCAAAGGAATTTAATTTGGGTTTCCCTAAGAAAATTACAAGGCCAAAAGTTATGTGGCCAAAGCCAGTGCCCAAATGATCCCAGATCTGTGCAGCACATCTGTATGTTAGTTTCCCTGATTATCTATAACATTGGGTGAAGGATGTCCAGAGAGAATGGGTGATTGGAAAGAATGGCCATTTCCCAACTTTTCACAAACCTCCTGCAAGGAAGAACCCTTGAAAAGGAGCTTGAAGTATGTAATAACAACACTTATCTGCAATGCATCAGGCCACTGCAGCAAGTTACCTTAACAGCCAGCGGCACATGAAGGAAAGTATGTGCATTGTATTTGACAAGTAAAAATGCGTTGAATCTGCCACAGTCATTTGTCTTTATTGGAGCCCTAATTGGAATGAAAGCAAGCACTAATAGAGACGTAAGGTGTAGTATGACACTGTTTTTAAAAAGAAAAAAACGCATGTTGGTATAAATATCTTATGAAGGGAGACATGGTAGTATAATTTAATAGGCTGGTTTATCTTTGCTCATGGTGAAGTTTGCTGTGCAGTTGTGCTGCTTCTAGATGCAGTTCTTATCAATGCGCATTGCTTTTTCTCCAAACAAACTTCCCTCGTGAATTCATCTAGAAACTTATTGATTCCATGCTGGGATGGAGTGGGACAGTATCCTCCTCTGCAGAGAGCTCTCGCTGTTTCCCTTTTATGAACAGTCGCAGACTGTGTCAGCCTTACTCATACGGTAGTAGGTCTTTCCTTGTGATTCACAATGTGAGCCGCTCATCAAGGCAAGATAGACGTGTTAAATAAAGTGCCATCAGGCCTGCCCACTCGCTCAGTGGTTGGCCCATTGTGCTGCCGTACGGGTGAGCAGGGGATGAGTTTGTCCCTTCGGAGTCCTTTTTAATTACATTTAACATCATTCAGCTTGAGATGATATTTCAATTGAAGAGGACTAGGAGGACTCAATTACCTTCTTCTGTATTTCTGTAAATATTCATGTGCCAATTTGGTCAGAGGGCGCGTGTGTGCGTGCGTGTGTGCGTGCGTGTGCGTGTATAAACTGAAAATCTTTAAGTGTTAATGGAAAGGCCCTGGATGGAACAGAACTAAAAGCCATCTGCTCTCAAAGATAGCTGGAGATTTAATTGTTCGTTCTTTGGCTATTTTTAATTAACCTTGCATACAATGGAATGTGTAAGTGTAAGCATTCCCTGACCAAGTTCAACAAGTGGAATCATTTTGTAATATAGATGTATTGAAAGGTATCCATTGTTTTCAGTAAAGATTTGTATTGCAGTTAGGGAAAATAAAACAATAGAAACCTTTTGGTACGTCTCAATTTCCTTATGTATAATTCTTCCAGTGCAACAGTGTTAGGTTGTACTTACCTTTCTATATCAATACAACATCTGAAAATGTCCTCAACTGCTCAGAAAGTTCTTGGTCTCTGAGCACCTTGGCTTATGTCTAGCTTAGTATTAGTGGAAAGATGAAGAGGAAAGGGAGCACAGGTGGTCTATTGCTACCTGAGGATCCGAGTTTTGCCCTGGCACTGAGTGAGTCCTGGTTCAAATCGGGCTCAAGAATACAAAAATCAGACATGGATGATGATTCACTTATTCAGAGTTTAATGCAAGGATTGTTCCTAGCTGAGAACACTCTGATGTGTCCCATGTCCATTGCTTGCATCAAGGCGATTTTTTTGTTTATTATTTATTTCTATATTTTAGTATGTTAAAAGAACCAAAGTCCTTCCTGATCTCTGGAGTCTGGATAATCTGCAGAAAGAGAGAGAGAGAGAGAATGTGTGTGTGTGTGTGTGTGTGTGTGTGTATGTATGTGTGTGTGTGTGTGTGTATATATATATATATATAAAAATACAGAGAATTAGCTTAAATCTCACCTCTGCACTCCCGTGATGCCGCTCTGCAAGGCAGGTTCCCCAGCTAAGGTCTGTTCTGTCTCAAGCTGGGTCACTGCAGCCATCACAGCAGTGGATCAGCATGGCATTTGGGTGTCCTGACCTTTTCTCTGATAGCCTGGCAATCGGGCATGTGAGATAGAAGTCCCTCCATTGAGATCACACCCCTACATTAGTGTGGTCCTCCTCAGGCTAGTAACATTGGCGTTGTGGCTAATTTACGGTGGCAGTGAATCTCAAAGCAGCTGGATTGAGCTGGAGAGCCGGGTCTATAACGCCCTAAGGCCACGATCTTCAGAATTTGAGGAGTGACTCGAACACCTCTGTTTTTGGTTGGCAACTTGAGCCAATTTAAAGGGATTTGATTTTCAGCTTTTCAAGTCCTGTCCTCCCCACCTGCCTTCTGCCCAAAGCTTTGTGTGACACTTCCCAGTTCTGACCAGCAATAACCCATGAAAATTCCAAATCCTGGGTCTCTCTTGAAAAGAGGCTGTCCTACGGGTGCTAAATTTTCCTCATGTGGCAAATGTCTACGAAGGTATATCTGAAGACCAAGGCATCCATTTTCACATGTAACCCAACAAGGATTTGAATTCAGGTCTCTAGAGATGAGCGCCCTTCTGCCATCAACTGGCCCCCAAATAGAAGTGGCTGTGGCTTTTAGCATCATGGTTTCTAGGGTCCCACAGGAGTATAGGAGAAAATACACTTCTAGGAATAAAAAAAACAAGTCCTGCTAAATCATTAAGGAGATGGATTCAATCTGTCTTAGACATCTTGCTTATCCAGTATCATTTAATTTCACATATATCAAGTTTCCCCACCCCATCATCGACACCTCCCGCCCCCCACCCAAGAGAGACAACTACCACAGAGCAATTTCACTCTGCTGAAGCCTCGTTAATGTCACCAGTTGTTCATTTTGACTTATGGGATTTAATTGCCAGAAAATGGGCCAAATATAAATAAACTTGGGCAGCTCTTTAAAATTCCATAGCTCTTAAAGCTGCCTGCAGCAAACAGGAGTTTGGATGGACGGAAGACAACAAACACCTGTTTTGGATGTCAGAAGGGTGCGAGGCTCTTGGGTCTGAAATAGAGCCTGTCCTCAAATCAGAAACAAGAAATCTTCCCTCTCTTATGTGGACAGAACTTAAAGCAAATAGCATGGCGGCAGCAGCGATGATATAAGAAGAACAGAAAAACCCGAACACACTTAGGTAATACGGTGATAAGCACCTGAGAAATGATGGGTGGACAGACGATACTGTTTGATCCTCACTTAGATTCATTTGGTTGTAAAGAAAGTAGAATAATTAGGAAAAAAAGATGGTTAAATCCACATGCAAGAGCTTTGAAAGATACAGAGGGGTACATGGTGGTGTTGCACTGCTATCCCCATTTTACACATGGAGAAACTGAGGCACACAGGGGCGGTGACTTGCCCAAGGTCACCCAGCAGGACAGTGGCAGTGCCAGGAATAGAACCCAGGTTTCTTAAGCCCCCCTCCAGTGATCTAGCCGTTATACCACACTGCCCCTGTCAGGTCAGTACAATTTGGGATTGAGCTTTATTTCTAAGGATTTCTCCCCCCCCACTACTACTGGAGGGAGAGCTCAGTTGCAGCCCACCAGCTGTGTGAAGCATGTTGGCTCCTTTATAAGATCTTTTATATTGGCCCAAAGAATATTGCTTGAAAAAATATACAGCTGGGCAGATTCTCTAAACCAACAAACCCATAAAATTAGTCTCGTTCTTCATAGATGTAGTGGTTATAAAAATGTTTTGTTGACTTTTATGTTCTAAGCCTTTTAAGCTTTACATTGTAAAATAGAACATAATTACTAATGAAACACATGTAAGTACCAGCGGTGTTCCAGACTTCAGATGAGCACTGATCCAGAGGGAAAGTGAGGAGAGGGCAGAAATGTAGGTACTTTTAAAGAAGTGGAGGTTTTTTTGGAGATGAGGAAGTGTTGCTCATGAAGAACAGTAATATTCTCAGGCTGAGCAATCTATGTGTATAAATATTTCCTGACCCTGAGAGTTTTACAGTTATTTATGATACTGGCACCGTAGAGAGATGATGATTTAATAACAAAAAAAAAATGCATTTGATTCAGTGTGCTTGCGGCATAATGAACATAGCCACAAGAGTTAAATTGTTTATTTTACTTTCAGACATTAGGTTGCTGCTACAATAGTTAACTGTTAGGAGTTTATGTTCTGCTTCTCCAAAGAAGAACTTGTTCTGTGTTTAGATTAGCAACAGGATATAATAAACTTGCTAACTTGTCAAAATCTTGTGTTGGGAAAACATAGGTGGTGGGTTTTTCCCCTCTCTCTTTAATTTTGTTGTGCAGTAAAACACAGCAATTAGTGCCTAGCCTCTGGAGAACATGCTGGAAGGAATAACCCAGACATAACAGTGGATGGCCTAGCAAGGTGTTCACCAGGAAGTCCTGCCTGGTTTCCAATATGAATCCAATTTTGCAGTGCAGTGGGGTCTTAATTTTAATGCGTACTAAGTGAGACAGGAAAAATACAGGGTAAAAAGTCCAAGAAATAGTTGCAAAACTAGAGGCATGTGGTGTTGGTGTCTAAATCTCATTTAAAAAAAAAGATGTGAGAATATGAAGGGATCTGTAGACACAATCAACTATTTCTAAGCAAGAGAGTGAAGCGTAAAAGACATTTCCAATGATAAAGTTTCTTCAGTCCCGTATAGTTTTTCAGCGACAGCTTTGTAATTTATATTGTTTTTTTCAAGTTATCAGAATGTATTACGTTTGAAATCCCACGCCATTTCAATAATCTTATGCTAAAAAAACAAAAACAAATGGTTCCTAATTAAAAAACAACAACAAGAAGTAACAGAGGAAAAAAAAGTTCCTTGATGGGGAACAAACACATTTTTGTTGAGTCCTAATAGAAGTTTGAGCTTTGTCCGAAAGCTCTCTCCAGTCTGCAGTGCCTCCCGCTTATTGAATAAGTGAAATGAAGCCCTTGGCGAGAGCTGGTAAGTGTGGAACAAAGGGCAGCAGTGAAAAATGAACACAGTTTCAAAATGCAGAGAAACAGATGTGAATCTGCAACAGAGAAAAGGAGGAAGGGAAGCCCATTACAGAGACCGTACCAAGGGCGGAATTTAATCTGCAAGACGTTTTGCTTACTACACTTTGCTATTACCATGCAATGTTTTACAGAAATGTACTCTTCATTATCTTTGATATTTGGGGTTAGAGAGACCATTTCTCAGACAACATATAGCTTCCGAAGATTTTCGAAGAACACGCATCAAAAGATATTTGGGGGAGGGCAGGGGAGAAGGTGGGTACTTATTAAGTGCTGCTAATGTTAGTGATGTATTGAGTGAAACATCATGAAAAATGAAAGCAAACCCTAGTATAATCTCGACAGAACAAAAGGCTCTCAGTTAAAATAGAAAAATGCTAAGGCGGTATATATCAAACATGGCTTTTCTATTAAATGTGCATGTGGCAGAATATGGATCACATTATATGAAGTTGCTTCACTTTTTTTTTTTTTTTTTTTTACCAAGCACCTAAAGTTCTGGGTTGGGAAATATTTGGGCAGCGCAGTGCTCAAATGAGATTTTTCTCAAGTTTTCTAATTAGGGGAGATTTGCCCATCTGCACTTGGAGGAGAAAAAATGTTGCTCATCAGTCATTAAGTACAAGGTTTACATGCCTAGCTTGAGTGAAAGTAGCTGCACGTCTCATTCATCTTTTCTTGAAAGGGTAAAACTAATGTATTTGGGGATTTTTTCCCCCCGTCCTAAAAGCTAACCATTTATAATCAATTAATGCTCTCCAATTTGCCTTTGTCTCATGACTTTTTATCTTCAAGAATAATTTCCCCAATTGTAATTATTGCTAACTTGGGTCCTAAAAGTAATAAAATATAGACCAGAATTGACATGAAAGTGAGATGGCCCCCTCCAAAAGTTAACTGCTATGAAAGAAAAGAAAACTCTGAGAATTTCTTCTAAAAGGCCAGTAGTAGCCTTTGCAACAGCAGTTGTTTCGTTTAATGCATTCAATTTGACACAACTGTAAAATGATGTCTTTTAAACTAGCCTGCATCCTTAAAAATGAATATAGCCCTCTTTGGCTCATCAAGTCTGGTGCCAAAGTCATCCTCTTGGCAGTGAAGAGACTTCATCTATTAGTTTAGGGCTCAAGCAGCATAAACAAAACTCAAGTGGCTGGAGGGAAAAAAAGGATCATTATGTGAGTGAAAAAAAAATTAAACATCTTGACTCAACAAATGCCACAATCCTGTCTTTTACCAGACTCACTCTATGCCAAGCTACGAAAGGAAATCAGATTTAGGGAGGGGTGGGGGAAAGGGGAATCATTCCTAAAGCACACAATTTTTAATTTAATAAAGACCTGGAAAGGGTTTTCTTATATTTTATTTTACTTTGAACAGGTTGAATCCTTCCTGTAAGCCTATAGGAATACTGTTTCTCTTTGAATTAATACCAGCACTGTAAGACTAAATTCAAACCAGGGTTTAAGAAAGGGCTAGACTATTTAGAAAGCAAAAATTTGAATGCATTTTTTTAAGAATGCCCAAGGATGGCGTTGTCACATGTTGGGCTGTCTTCTGGAAAGAAACCATGACAGATTGGAGGAAAAAGATTTCTCTATCAATCTTGTTATGCCACCTCTGATAAATCAACGTACCTTAATTAATTACATTCTTTTCGTACCAAGGCTTTAAAATTGATGAGGGTGTGCCAGTGTGTATTTATTGCTCATTAGCTGCACGACTCTACACAATTTCTGTATTCTATTCCCAGACTTTTAGTAACTCCTCAGCGCATTGTGGCCATCTCATTTTACTTACTGTATGTGTAATCATCCCAGTCATGGTCACTTAGTTTTGTTACCACGCTGCGGCCGAAATGTGATACATAATGGTTGTGTGTGTGTGTGTGTGTGTTGTGTATACATATACCTCAGTGCCTGCACACACACACACACACACACACACACACACATATATATATATAATCTGTGTTTTGTGTGTGTATCTATATAATATAAAATAATAAAAGGGATCTCTGGCTAATTCCGCTCAAAGGCCAGTAACCTATTCACGTGACCATAATTGTATGTGTTTTAATTGCCCTTATCTTTATAAATAAACTGCGTGACCTCAGTTCCCCAAGGGTTGATAAAAATTCTTCATGCCATCAGCTGAACACTAAGTGACACCCCTCCCTTTAAAAACCACATGCATTAGGCCCCACGCTGAACGGTTTTGTCTCTTCTCATTCTGCTGTGCCAAATTTTCAAAAAATAAATGCATTTGAAGCTGGATCATTTACTTTATATGGAGTTTTTAAAATGCCCTGTAACTAGGCTAAGAACTGATGTTTGTTAGGCATAGCTGACAGGAGCCACAGCCTAAAATGCAAGATTCATGCAAAGATAACAAGATATAGCCTGTTTTAACTGAATACTGTTGGTGGCATTGGGACAGCAATATTCAGGGTCTTTGGGTGCAGATCAGCTTGGCTGAGTATTGCTTGTCTGGCTTTTGCTGAAGTTCATCTCTGGGTAGCACATACTTGTGAAATAGGGTCTCATCATTATTTAGCCAGTTGTTTTAAGAGCACTAGCCACTCCCGCCAGAGCTACAAAGGGAGTGGTGAGGGGAAGAGGACAACAGGGAGAGTTTCCCAGGCTACAGCTCCTATGGGGAGATAACAACCAGATGGAAACTGTCATGACTAGTGAGGATAGTGTTGCTGCTCTTTGAAGATGGACAGAGCGAGGAATGAGGAAAAGAGGATGGGAGCAAAGAGGAAACAATGAAGGGTGTGTGTGAGAGAGCAAGAACAGGGAAAGCAGAGCATCTGGGAATAAGGGGCCCCAAGACTTCCTCATTGTCCCCTGAGCTTTAAAAAGCACAGTAGCTTTTAACAGGTGCCTAGTCTGCCAAATTAGTATTGCCAGAAACAGCAGCAGCACCTCGATAAGAGGAATCACTGGTTATCTCAGCAGCAAGCAGGACAAGAACAGCAGCCGGCATGAGGTCACTGCCCAGCTGGTATGTAATCCTGGGCGGCAAGGCCCTGTCTGCATACCAGCTGGCTACCTGAGGGGCCCTCCTGCAACGCTCTGTCGTTTTCTGCAAGGTGGCCTCTGCCATTTCCTGTCCTCGGCTCTGAGACCCCAGGAACAGCCCTGATGCTATAGCACACCTTATAGAAGAGATGCGGTTTGGTTGCTAGATTGCAGCAAGGCTACTGTATGTCAGCTGTGGGACATAGACCAGACCAGATAGTCCTCTGTGGCTGTCTAGCTCCCAGACTGTCTGGTGTAACCCGTGTTGCCCATTGTCTCACAACATAGGTGTCTCTAATTCCTGGGCTCTGCAGTCATGGAAGGGGCTGTTGACTATGCTAAAGATACTCCCTTAACTCGGTGCATTTTAAAATGGAGCCTCATTTAAAACAGGAGTGAGCCTGGAGGGGGCGGGTGCTTGTAAGTGCATCCCAAGCGAGCGTGAATCTCTGGGAAAGGGACTCAGGGGGCCGGGGGCTGCTGCTGCTCTTTGATGGAAGCGGAAGTGGTGAGACTTCTTCAGCAGCTCTGAGCTCGGGTTTGTTGAGTCCGAGAGGCCAGGTTTCCACATCAGGAGCCAGTTAATGGGCTGCTCATGGAAAACAAATGAACTGGCACATGGAGCTCAAAAGAGGAAGAGTCATTCCAAGTTTAGCTTTCGATAGTCATTATATTGTGTTCTGCTCATTGGGGGTGAGCATTTTCTGACAATTAAGTTGTCTCCTCTTACCCCACGCCACCTCAGGAAAGCATAACTGACAAGTCAGTACTTCACAATGCGCCAGTTCCCTGCAGCACTCTTCACCCCCAATGGATTTACATTGTTCTGAAATGCATAAATATAAACTTACATATTTTTGTCTTAAATAATTAAGATTTGTATTCCTAAAGCCATATTCTTTAACGCTAGTCACTTGGAGAGTAAGTCACCAGTACTGGAAATGCTTAAGCACACGCTTAACTTTCTATGCACATGAGTAGCTCCACTGACGTCCTGTCAGCTGGGCTACTGACATGGGAAAAGAGAAGCACGGGTATAAGTCTTTTCAGGATTGGGACCTCAGCTCTCTAATAACTAAGAGGGGGATTACATTGATGACCATCATTGTAGTATCTGAGCACAAGTATTGTGCCCCTGATTATTTTTTTTAAAAGAGCAGAATTCCTCGTTTAAGTTAATGGAGAGATCTTACATTGATGTCACAGCATGGCCTGAAATAAAGGGCAGATTACGATCTCGGTTAAACCAGTTGAATTTGGACTTCAGTTTTAATTACTTTGGTTTGATGCCAATTTAACTGAGATCAGAATCTGGCCTTAGAGCAGACTTCTCATTTCCTCATAGTTTTGCCAATGATGTTTTGATTTATCCAAGTTCGTCTTGTCAGACAATGTGACTGAATTTAATTCTTCTTCGTGTAGTTGAGAAGAATCTCCATATATTACAATAGTACTATAATAAACGTAGCTTTCATTCAGAGTTTTATTAATATTAAGAGTGGCAAAATCTCTGTGCAATAAGTAAAGCATTATTATCCCCACCTTACAGGTGGATAAACCAAGGGAACAGAGAAATCAAGGCTAATGTTTTCAAACTTGTATGTCTTTATTGGATGTTAATGTGAGCTGTGGGTGCTCAGCGCCGCTGAATATCAATGCATTTCTAATTAGGTACCAATGTTTGGATTAAGTTCCTAACTTTAGTCATCCAGGTTTGGAAATTTGGGGTCAGTACAGGGTGTGTCACTGAGGCAGTGGAAGTGCCAGAAGTCCTGACTCAACCTGTCTTCTAACTAATAAACCACACTCCACTCTCATAACCATACAGGATACCCTCTTTCTAGAGGGATGTCGCAGACATTGCTACGTCCATGACGGCCCTTAGTTGTGCTCTGCTGGATGTTTACATGCTCTTGTGAACTTGTGCAGTGCTGATCACTGCCTTTATGCAGAAGTATGTCTGATCTGCATATTCTGAGATTCATTCTGCATCAAAAAGATTATAAAAAAGTTCACAAGACCTATTTTCCATCTGCAGGGCCTGTAGTAGAAGTGTATACAGTATCTTTTGGGCTTCAAGGGCTCCCCATGGTGTCTGGCTAACAATGCCTGGTTGGTTGCAAAAACTTGGGAAGAGATGAGTAACAGAGTCCACACCAGAACTGTTGCAATAGGCCATGTTTCTCAGATGCTACTCTATCTCCTGTGTAAATACAATGTACAGGAGCCCCAAAGGCACAAATTGAAATTACATGTACAACATGGTCCTCTGATCCAATCTGCTGCACAGATCAGAGGGGGGGAAAAAAGAGTAGAAGTTTCCCCAGCCAGCCCTCCATCGGAACGTTGCACACAAGGGGATCTGGGTGGGAGAGGTCAGAATTACTGGTCTAAATACTGTGTCTGACAGATTGCCCTTCACACCAGGCTCATATGTCTATGGCTTGTAACCCTTCTTCTACAGTGAGGCGATGCCACTGTGAGAAAGCCATGCCGTGGATGCCCCAAGAGCTGCAGATCTTGTTGTATCTGTACGGTTAGGCAACTCTTCTCCGCGTCCTCTTTGCATGGCCCTGACCCCCTCCACCGCTGTGGGGTGGGGACACCATGTTGCACCCATGAAGAATTTCCACCCCTGTCTAGCTAGATTTCTGTAGGAGGGGATCCTGCTGTTAGGCGCAGGACTGCTTTCTTTTCCCTCCAAGAATCTTTAAAAAATCGTGTGGTTCTTGTATCTATATATCGATGCGTGTCTATTTGTTTAAAGAAAAGCCCTGGTTAACCCCTCCTGTGTGCAAACTGGGCTCTATCCCTGCCACCACCCTTCTCAGAGACTAATCTATGACGGGCAGATAAGGCCTCTCACTCATCAGTTCACCAATGGAATTTATTTTGGAATAATGGAGTGCGGAAACTGGAGTACCTCAGCTGGAGCCACATGGTTTGCTTAGTCTTGGAATGAGGGAGGGGGATGGGGGCACTGAACAGGAGCTAATGGCTCTTCATTTACTGTGTGTGCCATACAGCTCTTTTGGTTTAAGCATGAATAACTGTTCCTGGTTGTGTGTGTCTGTCTCTCTCTGTGCATATTTAGCTTTAGCTGGACCCGTATGCAAAAAAGCTGAATACTTTTTTCTAAAAGTTAATAAGGGTTGGAAGCACTGGGGTTCTCTAGAAATTCATGAAAAAAACCTATAGCATTTAATAAAGAAACACATCCTTCCTATGGTCCTTTGAATCAGCGTTCGAATAAATTCTATAGGCTGATTAGAAGAAATATCCTGTAGACACAGTACTATTTCACATTCAGGTCTGTGGGGCTTTCCTATCAGAGGGAGTGGAGGGGTGAAAGGGGAAATCCTTTTTTTTTTTTTTCTGATTTTTTTGCGGGTTCCACGTCGTCACAAGACATGAGTCGTTTAGAACCTCCGCGGCACATTTAAATAGTTTGACTGACACCGACAATGTCAAAGGAACTTGAGAACTAGCTGGTGTTTTGAAAAGGTGGCGCTGATGTTGTGTTTTTTAGGAAGCAATTATATGAGTCCTATTGACCAGCGGAAAAAGGGGGGGGGAAAAATCTTTTAGGTCCTTTCGTATTAGGTTCAGTACTTTTTGCTGCC
The DNA here is from genome assembly GCF_002925995.2 of Terrapene triunguis. Lineage (NCBI taxonomy): Eukaryota > Metazoa > Chordata > Testudines > Emydidae > Terrapene > Terrapene triunguis. Next base: position 4,214,242 of record NW_020665065.1, on the reverse strand, counting down.
TGTTATGGTAAGTGTTGAACATTTGTAACTTGCTTTTTTTCCATGAAAGATGATGAAATTATAATGAAATCCTGCACGCTAAAGGCGATGTGCCAGTGACCAGTTAGAATACCAGCATTAACCTAATTCATTAAGTACTAGATGCCCGCTTTGTTTGTGTGGAGCTTGCAGCCCTATTGATGTCAAGCAGGCTGTTAAAAAGCATAATGACATGGCATTAGAGACCCTGAGAGCAATTAACAGGCTGCTTAATTAGCAAAAGGAATTAGAATTTGAGTGGCTGATCTTTGCTTAAAGACTTGTAAAAAAGCTGGAGCAGTTATCTGATTATGCATTGATCAAACAGGCTAACCCTGTCCTTAGGTAATTCTCTTCCTTCCATTGTAATCTTTGAATATACAACTGTTTAAATATTCTGAACTGTCTCAATAAACAAGAGGAGAAAAGCTGGCCATTATAGGGGGGATGTATACAGCGCCGCTCTTTCCCGCTGTTGACTCAAAGGTTTTTTAGCTCAGAGCAGCAGGTATTGGAGCTTTTATGGATTCATTTTCAAAAACTGTCAGCAACTGCCTAGGAAACGAATGTTAAGGTATCTTTAAAAGCACATGGGCAATCTGTAAAAGGCCCTCAACACATACCTTTTTAAGAGAGAAAATTGTAATGACCCTGGAGGAATAGACGTATAGATGCATATACACAAGTGTATGTATCCCTGTGTTCCGCCAGGGTTAAGGATTTAAAGGAAGGAATGTGTTCCATGGTAGTATATTGTATTAGCTCTGTCTCTCTCAGGGATCACTTTCCTCACCACTGAAGCAGCAGCCCTTACAACAGAAGGTAGCAGCTGTTTAACACTGCCCAGCAATGCCGCACAATAGCGCGAGGCAGGTTGCAGACCTACTGTATCCGGTTAAAGAGGATGACGGTCCTTGGCAGCGTGAACATTTTAAAAAACAAACGAAAACCCCAAAGTGACAAACCCCCACATTTATTCAAGCGAACTAAACAGTGTGTGGTCACTTTCAGAGCCACATCCTGGGCCTCTTCCTTTTAAAAGGGGCATCTGTTGTTTTGAGGCCTCTGGCCCTTTAGCCAGAACATTATGCTGCACTGACAACTTTGTTACCTGAATAGTGTTAACTGCCCAGTGGCTGTATTTTGTTCTGTCATGAATATTGGAGGCGTGGGTGGTGGCGGATTTGGTAGGGGCTTGAGGAAATAACCCACTGCAAGCTGCTGCAGCTGCGCGAGAGGTACAGCATTTGGGGAACTGGTTGATGAAAGTAAAATAGTGCCTTTGAAGCAGGCTGCAAAATCTTAATTTGCGGAGGGAAAATAGTGTGTCGAATGCAGGATAATGCTGCTTTCTGCCTTTTCCAGTTCCCCCACTCTGTGCTTCCAGTCAACGGCTCACGACTGAAAGCCAGAGAAGAAGCACAGAGTGATTGATTCCTGCACACGCACACTTACTATATTGTTTCCATTTAGTCTACCTTCCTCTGAGTTGTGATTGGCTCTGAGTGTGTTATGACATTCTCCTTCATCAAATAATAATCATGGAATCTCTGGAAGGGGTCAGCAGGGGTGGTGGGGAGTGGAGATTAGGAAAGGGCAGAAGTTCAGACCTTTTGTTTTTAGTGAAATTTAAAATTAGATGAATTGCAACTAATTTAAAAAAAAATCTTTCCATCCTTATGTGGGTAAAACCCGGTGGCATTTTATGTGAAGGTCAGACCAGATGATCTGGCCTATAGGATACTTGTTTGACCTTGCTGTGATTTTTGGCAAGAGGTGGCTGTTACTATTTGGCAAAGAGTTACTTAAAAACCCAACAGCAGTGTTTCTACTTGCCAAAAGCTGATATATAGAACAAATTATAGACATGATTTGTTCCTTGAATATTTTTTCCCCCTCCTGCTACACGTGATATCAGCTTACCTAAAAGACACTCTTCAACTTTTGTGTTTTGATGCAGGCACTGTATTTTATATTATTATTTGCATGATCTGTGTAATTGAAAAAAGGGAATTTAACCCTACAGGGGAGTTACTTTGACTATATCAAGAGTGGCTTTCACAGGTACTTGCAGAATCTTTCTTTGGCCCGAACTGATTGTCTGGCTCTTGATGATTTTATTTTGGACACATTGCTTCTTAGTCATCCAGACAGTAAAAGGCCACCATTGTTTATTTTTCCTTATTTTCATTTTTTTTTCTGTCTTCTAAACTGCTGGAAAGGAGAACAGAAAATAGCATCTTTATGTTAATTATAATTATATTAATGAATTTCATACTTTGGATCCTATTTCATATGTGTGGGCAATACTGCTATGGAACCAACTTCTAGACCTAACATCTAATGAAAGTCTAAATATTTTTTAATACATTGCAATGAGCAAATTGCAATTCAGGTTACAGTAAATCTCTGCTTATGGGGAAATTGTTCTGTAGGGGAAAAGGTATTCCTTCAGTATGGGTTCCTGCGTGTGTGTGTTACATTTCATGCCCTACAAATACCATAGAATATTTCCAAAACAATCCCCCCTAATCAGCTGCTCTGTAGCTGGTGGAAGATAAATCTCTAATTCATCCTTTCTCTCACACACTTGGTCAAGCTGATTTTGTGTGTGTGTGTGTGTGTGTGCATCATGTAATATTAAAAATATAGTAGGGTTGTGTGGCCATCTCAAAGAGAAAAGTCTTAGGTCCTGATCCAGAAACTGATTCCACACAGGCAGAATTCTCTGCCTTAACACAGAGCCCAACTTATTTAAATAGGGCCTAATTGTCTGCAAGGATCTGCCTTTATGGTTCTCTTTGCAAAATCAGGGCCTCAGTTTGCTACCATTAGAAAGCCTATGGCACATGCTGGCATTTCCCTCATTTTCATATTTTAATTTATTTACAATCCCAATGAAAAAAATGAAACATTTCCAATAACTGTAGAAGTGTATTTGAGACAAAAATCTTGTTCCTCCTGAGACTGACTTATTGAGAGATGGACTATTAGGCTGTTCAGGCAAAGAAGATGTTCATATTCTTCCAAAATTGGAAAACCACATTAATAACTGGTTCTGTCTTTAAAATAAATTCCATACTAAGATGTATCATGAAATAGGTTTTAAAGAAAATGAAATAAGAACAAACATGCATTTGACACATCAGTGGGTGATGACGTGTGTAAAGTTATGTACATGTGTAATTGTTTGCAAAATCAGGGCCTAGGTTAGAAAATAAACCATGTTTAAGGACTATCCTGCTATTAACTCTCTGTTTCATATACAATTTGACTGCATTCAAGGGCTTTATCCTACAGACCTTATTTAAAGTCAGTGGGATTTTTGTTTGCAGTGTTGTTGTAGCTGTTGTTCCCAGGATATTAGAGAGACAAGTATTGGTGGAAGGTACAAGCTTTCAAGCTACACAGAGCTCTTCAGGTCTGGGGAAGGAAGTTGAGTATCTGAGCTAAATACAAGTTGGGACAGATTGTTAAGCAGAAGGGGTAAGGATAATATTTTGTTTCTTGCATTTGCTCAGGAAGTAGATGTCACTGTTTAGTCTGGCTCCCTTCTTCGTGTTGTGAAGTTTCCATTTTAAACAGCAAAAATAGATGTCTTCCATAGTTGTTTGCAGTGTTGTTGTAAGCCATGTTGGTCCCAGGATATGAGACACTGGATTTTTTGTTTTAGTAAGACCTTTATATGGCCCTCATTACCATAGTATCTGAATGCTGCCCAATCTTTAGTGTATTTATCCTCACAGCACACCCGCCAGGTAGGGCAGTGCTATTATCCTCATTGTCCAGAGGGGAAACTGAGGCACAGAGTGGCTAAGTGACTTGTCCAAGATCTCACTGAAAGTCTGCAGCAGAGTAGGGACTTGAACTCCGGTCTCTCAAGTCCCAGACTAGTGGCCTTATCTAACCATCTCTTTTTTCCTTTCTCTTTGCTTATATTTTTACTCATAATGTTATTTAAAGGGGATTTTTCTCATGGTGCTACTTAATTTACATGTAAAGTTAAAAAAAAAAAAAAAAACCCCACAAACTGGGAGTCTTTAGTTTATCATGTTTGAAAATTATTGATTACTTTGAAGTGCTTGAATCCAAAATCTGTGGTGATAAACATGATTTCTAGAAAATCTGAGATAGATTAAAATGTTGTCATGAAGATTAATTAATAAATGGCTCTTTTTAATTAAACCCATCTGCAGTAGAGTTGGAAACTCAAATGCAACAGCATATTTGTAATGCATAGGAAACCAGAAAATTCACTGACTCTAAACAGGAAGTGAAACTTACCAGTCCAGTTTCATTGTGCAAACTGGGTGAGATGTAACTGGTGAAAAACAGGGCAAATCGTAAAAATCTGGGCAAATCGGCAAAAAAGCGTATCCAGTACTTAAAATTCTTTCAGGTTTAATAATCAAAGGTGTTAATGGCAACACGAAAATATTTTTTGGAATATTTGATTTTTTATTTTCTCTATCAGTACTTAGATTGTACCCATCACAATGGTATGTACATGCCCTTGAAACATTTTAGTTTACAATTCAATCCTGCAATCAGTGATGCACGAGTAACTTTACTTTCATAAGAAGTTCTGTAATCTGTGAAGACCTTGGGAGTCCTCACAGAAATAAAGCTTGTCACAGGCCTGAAATAGTACTTGTCCATTGACTGCATTTTGGCATATCATGCGGGTGACTGTTTGTAACTTGTAGTAGCAATTTTCATCTTCACTCTGGCTAGTTTCCTGTACCAACCTGTAATCCCAGTGTTGGTAGTATCATGTGATGTCATTTCCCTCCCACAACATTAGAGTTTAGTGGGTGTAATTATGTGATTAGCATGACTCTAGTCCAAAGATTGAGGCTACTGTGTAGGGAATTTCAGAAGCTGGGTTGTGATCGAGACTGGAGTTTTTCTGTTGTGCTTCTGATCCTCTCTGTTGATAGATATAATTAACTGAAATCTCAGCTCTGTGCTGAAGGACAGGCTGATAACAAGAAGGTGTGGCTAAGAGTCAGGCCACTCTGATAACATGCCCCATTTGTATTTTATTGTCTTCCACTAGTGTTGTCATCTATAGCACAGATTACATTATTGCCACCTAGTATTGACCATAGGTGCATGATAACTAGTAATCAGCATGGCATTAAATAATCACAGAAGTTGTAGATAAAGAGGATCTATTTAGTCCATTTCACCTTAGGCCAATTCAGGATTGTCCTTTGCAGTACCTTTTCTAGTGCTGTGTACATTTTAAGTGTGTAATGAGCTAGCCCTGAATAACATTCACTTTTCATTTTGATTTTACTAACAACGGAGTGAGGTTTTCATGGACTGGTGAAATATCCATATCCCCTTCTATTTTAGCTAACTCTTACTATATCATCAGTGACTTGAGTACAGTAACAAGTTTATTTTCTCTGAAACCTCTGAGTTTATGTTGTCCTCCATCTCTCTTCTGATCACCTGGCATTCTGCATCATTGACGCGGTACCTGAACCATCCCTCATATGTATGGACGTGGTGGGGAACCATCCTTCCCAGTAACACCTCAGTTTTAGATTTACAAATCAATTTACAACATCCATTAATGAGCATCCCGCAAGCAGGAAGATCCCAAGATCCTTGTCAGATTCTTTTAGTGATCAGTAAGGACAGTTTTGATTGGAACGTAAGAACTGCTATTTTTTCAACTTTTGACACTGTTAAGTGCTGGGGGTTTCAGAGGAAGATGGAAAAACCGCCTGACTCAATGAACCTGAGGCCAGGTCTATCCTAAAAAGTTAGGTCACTCAGGAGTGTGAAAAATCCACTCCCATCCCAGTGCTGTAGTGAGTGTCTACAGTGAATCATTACAACACACGCAACTGCAGCTTGGAGCCTGAGGGAGAGGGTTCTTCCCTGACCACAGCACAGGTCTTCAGAGGCCTGGAGCATGAAAACCTGTGTGTGTGTGTGTGTGTGTGTGTGTGTGTGTGTGTGTGTGTGTGTGCACTATTGTCTTTGCTAGTGTAAATGGGTTCACTAGCACTTTGAATGCAGTCTCTTCAAACAATCTCTAAATAGTTTCCTATTAAAGAATGTTGTGAAACCAACAGCCTCTGATTGATTAAGGCAGGGGAGGGATAGCTCAGTGGTTTGAGCATTGGCCTACTAGGGTTGTGAGTTCAATCCTTGAGGGGGCCACTTAGGGCTCTGGGGCAAAAATCAGTACTTGGTCCTGCTAGTGAAGGCAGGGAGTTGGACTTGATGACCTTTCAGGGTCTCTTCCAGTTCTATGAGATAGGTATATCTCCATCATTATTATTATATTTTAATTTTGCAACTTAGTAGTGCAGTTCTTCAGGTGAGCCAGGACACTAGAGCTCATCTGCTGAAAGTTGGGCCTTTGTTAGTGTGTGCTGCCTGCATCCACTGCCTCCAGATATTGCCTAAAGACTGATTCACAAATAGTCTAGTGGTTAGCGAGTGGGACTGGGGACCAGGTTCCATTGCTCTCCGTGTCTGAGTCACTCTGACTTTGTGCTTCAGTTATCCCATTCTGACCCAGGCTTTGAGATCCTGTGATGGAAGATGCTGTAAGACTGCAGAATGCTGTTGATGTCCCCAGGAAAGAGGAAGTCTTTGGAGGTATATTAAGAAAAAGAAATATAGATGATGGGGCCAGATTCTGCTTTTTTATCCCCATATAACCCCATGCTGCTCATTTAGTTTAATTTAGTGCAGCAGTGTTTAAAGAGCTGCCAGGTAAACACATTCACAACCTCAAACTCTAATAAATACAAATACTTCCACTCCAAAGCTATAGCAAAACTCCCCTACATATTAACATCAAACTGAATTTAACCGCTAAAGGAAAGTCAATATTGACACACTCCAAACTACAGTGCATAAAGAAGGTTAGAGCCTGAACAGACGACAAAACAAGAAAATTCACAGTTCACAAGGACACTTGGGAAATATTTTTCATAACATCTGAAATGTGTTTTGCTCAGTTGTATAATTACTGATACTTTAGGGCTGGGATTTTCAAGAGGCTAGGGGAGTTAGGCACCTAGACCCAGATCCTCAAACGTATTTAGGTATAAAGGCAACTCTTTAATTCCTTTATGCTACTATAGGAAATCCCAGCCTGCATTTATACTAGGGGTTTTATTCAATAGGCTCCTCAGGTTCTTTCCAAGCTAAATACTGGTACTGTTAAGTCCATTGCTGAAATGCAGCCTCTAGAGGTGAAGAGTGGCAAACAGTTTAACCATGCCGAGCAGTAGTGTGCAGCTGCTTAGGACAGAAAGTGACCAAATGCCAAATATAATTGAATTGCCGGCAGAATTTAGAGAGGCCAAATGAATTGCCCATGAGACCAGGGCCCAGGGGCATATAACCCTCTTCTCACAAAGAGTGAACAAGATCTTTACAATCTCCCAGCGACTTAGGGAGGGACAAAATAAAGAACAAAGAGTGCAAGGAACTTTGCAAAACAAAATACAAACATCAGGTTAGATGATTTGACCATGTCCCCTTTAAGACTAAACCATGCATTAGGGTTTCCAACGCACGAGCCCAACAGGTCACCTTAAGTAGTTAAGGTAGCATTGTACAATGTCAAGGATTGAAGGACACACAAACAAAGTGTACTTGGGTTCTTAGGTCACGATGAAAGGTGGTCACCATGTTTATTAGGGCTGCTTGAACTCTTAGCTATGTTATCATAATAGCCAGTCTCCCTTATAAGCTTCTGGAAACTAGCTCAGCTGAGAAGCCCTGAGTAAAAAAATAAACAAACCTGGAGTTGAAGGGGAAAATCCCCTCTCTTGCAGCTCAACAGCGACCCCTCTGGTTGATGGAGAGTGGCACAGTTAGTGTTCTGTGTCTTGGAATTAGAAAAATGGTAGCAAAGATGCAAGGACTTCAGTGGGGGATGGGTACTGAAACCAAGACATGGGGAAAAGACCCCCTAGGCTCTGCCAGGGATGTGCAGGCCACTTGTTTCGCCATGTTCCTGTGTGAACTGACTGAGACAATAACACGCCCCCCCCCCCCCCAGCCTCTGAATCTACAAAAAAAAATTTAAGGGGAACATTTGGGCAGTGTTTTCTTTTCCATTTCCACCATGCTCTGCACCAGGTGTAGTATTTTCCGCCTGGAGTGCTAGCAGGAAGTAAAGAAATCTCCTAGGAGCGTGTTGTCCTGATATTGCAAGCTCAGGAAGTTTGTATGCTTTGGGTGAGCACTGGAACATTCAGCTTTTATGAACCCCACACCAATCCAAACGCCTGGAGATTCACATAGCGCTAATTAACACCCACTTCAAACTTTTTCTACGGTTTTAGGTGGTAATTCTCAAGTAGTTAGCGTATTTTTGCTTAACTGACTTCCCTTTCACACAACTCTTCTTCCTGCAACTGAAGCACGGGCTTGTTCTACACTGAATCTCAGGAGGCCGTATTTGCGAAGTGAAAAATTTTTCAGACATGCACATGCTTATTAGCAGATTTTAGGCCTGTTCTAGCCTCCTTTTACTTTCACAGTTTGACCCTCCGCTTCTGTTGGCTTCAGGAGCAAGCCTTCTGCTTATAACTGTCATCTACTACACGGTAGCTTGAAACAGGGTTTTTCTTTCATTTTAGTTTGTCCTTATTAAAAAATTAAGTGTAGACTTGGAATAGGAGAAATAAGAACAAATTACGTTTGTCTATGTAAAATATATGCATGTACATGGAATAACATAATGAGAGATTAGAACCTCCATGAACAGCCCTATTTAAAGGAGTCTGAGTAAAAACAAATAACTCTGTTTATATTCTCTAAAAAAGAACAGGAGTACTTGTGGCACGTTAGAGACTAACAAATTTATTAGAGCATAAGCTTTCGTGGGCTACAACCCACTTCTTCGGATGCATCTGAAGAAGTGGGCTGTAGCCCACGAAAGCTTATGCTCTAATAAATTTGTTAGTCTCTAAGGGTATGTCTACACCCAGCCGCTAGTTTGGCGGCTGGGAATCGAAGTTCTGGGTTCGACTTATCGTGTCTTGTCTGGAAGCGATAAGTCGAACCAGGAAGTGCTCGCCGTCGACTGCGGTACTCCAGCTAGACGAGAGGAGGACGGGGGAGCCTGCCTGCCGCGTGTGGACCGAGGTAAGTTCGAACTAAGGTACTTCGAACTTCAGCTACGTTATTCACGTAGCTGAAGTTGCGTACCTTAGTTCGATTTGGGGGTTTAGTGTAGACCAAGCCTAAGGTGCCACAAGTACTCCTGTTCTTTTTGCGAATACAGACTAACACGGCTGCTACTCTGAAACCTGTCTTTATATTCTCTGTTTTCAATGGACTTATTTGCCGTAGGTAACTAGTTATAGGACTCAAGTGACATAAGACCCAAAATAAAAATTTTGAAATGCTGAAGTCCCATTTTCAACCGGCGTTGACTTTCAATGGGACTTAGGCGCCTACGTGAATTAGCAGCTTTTGAAAAATGTTACCCCTTGTCGTCTCAAGTGTTTCCACCCATTATGAATTGATGAAACCGTAAGTCTGTAAATACAAATCAAAAAATGAAACCCATACGTGCCTTGTTTCGAGGAGCATTTCTGGAACAGGGGGGTTGATGGTGTGGTACCTGGTGGGTGTATTGATGGATAGCAGTTATTAAGGTGACTGACTTGTCATTTTTTGGGTGCCCATCAAGTATCTTGTATCCCCTCTCATTTTATGTCAATTATTTGTTTTAATAGGTGTAAAGTGCTTAGAGTTTAACAGGAGTCTTTAAAAATGTCGAAAGAAAAAAATAATCAATAAAATATTAGCTGTCATCTCTCATCAAGAAAGACTGTTTAAAAAAATCACTAAAGGGCATAAGCCATGCAAAATATAAGTAGGACTAAATTCTGCTGGTGCATGTTGGCACAGCTCTGTTGATGTCTATGGACACCAATTTATACCAGCAAAGAATATGGTCCATAGTCCCATAAAATAGATAGTAAAAGAACCTCATCAGATAAAACTGGTGGGGGGGGAGGGGGGGAGAAGAAAAGAGGCAATAAATAAATAAACTCCAAACTGTGTGACCTTAGAGAAGAAGGGGGTGAGCAGGGGGAAGAATTTAAATCAAGCTGGTGCGGAGTCATACTGTTTCAGGTAATCTGGACCTAATTAGTATAATGGAACATACTCCAGTACTAAGCATCTGTACCCAGAGTTTTCAAAAAGTAAAGATTAAATTTAAAGAGATTAGACAACTTTTTTCCCCCCACAAGATATTAGCTGTTCAAAAATGACAAAAATGTTCTTAAGCCTCTCTGAAGGAAGGGTGACCAAACAGGCTGCCTTTTGTTTAGCGATAGAGCTTGCCTGCAAGCCACGGTGAGGTGGTGTCCGGTCGCTGTGTGCGGGACCCAGAAACATGACTTATCTATCGCCAGTAAAGCGAATCAGGTTGGGGTATTAGCAGGGGGATTAAAAGTCAGAGTTGCTAGTGCAGCAGTAAAACCACTGGCCACCCACAAGATGTGTTGGAGTGAGTAGTTAGCAAACGTGTCTGCAACTGATAGAAAATTTCATGCAATGCTCTTCTTTCCAGTGTTAATTTCAATGAGTTCTGGGTTAATGGTATTCATATTGAATGAGCAATACATTATGGATAACATTTTCAAAATCATCTAAATGATACTGTCTTTCAAGAAGACTTAGGCTCCAAAGTGCCCAAATCAGTTTGAAAACAGGTGACGTTGAAAATCTCTCTGAAAACTCTGGAAAGAGTTTTAAGCTGTTAAACCTGAAGTTCATATTTGGGGAACAAATGCTAATTTTGCAAAAGGTGCCAGTTAATCCTTTGTCTGCTCAGTAATCATAGTGCATGAATGTAGTCTAATATTTAACTCTCTAAGGAATTAACTTTTCATATTTCATTGACGAGACAGGAGGGACCAAATCAAGGGGACTTGATGGCTCAGGGGACTGGTAATGGGAACCCTAAATCTCCAGCCCTCTAGGTGCAAATCCAGGTCAATGTCCAAAAAGTTTTGCTCTGGCGGCTGTTTGGTGGCCTGAGGGAAATGAGTCTGTTCCTAACAAACAAATCCACCATCTTAATGGAGAGTAAGCAGCAGCCTGGTTGGAGGTCCGTGACTGAACTGGCCATGGGAAAGAAACTTTCCTTTCACTTTTAAAGGTGACTCCTTCCATTCTGTGTTAAGGTTTATTGGCAGATTGAGGAGGTGGGACAGACTCCACTGCCGTGTCCCTATTCTACATGAGTTTTAGACAAATACAAGACTTCATTGTTAAAGACTGTCCGTCTGGCCCCTTTCACCTTTGTGCACGTGGATGTAAAGCGATGGTCTCTCTATTTTATCAGATTATAAAGGATGTTAAAAAAAATCCAGTTCAAGGTGTTCTGGTCGCAGTTTGAACAAGGGACAACTTAACACATTTCAGCTCTTGGGCTGAGAATGGACTGAGTTGTGCCCAAACCAATTGCAAAGCATTTGAATTGGTTTCACGAACTGAGCTGATGGCAACAAGCAAATCTCTCTAATCCTGCCACCGCCAAACAAATCCCTATGTCATGTGACCATGTTAAGCCATCGTACCTTAAATAGAGGCACAAAATATCACCGAAACTAGTCTGATGTAATGTGCCAGTATGGATTTATTTTAAGCATTGTGTCTTTTCATATACCTGCTTCCTTATTATTCTCACCGTGAGCAGGGAACGCCATCCCCACTTGAGTGGATATTGGTAATTATGGGGGTCATGTTACGTGAAGAGAAGCAGGTATTCAGTGCTACATACAAACCTTTCAACAAGGCAGAGCACGTGGCATCCCCAGCTCAATTCAGTTTTACTGTTCTTTGCACTCTTGGGCTGCAAAGACAGCAGCAGAAAGATTTATATTAAAAAGAACTCCCCAAAATGTTGCTATTATTTTTTGGTTAAAATGATCTTTCTTTTCTTCCTCCAGCTATTTAGAACCTTAAAAGACCCTCTGAGCATCTTCCCTTTATTCTTTGTCGGCTTCTCTTCTGTCTCGGGTGGCGATCACCAGGGATAACTTAAGGAATGGATTTAAATCAAAATATTTCCCTCTTGTGACTTCAGGTTCTGGATCATTTCATTAATGGCTCCGCCCATAGAATGTTAAACATTGGCTGTTGGTTCGTCTGTTGGACGTTTCTGCTCAGTTTCTGATTTGACTGAGATTGTTCCAGAGGCCCAAATTTACAATAGCTTTTCTAGATTCAGTCTCTGCAACAAATAAAGAGGCATGAAAACATGAGTGGGTTTCTTTAGCAGCGAGTCCTGGAGCACCCTATCGGCATATGTGAATCTGACCATCCTTTTCAGACAGGAATTGCACAAGAGAGCCATTCTAGAGCTCAGGCTCTGCCATGGTACCTCAGTGCTGACCTGCAGCTTCAGCCTCAACTGTTCTAGAACGAGGACCCCTTTATGCCTCTTCCAGTCTGAGGGGGCCAATTCCTTGCTATTCCGTTTCTTGAGTGAAAGAAAATTACACCTCAATCCTGATCTCCAGCATCCCTCTGCCTAAATTCTTCCTGAATACAGACTGCCAGCTGCAAGCCAGATGATGGTTGTGGTTTTGTAAAGGACTAGGGCAAAAACATTCAATTGGCTCCTACTAGGGTGCTAGCTGAAGTTTCTCAGAGTGTATCAATCCAAAGGTGAAAGACAACTAACCTATCCCCTCTCCTAAGATATAGGGTAAATGCCAACCACTCTATTCTTCATTAAATCAAAGTCCATGCATGACACAATCATTTTGCTCCCAGTGAGTCTAAGTTATAGCAAACTAGAGCTGGTCATCCTTCCGTGGTAGATAAATGGAGTAACAACAAGCTATACTGGGTGGGTCTCTTTCAGATTAGACAAAAAACACCCAGAGGCCTTTAGTCTGGGTGCAGATATGAGAGAGCTCTTTGTATTTTCTGTGAGAGGAGGAGGGGTTTGCTTAGGTGTTTCAAACCAAAAGGGTCCCATCCTTCTCTCCTGTGTAGCATGCTCTGGGGTCTTTGTTCACCTGTCAGCTGCTCTCCACTCCAGAGGTGGCCAGCTGTGTTCGAGGAAGAGCGGGGGTAAAGAGCTTTGGGATAGTGAGGAGAGAAGAGGTTGCACATGGCTTTTCTGACTGTGAACAATTAGTAGGGCATCTTCCAGTGGAACTTGGGACTCCACCACCCTTGTCACGCATTGCAGGTAGTATAAAAGGGAAGATTTGAGTCTATAGATGGTACAATATGAAATGTGTCTGTATAGAAAAACAGCCCCTTTCACTCCACAGGGCTGCACCTGGCCCGTTGTCGGTCCAGTCTGCTGACTAGAGTGACAGCATTTATTTTACTCCTGTTAGCCACTGATTCAAGATTCCTCAAGAGTATTACTAAGTTCCAATAGCCAGTCCAGAGTCTGCCCTCAATTAGAGCTGTGCCAGTCTATTGACAGCAATAAGGCAGTTACAGGTGTGTCTGGGAGCATGGTTTGAAGGTAATAGGGCAGGTGCAAGTGAGGCCATAACTGGAAGACACTGGAGTTGCACAGATTTGAGAGGGCAGAATATTTGGAGAATCTTTTATTGGTGGCGGTGCATGAGCCAGCAAGAGACATTCCAGCTTGACTCTCTGATCTCAGGCTCCAAATGGCCAGAAAGTGCAGCAGAACTGGTGACAAAATTCTTCTCCAGCTGCAGAATAGCAGGCATCCCAAGGTCCGATTAGTTGGTTCCTTTCAAATTATTATTGTTATTTATTATTATTTATTTGTATTACAAAGCACTTAGGAGCCCTAATTATGCGCCAGGTGCTGTACAAACACAGAACAAAAGGACAGTCGCTGCCCCAAAGACCTTCCAATCTGTCTCCCTTTCCCCAGGTAGAATCTCTGTTCAATTCACCAGTCAACGCATACAGGAGAAAATCATCAGCCCTGTGGTAGCTATCCCTCTGCTCCTAGGCCTCTCCTCCCAATAAATATCCTGTGTTATTGAAATGTTGGGTTTATATACATACAGCAAATCTGATTCAGTGACTTCTAGACAGCCTTTGAGAACTTCATTTCTATGAGTGCACCTGTACTATTTGATACGTAATGAGGATGTAGTGATTAGGGAAAGATGAACTGGTTCAAATAAAGTAAACCCAGCCTGCACATCTTTGGCCATTTTTAGATGTGAACTGAGCAGGACATCTTTTGTAAGATTCTGGAACAGAGATGAGCCTGAGCAACAAAGTCTGGATCAAAGTTTGCCACGTCCCAGTCTGGGGGGTTTCCTTTCGCTCACTACAGAGATCTGCCACCTGGGAAGTTTGGCTCTGGATCCGGACTTTGCCAAAGTTTGTGGTGTTTAGCGAGGAGATTCTGGTTCATCTCTGGAAATGTTCAGATAATTTTTTTCACTCAACTTTCCACCTTCAGCTTCTGACAGAAGTGCGCAAAAAACAATTCCCCCCTTCCCACAAAACCCCAAACCCAAACAAACAAACAACCACCAGCAACAAAAAGACAAAATTATCCTAAGAAATGCTGATTCTGCCAGTGATCTGGCAAGAAATATTTTTTAAATGTGAGTTTTCCAGCCAATTGTGGCAGACTCAGAAGGGTCTAACCTATCCCAGAGTCTAAATGTTTTGAGGTTTGCTTGCTTTAGACATTGGAGGGCGGGAAGAAGGGTTGTGACACTCTGAGAAAAGCAAACTCGCACCTGTACTGCTTATTGCCCACAAACATCCCCATCTCTTTGCAAAGGGTGGGGAATGTTCACAACCTCTTTCCTAAGCCCTGATTCCATTGGTAGGAGTGTTTATTAATCAACCCTCTGACTCTGAAGCCTCAGCTCAAACGCTCCTTGACCTTTCCAAGTGCATCGGCCAGACAGCAGCCATGTGAGGTGGGTCATATGGAACAGATTTAGATACAAACCCATATCATCCTACTAGAGGAATGCAAAGTCCCTCCCGATCCCTTCCGCAAAGCTGCATCATGTGTGTGAGATAAATCCTGGGGACATAAGGGGCTGCCAGACTGCCGCAAAGGACAATAACTTTGCTATCTCAAACAAAACAGACTGCACTGCTCTGAGATTTCACTCTTAAAGGTGCAGCAGCCTTCTCCCAAGGTCACAGCAAATGAGCGTAATTGCAAGGGGGTGCTGCTGTCCTGACTCTGAGGTGCACGGGCAGAACTGAATGAGATACCAGGCTGGAAATAGCAGTGTGTGCTGCAGGTGGGAAATGAAGTGCCTTTTGGAAAGCGGCGTGGGAATTTGAGTACTAGGAAAAAATATTAGTGAACCAAACTTTTTCCTATTGGCTATTTCCTCAATCCATCTGGTTTGTGGAGATCTATTCCGTGATTGGAATTATCTGTTATCTATTCCAGGAGCTCCTGTTAACATTGCTGGGAGCTGCATGTGCAGTGAAGAAGAAAAAACCTCTAAGTGTATTTGTCTTCAAATGGGAAGAGTTTAGTCATTGGGCCAGATTCCCAGATGAGCTCCGCTCCCATTGAGACACTTAAATAAGTCGCTAGATTTTCAGAAGAGCTCAGCGCATTGGCTGCATGGTGGGTGCCAAGCTCTTTTGAGAAATCTGGCCAGGAATGTCACAGTGGGCACTGACTTCCATTGGGGATCCTGAATCCTTGAAAATCTGGCTTTATATTAATGGATGCTAGTTAGGAAAACTTGAGTATCAAGGCTGCCAAAACAAGCCTTCATATTTTTAGTGAGAGAGGCCTCAGAGTCTCTTGACCAACATAATTCTTCATTCCTTTATTTCATAGCTTGTTCTTTCAAACTGCCTTTGCCTTAGGACTCTACAACTCTGACCTCTAGCACCAGTATTATACCTTTAATTATGTCTGCTAGACAAATACGTCCCCTTCAATTTACTTCAGTCAACCCATGCTATGAATCTCCCTTGGTCAATGTACTGTAAGGCTCTGATTTTTGACAATGCCATTAGTAGGGAAGCATATTAAGCCACATATTGTATAATCATCTCTGTAAGGTGGTGTTTTTCCCCAAATTAATCAGCAGGGCCTGTATTTAATCAACAACAGTATATGTACATTTTTCCTGAAGATTTCAAGCCTATGGTTCAGTGTTTCTTAGTAAACTGGATTTTGCACCTTATCTGATTTTAATAAGCATGACCCGCACATAAGTAAACATACACTTGACCTTGAACATAACACCAGATGAGGGGCTATAGCCCCTGTTGGTGCTGCTGACAAAGCAAATAGTTTAAACATGGGAATTAAAATGTTCCTTCCTTTCAATATTTATCCCCTTTTTTTAACTTAAACTATGACATAAAAATACAATACAATTTGCTTCTGAGCCAGTCTCCAGTATATTAACATTCTTATTAAAGAGCAATGAGGATAAAGAGTAAATGGAAAAGAGTCTGAATTTCTTTGCTTCCTGGAACTTGAGCTTTAAGATATTATTAAGATGATTTGTTAAATAATAGAAAGAGTTTTTCATTTCCTCATTTCCAGCTCCAGCTAAAGCTCTCTCCCAGCAACCTGCTTCTCATTCCTTAATATTTAGACTTATGGACCAATTTGAGAATATTTTCTTTCTTGCTATGATTAATGCTTCTATGAAACAATGTCATCGCAAGCCATCTACCTGCCTTGTCAGCTTGGCATCAGTCTGGCTGTGCTGTGCTGTAATTTATGACTTGAGCCAGTAATTTGCAAATCTAATGTAAGGGAGGCTATGAGGATCGGAGATTTGAATGCTTTTTACTGAGTTGGTAAGTATCTCCACCATTAGTAAAACAAATGGCACAGGGATCAGACATCATCTCCAAGGCTCAATAAATATTTTATCAGCCATAATGGAAATTGTCAAATTGATCTAATTGTACAATATGTTATCAACAAGATATCAAAGTTGGACATGGTCTCTGCCCTTGTCTCTCGTTTGCAGGCTTTTGTCTTCGATTGCTGCTCCCTGAGAGAAAAGTAGGAAAGTGCAGAGTTCATTACAAAGTAGTGTAAATAATATACCAAGCAAATATCCATTCAGAAGAGAAATTCTGGTGACATAATTAACTCTGCTCGATTTTAAAGTGGGGCTGGGGAAGATGCATTTAAATCAACTTAATCTTTTGAGACTGAACCTATTCACATTAGTCTAACACATAAGGGTAAATTTTCCCCTTTACTTTAGTGGGAGCAGAATACAGGTCTTGAGAAAAAAACATTCATTGCAGCACCACTGATTTTAACGGGTGCTGAATGAGTGCATTCAAAAGCAAATTTTAGCCCTGTGGCTGGTATCTCAGGGACAAATTAATTGATTACCCAAATAAAATAGACTTTTTTTTCTTAAACAGTTTTTAAACATTGGTGACTGAGATTAAACTAAATAATTGCTCTGCTTGATTTCAGTGCAAGTTCCGGATATTCAGCGCACTGAAATTCTGGATAATTATTTAGAGGACTAAGGTGTGGTTTTGGATGCCTAATTCTAGGCAGCCAACTTTGAAAACTATTTAGTAAATTTAGTAAATTTCGTGCTTTTTGTTGGTTAGCACAATATATTATGGCCAGAGACATTTCCTGTAGGTTCACTACCAGGAAATGAGCATCCAAATCCCTTTAGGTAGCTTTGAAAATTTCAGTCAAAGTTTCTAGGTGGGACACATTCTTAAATTTTATCAAGAACAAGTGAAATTCTGCTATTTTTTCCTATGAATGGTTGCATTTACCCACAGGCCTTGGTGATACTTTAATCCACGAAGACTAGGAACAATTTCAGTTTTTTGCACAGGACTACTCACCAAGGGATGTGTGATTGCCCTGCATAAATCAGTTAATATGCAACTTTCATTCTTCCACATGCTTCTTTGCAAGCACCAGTGCAGTGTGCCAGCAGGAGATCTGGAAGCAGGACACCTGGATTTAATTCCTGCTGTATCACTGACTCACTGTATTATCTTGATCTGCTTTCTCTGTGTCTCTGGTTGCCTGTCCCTGCTAAAAATGAAGACAATGATGCCCTGCTGCTTACATGGGGTCTCTGAGAGTCAACATTTCTAAAGTGCTTTGAGATCCTTGGATAAAAGGTGCTATAGAATGGGAAAGAACTTAATTTTTTATATGTCTTAAACTATTTATCATCTGGGTAACATCATACCAGAGCCTGCCAATGTCTCATCCACGGTAACTAGATGACGAATGTCAGTAGCAGTTTTCTAGTTTCAGAATCCTAAACATTTTCTTGGATGCAGCCCCTGGCTATGTTTTTCATTAGATCTCATGGAGACTTAAATAAAAAGTCTGCACTTGATGTTTTTGGTTTCCTGTCATATTGAATAAAAATAAGAATAGAGAGAGTGGTATCTTAATAAGAACCTTGAGTTAAAAGTAGTTTTAGGTAGCATTGTCTTAAAGGAAGGGTTTTAAAATTAAAGCCAACAAGCTGCAAACATCCTGTAATGTAATGTTGCCATTAATTTGTCAGGCACAACCACTTTCTGTCTGGTAAACGGGACACGGAAGCAAATGGGAACCGTGCGGAATTAGAATCGATTGCAGCATATTAATAGCTGAGCACCAGTCAGATCATAACAATAATTAATTCAATCAAAGGTAAATGGGCTATTTTAACAGTATATTGCAGCCCGACAACTTGAAGCCCAAGCTGAGTTTAGACTTCCATGTAGCCTGTTGCCTTGGGGTTGTTGAGTCGAGAGAGGTTTCTAAACGTAAGCCATATGACAGTACTCTCCTTTAAATGTGATTTTTGTGTGTGCACATTTCTTCCCACTCCCTGCATTTGGCTATTGTGTCTTTTGCAAAGTTACACATGCCAATTGTTTTGTGTGGCTTTTCCTAAGAAGTCCTGGGGAAGGATCGATTACCTTTTCTACAGTGCGTCTGGGAACGACAACACAGTGGCACCAAGGACAAAACCTTGAGAGTATTTTAAAATAAACCTTTCTTATAAATTGTTTACTCCAGGGGCTTCAAATGAGTCTCCTTTATCCCCTGGATAGGACGTGGTGATAAGATGTGATCATAATCAACTTTTTGCTTAACAGGTGGCATGTCTTAAAGCGTCCAAATGTTGCTTGTCCCAACAAATTCACATATTTTTTAGAAGTGTGCATCCGAGGCCTGCTAAGCTGCCCTCCACTGTGCTGTATGGAAGAGAATTGCAGCTGCTCAGCCAGAGAGGGCAGGTGGATGGGTGTGACTTGCTAGAGAGAGTGGAGGTGGAGTCTGCTTCTCAACCAGGCACCAGTCGAAAGAGCTGGGGAGATGTAGAGCGCTATTCGGAAGAACATAATATCCATTATTTGGTTGTCACTAGGGTTGTCATTTTTGGTATTCTTTTTCACTATGAGTGTTGTGAACCTGAGTCCAAACTTTGATGCATCAGTGAGGAAGGATGGGGAATGAGAAGGGTTGTGGATCAAGCCTGCTAAGTTGAACTGTTTCTTTCCAGTGACGGCATAAATCAGGAGTCTCCAGATAGCCTGTAAGTTATGGAGCACTGGTGTGTGGGAGGCAGAGGTTGAGCCACACACCACACAGAGTTTTGGGGCCTAGGCAGTGTCTGCTCTGTCCCACCCACGTGGTGGTGAGGAGGCGCAGCTGCTACTGTAGCCATGAGAGGCGCAGATACAGCACAGGGGCTTCATGGACTGGGGGGGGAGGGGGAGTAAGGTCATCACCACAGGACTGACTTTGGCAAATCATGTTGCATGGCTTTGTGAAGGGTAAGAGAATTTGGCCCGAAATATGGAGAAGACAATGGGCTCTTTGGCCCAGCTGGGGGCAGCCTCTAACTTATTCCAGGGCTTTTTTCCTCTAGAAAATGAATTCCCTGCAACATCTTACAAGCACTGTGATAGCCTGTCAATCTCTCCCCCGCCTTTCCCCCATCCACATACCTCCTCCCGCAAACTGTTTGCTAAGAATGATTCCACACGTGGTGACAAAGCTGAATGTTTGAGTGAGCCCGGCCTTTACAGCTGATGATCTACTGGACATCAGTTAACTTTTGGTGAGAGAGCTATTTATTTTAATGCAAAGTTCATTCATTCCTTCTTTTCCCTGCCCCCATCCCCACCCCGGCCAATCTAGATTTTTATCTGTAATGGCTTTTAGTGGGGGGAAAAAATACAAAATGTTGTTCTTAAGCATTCGTTTTCTAGGCCAACAATAACCCGAGCCTAGACAAGTAACTCCCTCCTAGTTCCTACAGAGAAGTGTTAGACTACACAGACAGTGAGGTCATTCATAGCCACTATTGTTTCCTGATAACCCAATTAAGAAAGTGCAATTCATCTAGCCTGTTTCCATTTAATTATCTAATTTGTCTGACTGAGTAGGGCTAGCTATCTCCTCTGCTATCGCACCCAGCGCTTGTTCCTGCAGCAGGCTCCCCTGGTGCTTTTCATTCATTTGACCTATAGTCCTAGACGCTTATAAATCAGGAAGGTGGAAGGAGCCATCACATTGCTCTCCCTTCCTTTATCGTTAGGGGGGAAAGGTGTGCACTAGATTTAGAGTCACGGCACTATTGCCCTCTTGCTAATCTAAGACCAAACTTTAATAAAGATATTTTATAGTCTCCCATTTAGAACGTGAGATTTTTTTAAAAAGAGAGGGAGAGAAGTTGGTGAATGTGGATGTTTCTCAGCACAGGGTCAAATAGCACAAAATAAACTCTCCTATTAAATAGAGGGGGTTGAAATACAAGCATTAACCCTTCCTGCCTGGGTAATGAAGGATGTAAGGGTTGGTGAACACTGACTATACTGTGAGGGTGCAGCAGATTACAATAAAGCTTAAAAAAAAAAAAAGCTTTGTTGAGATGCCCATCTGAAGCAGAGGAATAATTTTAAATGAATAACCTATTAACTTCATACTTATGAGGATGGGCCAATTAGTAGCTAAAGGATGGGTTAGTTTAGTCCATTTCTCAAAAATTTGATCTCTTTGATTCCTTATTGTTCTAACATTATTTTACCCAGAGATGCCCCATTAATCAGGATTCATCTTCCTTATCTGCAGTGCTCAGTTCTCTGACCGAGTAGTTTTAGGAGCTGGTTTCTAGAAATCTGCTTGATAAACACCACGTGGGTTGAAGCAGGTGAGTGGAGGTCTGAACTCTTGGGCTTTCTCATTCACTGGTTGGATGAACTTTGGCAAATCCTGTAGGCCAAAATTTTCACACTTGGAGGCCTAACTTTAAACACCAGACTCCATGTTTAGGCACCTAAATGAAGGGCCTGATTTTTCAAAAATAACTAAAAACATTAAAAAGAAAAGAACTAAGCCTTGGAGCCGCTAATTGCCCATCTTCACAAGCGTGAAATCAATGGGTTCTTCATTCAAAATGATTCCTCTGTTTAGCATCTTCAGCTCCTACTGTGGTCAGTAATTATGGCCCTATTCCGTCCGAGTGTCAGTTCACCCCTCTGTGAAAGTGAGCTGTTGACACTTGGAATTGTCATTCCAGGGCATTCCAGCCTCCTGTCTCTGATGGTGCCCAATAACACATGCTTCAGAGGCAGGTTGCAGGGCCAGGGGGGAACCCTGTAACTGAAAATTATGTACTCTCCTATCTATAAGGAGGTTTATTCTTAATTCCCATGGAGTGTTGCAAGGATTAATTCGTGTTTGTAAAGCATTTGGAATATGATGAGTGATATAGAAAGGCAAATTCGTATTATTACTTCTATTGGCCCTGTTGCCAGACTTGGTGTTTATTTTTTGTATTACAATAGTGTCTGCAGGCCCCAGCCAAGATCAGGCCTCCATAGTGCTAGGTGCTGTACAAACACAGAGTAAGACACGGTTCCTTCCTTTAAGAGCTTTACAGTCCCAATAGGCCAGACAGATCTCATTTCAGGCCTCTAGCTGCTACTGTAATAAAAATAGTAAATAATACAAAAATCCTGCTAGTAGGGGGTGGAGAGCTTTAGCTTCTTCTCAAAGTATAGACTTATGTTTTGCATCAATTAGCTTGCTTAAATTTGCTCTTCTGATGCTTGGATGCCTAGCACATCCACCCTTCCAAAGATGGTTTTTTTTTAAATTTGTATGAGCTGCCAGGCACCGTTTCTGAAGAGGTGTGTTCTTTGTTACTTGAAATTAACCATGAACTGTGCTATCTGCTGATATCATGGATATTTTATTTGCTCTGCTACAGTCCTGTGCAAGTCAAGCAGGTGGAAAAATACCTGAGAAGGGTTTGGCTTTATTTGTTTGTCTGTGTGATTCCCTCCCCACACCAAAAAAAGCAGGACTGCTATACTGTGCATACTGGTGTGTGTGTGTGTGTGTGTGTGTGTGTGTGTGTGTGTGTGTGTTTTGTCATGCTGAATCATGTTTGGAAATGAGTTTAACAGTTCATCAGAAACTCACTTCTACTTGAGTGTCCAGCATGTCATGGACTCCCTGTGGTCCCAAGCCAAGAGCTGCCCATAACAAGCCCTCCACAAAACTTTCTGTGCTCAGCAAAACTTTGCTAAGGTATATTATAGAGAGATGCCCATAAAGCGACTTCCTTTGCTGTCCCCCATCAATACAGGCTTCAGCATTGTGATTGGCACAACCTGACTAAATGCATCAGAGCCTCTCAAAGCCATTGGACAAGCCCTGATCCTCCTTAAAGCCACAGCCAAAGGCTTCGTTTTTTTGTTTTGTTTTTGAGATAGGCAAGCTTTCCATAACTTCTTTAGCAGCAAACTGAGGCCTTGTTCCCACAATG
Source organism: Terrapene triunguis (assembly GCF_002925995.2). Lineage (NCBI taxonomy): Eukaryota > Metazoa > Chordata > Testudines > Emydidae > Terrapene > Terrapene triunguis. The sequence continues at coordinate 4,191,476 of NW_020665065.1, read as the reverse complement.
CACCCTGCACTGATGCCTCTGAAATCAGCAGATTTCTGTGCAGGGATCTGCCTCCTTAGACCTCATTACAGGATTGGGAGATCTAGTTTTTGTTCTTTTTAAAACATCTGGGCAGATAAGGTTCAGGCTTTCCCCCCACAGTATTTTGCTTGCTTCCCCTGGCAGAAGAGAAAGCGAGTTATTGTACTGTATCTAGTAACTGAGTCATGTTGTGTCATGTTTATAGAGTGTCGTGATTCAACATAATGGTATGATGTGACTTCAAGTAATCTGATGCCTCAGTTGAATAGGGATTGTCGGATCAAACACTTGTTATAATCAGACTAGGACACCGGTTTTTTGGCATGTTTCTGAATGTGGTGATTCTGAGCTTTCTATGGACATTTTAAAAAATACAGCTGGTTCTTTATCTTGCCATGTCTAAAACCCTTTGCCTGTGTTTTTTGTATGACAATAGTAGTAATCTACTTACAGCACATTGCATCAGACATGTCAAAGCACCTTTAAAAAGCCTTACCCCCATTTTACAGATATGGAAACTGATACCTAGAGAGGTTAAGTGTCTTTCCCAAAGCCATACAGCCAGCAGTGGAGTTGGGAATTGAACCTACTCCTGGGCTCTCACTGCTAGACATGCTGCCTCCTCAGTGGCTGGAGGAATGTGAATGCATGAGCGCTTTAAAGTTGTGATTTCTTGAATTGCTTCCATTACCAAGTATGTAGCAAGGACTTTCAAAACCAATTCCTACCTTCCCCAGGCTTTTGGACGGACTCTTAAAAGGATGGAAAAAGGGGAACAAGCTGACTGTCACCTTGCCAGTGCTAACAGAAGCTCTGCATACATGTTGACCACATGACTTTCTTCGTTTGCTTTCCCAGGATCATTTTTTCTTGTTGGGTCAAAACAGAGATGTTGCATTGTCTCCTCTCCATAGGGGGATTCCTTGCACTATGTCTAGCAGGCACACACCCCAAAGCCTCAGACTAGTAAGAGGAACAGTCCCATCAGTTGTGCCACCAGAGACATGCTGTGGCGTAATGGCTCGTCTTTCACATCCTTGAGCACAAAGTGCTGCGCTGGCCAATTCCAGGTCTCACATGCCGTTAATATTTAGGGCTTAGCTTAGACTATGCTTCGGTTTTCCTGGAAGCCATTAACGAAGCTTAGAGGCAGTTGCTAAGTGTGCAGAATTATTGCACTCAACACGCCAGTGGCTTTCTTCTTCTTCTTCTTTTCTTCTTCTCCTGTAAATGCTGAGTTTCAGGTTTTGGAAAGTACTGCTTTTCTTTCATGAATATTTCAAGTCTTCTTCAAATAGGGTCCTTTTTTAGACTTGGATCATGTTTACCTGATGCTTATCTGTTTAAAGGCCAACAACTTGAGACTGCTGGATTAGCCAATAAATAAGTGAGATTGTTGTGACAATAAAAAGGTGATTGAAAATTAGCAGCTCCTCTGTGATTCCTTTTAAAATAAATATGTATGTTGTTCTGTCCACATATGGCACTCATGAAAGAGAGGGTAAATAACAGAAACCGAAGGGGTGTAGCATGCTGTGAAATGATTGGCAAATTTCTCCATTACTTTGCCAGAGCACCTAAATTCTGATCTGTAATATTCTTGGCCCTTCACTCCTGGGCCTCTCCAGAGAGAGAGCAGTTTCATGATAAATGTCCACAGAAGTTGGGAATGAGAGCAAGGCTTCCTCTTCCTCTTTAGACCTCAGATTTGAACCAAGGATTCCAGATATGAACTCCTTTAGCTTCAGAGAGTGCTAGCCTCTCCTCTACCAAGTAGGGCCAGGCACTCCATTTGACATCGAATGTGCTGTCCCCAGATCTGTCCTCAACGCGGGGCACATACCACCGTTTCTTGCAGGGCACAGTGCATGATCTTAAATTACAGGGTGCTGTTTGCCACTGAATCTTTACAGAGCTGGTTTGTGGATGCACGATCTGACTTTCCTGAGAGAACTGCTTCCAATTAATAATAAACCCTAGAATTTACAATCTCAGATTTATCGCTCCAATTACTTGAGTGAAAATCCTTTCTTGTCAAGTGGTACTGGTGAATTTTTCTCTGAGCAGTGTTGGTACCAACTGGTGTCCCTGTCTGTTTGACTGTACATTCTTCCTGAATTTCCTGTAATTGCTAATCAACGCCAAGAAAAATTCAACCTATAAACACTTTGCACCTAGTCATAAAGATGAGATGAATGCTGCTGTGCTACTGTCCAGTCACATCAGTGGCATTGTCACAATGTATCACAAAGTCACCAGTAAGGATATCTCCCTAAGTATCTCCTTCCAATGCTTATTGCTCTAGAGCAGTGGTTCCCAAACTTGTTCTGCCGCTTGTGCAGGGAAAGCCCCTGGCGGGCCGGGCCGGTTTGTGTACCTGCCGCGTCCGCAGGTTTGGCTAATCGCGGCTTCCAGTGGCCTGGAGCAGCGAACAAGTTTGGGAACCACTGCTCTAGAAGCACCTATCTTGCCCTGAACAAGATCAGATCCATTTCTAACCCCTTGGCAGCAATTCATACCTTTACATTTGGTGCCAGGACACAGTGATATTACGATATGTGCAAAAGAATAAAAACAGGCCAGTGAGGCCTGGTCTACACTTAACATTTAGATCAACCTAGCTAGATCAATCAGGGGTCTGAAAAATTCACACACCAGAGCACCATAGTTAAGCTGACCTAACTCCCAGTATAGATGAAGCTAGTTTGATGGAAAAATGCCTCCATTGACCTAATTACTGCAGCTCGGGAAGGTGGATGGAAAAACCCCTTCCGCCGATGTAGGAAGCATCTACACTACAGCATTAAAGTGACGTATCTGCATTGTGCCACTGTAGCGCTTGTAGTATAGACGTGGCTCTAGGTGCCCTTAGCTTTACATCCCCGTTCCCTAGGGATTTAATCTCTTTTCGCCCACTCATTGAGTTACTGCATGGAGCATTCCAACTGGTAAGACAGGAAAATGGCCCAAGCTGCTGCTCTGAGCTGGTATAAGCTTTAGTCCTTGCTCACTGGCAGGAAATTCCTGCACCTGTGTCAAGAAACGCAGATGACCTGCCGTTTCACCTGGATTTGTGATCCAACTGGGAAGCCTGTGGTCTCAAAAATTGTTAAAGATTTCCACCAGCTCAACTCTTAAGTATTTGTGAATCTTTTCATCATAAAAAGCATGGGACTTGGTTTGCTTTTCATGGGGTCGTATTATTTCTTAAGTATGTGGACCAATGCCAGGTATTCTCAGAAATGTTTGTAAATCCTGAAAGCTTCACATATTTTCTCCTGAATGATTATTCGTTCAAATATTTATACTGGAAAAGTGTGTCTGTCACTGTTTGTTATTCTCTTGTTTAAAAAGCTGGTTGGCCAATCAAGAAGCAGAAATAAAATCATGACGTAGGTGACTGGCCACACAATGCAAATAGGTAATAGCTGAAGGTCCAATCCTGCGCCATGAAAGTTAATAGGATTTTTGCCATCGCCTCTAAGCAAGAGTAGGTCCTAACAGCAAGTAGTTGAAGTGAGCTATTCATGAACAACCCAGGGTCTGAATGTGATTAGTCCAAACTATTTCAGCAAATACTTACAAATAACAAACACATTCAGAGAAAAAAAAATCAATCTGCTAACACAGAAAGGGGCTAACTTTGTAACTCAGATAATTCATACTACCCGAGGTCTGCTATAGAAATGTCAGATATAGAATATATCTGCCAGAATAGATCCCTTAATTCTGTACTTTCATTCAGTCTGACCTTCAGTAACCAGAGTCTGGGTGGCTCCTGTATAGGACTCTTGTTTAGTACTGGGGTACTGGAGTTTCTCTTGAACTAGTGGGTCTAGACCACCTCTTAATTCTAACCCTAAAGTGAATATGCATTCACGCTGACCCAAGGATAGATCTTTGATTCTTCCTAGCAGCAGCTATGTTGCCCTTGACATACATCTCTTTTTTTTCACCATTCTGGGGACCAGGAGTGTGAAGTCTGTTTCCTTTTACAGGGCAAAAAGCCCAAGAAGGATCCTGTACTCGTTTCCATTATGATAAAAGACAAAACAACTAAATTCAATTGGAAACCATCTCTGCATTACGCAAGGCTGCATACTCTGAAATTCTCAAAACAAAAGAGGAGGAAGAGGGAGGCAATCGTCATCAGAAAAAAAGTGTCTCTGGGCTAGAACTTTTACTATTCCTTAAATCAGAACTGAAATATTTTAACGCCTCCGATGCCAGGGTAGTTGAAATTGCAGCTTATGCAGGTAAAGGCAAAAATGTTTCACTGGATCTGAGTCGGTTGCTCTTAGAAAATTACATAATTTTGTAGTTAATGTCAGTGACTTTGTGACTGTCTGAACCCCTGTTCTCCCTGTGATTATTAGGAAGATGATTTAGCCAGCTCCAGGGAAAATGTGCTAGCGACTTGGCAGTGTAAAAATGCACGGGAAATCCAAACTGTCTTCTAGCACTCAAGATTTCTTTTTCTTTTCTTCTCCTCCCCCCTCCCTTTTTTGTAACATCTTTGAAAGGCTAGACTATTTATTATGGTTAAATTGGCCACTGACCCGTTGGCACAGAATGCAATCTTATACAAAAACTTGTTGCTAGATTTTATTTCACTGGAAATGAAGGAGTGGAAATGTTAACTGATCAGGTATCTTGCCTCATCCAATTTAATCATTTCAATGAAAAAAAATGTGGAGAATTCCTTGGGGCTCTAGTCACAGCATTATTATCAATTCGAATTCAATGAGCCTTCGCAATCCAGCCCTTGTCTTGGGTGGAATCTGATCTTCTCAGAGGTGCTCTGCCTGATGTTTTTTTATTTTTTTTTGTCCTAATTATTTCTGGTTTCTTTTTAGCCTTGGTTCAGCTTTTGTTTGAAAACTGGCTTGTTTCTTCAATACATCAGTTCTATTTATGTTTAAAATAATTAATCCAGTGGTCTCTTTAAAGAGAAAAGAAAATTCTTCCCCTTTAAAAGCTACTTGCATGTTAAACTTCCAGGGGTCTCATCTCTTCTTTCTCATTGTTGTTATGGGGTCAGCCAGTGAATGGAAATTCTTCACAGAAAGAAATAAAAAGAAGGAGCCATATTACGCCGTAGATTTAAGCACACTGCGTTCAGTGGGAAAGCCATAATCTTTAAGGTCTGACTGGCAAAGCAGCCAGAAAGGGCTATGAGACTAGAGGGGGATTGCAGGAGAAGCTCTCAGCATCCTGCAGGATGAGGCCCCTTCCACTTCAAATTAGTAAATGAATGAGGTGGAGGACCTGCGCCTGCTGCCATTGGAGAAAGAGTGTGTGTGTGTGTGTGTGTGTGTGTGTGTGTGTGCCATTGTGTTCAGTGGGTGCAGAACTGGACCCTATGCTATGTGTGCAGATTTAGTACTAACCTGAAACCACTCCCTAAAGAGGCCCTGTATTTGGGACTCAGCAGAGCTAGGTTTCATTCCCGGCTCCACCACCGATTCCCTGAATGACACTGGGCAAGTCACTTAATGTCTCAATGCCTCGGTTGCTACCCCTCTGTAACATAGGGATGAAAACAGTTCCTTTCTCCCCGCTTTGCCTGTATTTAAATGAAAAGCTGTTCTGAGCAGGGACTGTCTCTTACTGTGTGTTGTGCAGCAGCCAGTACAATAGGGCCTCAATCACCACTACAGCCTCTAAGCGCTATCTTAAGGCAAATAACAAATACTATTTCCCACTGAATTCAATAGGAGGGATGTGCGGGTATCTGAGGACAAGAGTGAGCACCTAAAATTTACAAGGGGATACACGTTAAACAGGACAGCTGGAAATCAGTTCTTCTTTCTACTGAGGCTGGAGTTCAGGATTGTGTGTTTTCCCCACTGCTACAACTGATGCTAGCACCAATGAGCAGACCTGTGTGAGAGACACGTCTTCCTGCTCTATTTTAGGTGTGTGTTATGTCAGGAAATGTTGCAGGGGAAATAGAGAATCCTGGACTAAGTGTTTGGCTGTTATAAAAGCTTTATAATTCACCTTTTAAAGTTCCTCAGAGAAACAGTTTCCACAATGGATGACTCCTCAATGAGACCACACCAGCATCCCATTCATAGACCTCGAATAATTCAGAATTGGCTCAGAAGGTGCGGCTAAGAGGTGAATGACAAGGGGATTGAAAAACAAACTACCAAACAATCTTATTTGTTCAGAATTTACATTCTAAATGTACAAGACAAAGTATTGAATCTCAATTGATGAAATCCCATGTTGAGATCACAATAAATGAGCAATTTTCCTTTGCTAAAGCAGGGGAAAGTATTTCCACACGGGGGGAAAAAAAATCTTGGTTTTCAAAGCATTTCAAACAAAACGTAAAATTTTTTTGCTCCTTTGACAGGCGTTTTAGTTTAAACGTAGTTGTGTTTTCCTTTTGACTGATAAATTACAGCTTTATTTAGATGTCAGTGTACAAATGGCGAGATAACCAAGACAAAGGAGGGGCTTTCTCATGTTACATAAGTGGCTACCCTCAGGTAAAGCGAATCAGTTGTTCATAAATTGACCTCCTGACCTTCTAATCACTGACAAATTATCCAGTGCTTTATTCTACAGTCTTCATTATGCACTGTTATTAAACAGACTAATTTCTTTTTTATTAGGACAGCATCATTGAGAATCAGTAATAATCCTTTTCATCAACTTTAGTGAGCCTGTATGAAAATGCCTAAGTGATTTGCCTTAAGATTCAGTGTAACCCTGTGGCTTTCACGACCGTTTTTCAGTCATTTGCTATTAGTAAAGCAGCGCCACTGGCTGTCAGTTGTTGTCTTTCAATTTTTTTTGTAAATTCTTTAAAAACTAAAAGCTCCTACAGACAAAAATTCTTCATGCAAGGTTTGTGTTGGCTCAGAAATAAGAAAACCGCCCAAGTTACTGTCTCACTCCTTCCTTCTTACACATACATTCAAGCCACACGCCAAATCAGGCTCTCTACCGAATATGGAGTCCTTGTCTACAATGTAGCTCTCAGCCAGTAGAGCAGCTTTACCTAGGTCGGTGACCTGGTGCAACCACCCTAGTGTAGATCTGGTGCACCAAGTTAAGCTGTAACTTGTGCTTGTGCTACTCACTGCAGTCACTGCATCTACACGGCGGGTGTTGTACAAGTGAAGCTACACTGTGTCTACACAAGGGAAGGTAGTACAGATAATGCTACACTGTATCTACAGTGGGGGCGTTGTACACCAGATAAAAAACCCAGTATAAGTGACCACTCTAATCTATTGATCTGCAGAAATCCCAGCAGTCTGGGCTCTAAGGCAGACTCTGACTAAGTCAGAAGGGAAAAGAACAGGAAGTATGTTTTGCCTAAACAAACAGAGATAACGTTGTGTTGCTTGCAAGATGTTTTTTAAGGCTTCCCATCAGCCTTTTCACTAACACACTTCCAGTTTTTCAAAGGATTTATTGTTAAAGCGGTAAAGGGATGGCAAGCAAGTTAAAGGTTCAGTATTCCTTTTTAGTATCCCCACTCTATCCAACACCTCAGTTCAGCTGAAAGGAAATCTGTGAACCATGGCCTAAATGTTCCAACATGATTAGTGATGTTGGGTGTCCAAAACCTTAAAGGAGCCGATTTTCAAAAAGTTCTGAGCACCCACCCTGAGCAAATCTGGCTCCTCTAAGGTGACTCAAGGTGGGCACTCAAAACCATTAGTCACTTTCAAACATTTAAACCAGTGTGTTCAACAAGCACTTGATCTCTCAATCCCCATTAGGCAACCTTGATGATAGATATAGTTTGTTCTTTGTACAACTGGGGAATGGGCTTGTACCAAACCACCAGATCCAGCTGCCTTCCCCCAAACTTTGCAAAGTTGGGACCCAGATCCAAACTTTTATTGCTAAGAGCCATCTCTAGGTATAACCAGAGATAAGCAAATGAGTAGATAAAATAAGAATTCAGCCTGAACCAACCTTTTTTCTTTTAAGATTCACTATTTGTTTTCTTCTTGTTTGTGTTTATTTATTTATTTGCCTCTGAACTGCCTGGGTCTAACAGAAAAAGAAATAGAAGTGCTGAATTATTTTAGAAAAGGATGTCTCATCAGATATCCTGTTCAGATCAGTTTAGAAGTCCAAAGAAGTTCAAATAGTTCAGAAAAGATTTGCATGAATGTTTTGAATACTTCTTTGAATCTAAACTTCCAGTCCTCTGGGGTCTGCCCATCCCTAATAGAGCCCATTACTAATAGATCCAGTCCTGCTTTCCCCATGCAATCTCCAATTATCCAGAACTCCCATTGCAGTTAGTTGCAGTCAACGGAGTGTAAAGGCTTAAGCCTGGAAAGTCTTCAAGGAGCCGCCCATCCTCAGTATCTGTTGGGTTGGTGGGAGATGAGAGCACTCAGCACCTCTATTGGGTGCTCAGTATCTTGTAGGATTGGCCCCTAACTGAGTAGTAAGGACTTTGCTCCAATGATAGTCTATTACCATCAAGAATCTCAATCTAACATTTCTGTTTTGAATTACTAGCTAGTAATCCTTTAAAAGTGCCAGATACGCATTATGGGTTTGATTCTGCTCCTATTAAGATTGTGGGCTTAACATTGCTTTCAATGGTAGCAGGGTCAAACTCTTAATCTATATGTTCTAATACTATAATAGCTTTGTGCTTAAACGCAACATCTTCAAATTTCGGAGCCTAATCTTAGGTACCTAAATCCATATTTAAGCACAAAAACAAAATAATCTGATGTCCAGCGCTATTGATAACTTGCAGCTCCCATTGACTTTGGGAGCTGTTGGGTGCTAAGCATCTTTTAAAATCAGACCACTTATTTAGGTGTCTCAGTATGGATTTAAGTGTCTATTTAGGTTATGAGAGAGATAAGGTGGGTTAGGTAATATCTTTTAAAAGCTTCTGTTGGTGAAAGAAAGAAGCTTTTGAGCTACATGGACTTTGGGGGGTCTCAGATCCTGGGCTCCAGCCTGAACCCAATTGTCTACATTGCAATTGCAATTTTAAATAGGACATCTCAATTAAATTTATTTATTTATTTATATCTCCTAGAACTGGAAGGGACCTTGAAAGGTCATTGAGTCCAGCCCCCTGCCTTCACTAGCAGGACCAAGTACTGATTTTACCCCAGATCCCTAAGTGGTCCCCTCAAGGATTGAACTCACAACCCTGGGTTTAGCAGGCCAATGCGCAAACCACTGAGCTATCCCTACCCCCTATATACCCAAGTCAGCTGACCCAGACCAGCCATGGATCTTGCCTCGCAGTGTAGATGTATCTGCTGAGTATCTTTCCCAGACCTGAAGAAGAGCTCTGTGTAGCTTGAAAGCTTGTCTTTCACCAACAGAAGTTGGACCAATAAAAGATATTACCTCCCCCACCTTGTCTGTCTAATATCCTGGGATCAGCATGGCTACCACAATGCTGCAAATAACTTTAGGCTAGTAAGTTTGAAAATTCTGGCCAAACTGTTTCTTGAAGCCTCTACATTAAAAAAATTAATGATGCACAGTTGGCATTGGATATCTTTTAAAATCTGAAGAACTTTGATTTAAAGTATCGGCAAAGCGTTCTGTGTAAGTCACACGTGAAAAAGCACTGGTTTCTGTACCTCCAAGGTGTGCACTCCAGTAGCACTAATTCACTGATCTCACAACCACAACTAACCTTGAAGACTGGGGGTGCCCTGCAATGTGAAAACGTTGCTCACGTATTTGCTTGATTTTAAACAAGTGAGTAGGCTTATTGAAATCATTGGGATTACATGCATGCTTGGGCATCTGTGCAAGTGTTTGCAGGATTGGGACTTATGTAAATAAAATAATATTCATAATCAGTCCAGTATAATATCTCCATGAAGATAGTTGGTGAACTGAAAAAAGACTAAATTTGTGGGTAAATGATTCACCGGTGATTACACCAGCTGTAGCATGAATAACTAATTAAATTAAGTGTGGCACGTTTTAGTTACCCACTGGTAGATGTCAGTACTGGGCATTTCAATCCTTGCAGATCTTTTGTTGGAAGATTTACAAACATAAATAAAATCAAAGCCTTGGTGTTGCATCATGGGAGCTATACAGAGACTGTGTCTGGTGATTAGCATCTCTTACAAAAAGTACTTTCAGTTCAGGTTCACAGAATTATTTCCCTGTTATCTTTGTCGTTGATGGTATTATTGTATATAGATTTTCACAGTCATGTTCTGTTTTTTGGGAGTAAAAGGGACCTGTTGCATTGTTTAAAATGCACTTGTTCCAATTCTGAGCACTTTCCATCTGTTTTCCTTTTTCCTTCCTCTTGATATGAGCAGCATTTCCTCCGCCTCTCACTCTGCCGGAGGAACAGGGAGGGAGGCGCTGTGCAAAGCCCCATTTAGCTCTGTGTTGCAGATCTTAGCCCAAGATTCCAGTCTCAGCAGCTTCAGGAAATTGGCGGGTTGGTTCGTTTATTTATTTATTTATTCCAAAGGCCTTACGTAAAGCTATGCTTAGGAGACTCTACAAAATGGGAGCCAGAGACTTTCCCTTTTTAAAAATGTGAGTTTTGTAAGCAAATGTATCTTGGCCTCAACAGGCAGGACACACTTTGTGTTATCTCACAGTTGTTGAGTGGCCTCTGTCATATGAGTTTGAGCCACCATCCCATTCAAAGTGGACAACGAGCTACGTCACAGAAACCACCCCTACACTTAGCACTAACTGCTACCATCATACCCACTAGCCCCATACATACACCTTTTGCACTGTCAGCAGAGAAGCCAAGGACACCTGACTGGTGTATGGAGAGTTAAGTCCTCTCTCTCCCGTAGATGTGGTCCTACCAAGGCTGGGTTGAGGAGCATTGGTAGGGTTCTGTGTATCAAGGAAGATTGTCCCTGTCTGTGCTGTACCCAATCTGTGGATAAGCAGTGCTTCAGTCTCTCAGGCTGTCAATCATTTTCCATCAGCATTAAATTAAAATGGAGGAAAAAAATAAGAAGAGAAAAATGTGAAGGAAAAAAAATTTTGCACAAAAAGGACCAGGGAGACTAACCAGCACAAAGTGATGGAACCGGGATCATATCTTCTCCTGACCCCCAAGCTCCTATAACCGTTCTTATGTAACCTTGTCTTCCTCCTCAGAGCTGTATGCTGTAATAGATTTCTTTAAATTAATAATGCGTAAAAGGAGATTTACACCGCAATGCTAAAATATTGTCTTTGCCTTTTATTCATGCATTTGTCACTGTAGTCTCTAATAGAGGTGTGCAGCTGGGGGATAAATAATGAAGGGGGGGAAATTCTGTCATAATCCAGGACCATTTGCAAATTCATCACCAATATTCTTTGGGAAGGAAAGACAGAAGGAAATGAAAAATATGCACCAGTGCTAATATATCTCACTGATTTCCCTCTCCCATTTATTCAGAGAACCTACTTTGAGCTATGATAGAATGTGAATCCTAGAAATTGTCATTCCTTTTTTAAAGACACGTTTGAGGCTGCTACTGACTTCCCAGGCAACAGATTGCATACTGGCCATGAGTGCTCAGTTAAAGTACTCCAAGTTAGGGTGGAATACATGCATCTTTCATTTTTTGATTAATTGGGGATTCAGGATATTGTGTACAGAACAGCCAAGGAAAGTGCCAGAAATTCTTCAGCAGACAAACCTCTGTGGAATTTTTTATTATGTGTAAAGGAAAAATGAAATCTATATCATTTAAAATTCTAAAAAAAAAAATTATAAATAAATTAACTTTTATTTATTATTTCAAAATAGAGATGACTGAAATAGAACCAAAAAAAGAGCCAACACAAAATTTTGACCTAATTTGTCAAAAAGTACCATTAACTTTAGAGAAAAATGTCGTGGCTCTAAAATTCGGAGGTTCAGCCCCAATTGGAAGTAGAATGCCAAATTTACTGCAAGACAGAATTTTTACTGCCACATTCCCAGACCAAATGAACTCAGGAATTACTAGAAATCTTGGCAGGGGAGGGGGGAAGAGGGGGAATGGGATGGGACAGGAAACTATTTTCAGGAAGGTTCCAGGACAAGGCTAACTAGCTGGGGTCAGGAAGGAACTTAAACTATGGCCCTCTTTTATTGCAAAATCATATTGGGGCTTTTACACATTTCTCTGGAGTATTTGGTACTGCCGGGATACTGAGCTAGATGGAACGTTGATCTAAACTGATATGGCAATTCCTTTATTCTTAGCATCTAAACTGGAACCTCTGGACAGACATATTGTCAATGGAGATTCTCCCTCCATAGGAGGCTCTCCTTTTCTTCTGACAAAAGCCAGGAACATTGTTTACCACCTTGGTCTCTCTGAACAGAGAACACTCTGTGGTCTTTGCTGATATTATTGGATGACAATGAGACAATAGCATTGCAGCCAGCGTCAAGCAATGGAGAATTGCTTCAGTATGAGAAACTTGAGTCCCATACGTAAGCACCAGGGCAGTAACACTGCTCATGGCACCTTGTGATCTGAACAGTATGTGGTCTCCATAGATGGAATCCACTGTACTCTGCTTGGTCTCTCCCCGCTGCCAAGCTGGAGCTGTGTTAGAACCAGCAACCAGAGTGAAAACAGGAGAGAATGTAGTAGCACTCCGAAAAGAGGGAGAGGATGAAATATATCGTAAGATAATAAGAAAATAAACCATTAAAAGGCTCTGTTTCTTATTATCATGTGGTTTTATGTTAATGAAGTTGTTCCAGGCCTGTTTGAGTTTAAGTCAAGCAGGGGAATATGAGTAATATGAAAAATATGTGGGGATGAAGACCCTAAGTTAAAAAGTCTGTGTAACATTTAATGTTTTCATTCTACATGCATCTCAGGATAAAGTATAAAGCAACCAGTAAGTGGAAAGAAAAAAACAACACAGGACCAGATTTTCTGTGGCCCTCAAATTGGGGGCCATAAATCTGAGTGTGTAAAAAGACCTACATTTGCATGTGCACACAGGCAAATATGTGTGCAAAATGGATGACTTGCAGCTGGCTGTCCATCTGTATATACACTTACCCACCTGAGCTGGGCTTTCACAAATGCAGAACTTTGCACGTGCTCTCAAAACAAGTATCAATCACATTTTTAGAGGTGGCCTGAGAATTCTGCAGGGTTTTTATGTCAGATCAGAACTCTGGAAAGCAGAGAGAGGTCAGAATAGGGAAATTCGATGAAAGAATTAGCTTAGAAAAGGGAAAAGCAGAAGGGAGAAGGGCAACATTAAGGTCTGTAGAAATCATATGTTCAGGGTTGTGTAGTGACTGGTAACTGATAATTAGCAAACAAATGATGCAAATTACTCATCACCGTCACACAGTTCTTTCTGTTTTCTCAGGTTCCCGAAGGCTGTGTTTTTGGAGGCGCACAAGTCTTTTTTCAGTTGGTTCTGATCGAGGTAGAATTTGATACTTCCTCTTCTAGTTTCTAAATCTGCCGACCAGATACCATTGTGATGGGCCTATGAGAAATTATTAAATAGACAAATGCCAGAATCCAAAGAGAAACTCAGTCAAAGTTACTGGTACTTTCCATTCAAACCACATGTATTTGACCAGGTTTGCAAAAAACTGAGTTTGGGGTTTGACTGAAAAAGTTTGCAAACTTTGGCGAAACAGAGGATGAGTTTGCAGTGTAACCCCAAAGTGGAGTTTCACGCCTCTGCCATTTCCTCTACATTGGTGCCCTGATTTTTTTTTTTTTTTTTTTCTAACCAGTGAGTGGGCTGAAGGGCAGAGGTCGGCGGCACCAGGCTACAAGCAGTTAGAAAGATGAGCTGAGTCAAATTTGAAAAACTCTTCATAGATGGATCAGGCGTTGGCAAAAACGAATAGTCAGAAGCTTGTTTCCATAGTCGTCATCTCATCGTCATCCTGACTTCTGAAAAGGCAGAATATCTAGCGTTTGGCCAGCCAAAGGGGATTTTACAGATCATTCTCCTCTCTGTGTTCGCACAGGAAGTAACCCGTGAAGCCACGGTCTCTGAAGTACACTTGGCCCTGGGCAACTAAGGGAGGGTCTTTTTTAATTTTTCTTCTTTGAAAGCCAGACATCTGGGTGTGGGTTTTTAAACAATATGCCACACACAAAAAAAATCAAAATCAGGAACACCAACCCTTTACAATAAGTGGAATTTGGTTTTTATAGTTTAAAAGAAGAGAAAGTGGTAGGGGAAAAAATGTGTTGAGCTGAACTTTAAGTTGCTGCCATGTGGGTAAGTCCAGTGCTGGTATCCTCCAAGGCAGGTAACAAAAAGAATTGGAACAATGAAAAGTTTAAAGCATCACCCTATTTCTTCCTTTAGTGTGAGAGGTTGCACCCCAACAAAGTCCTTCTGTAACACTCCGATAGCCTTTGAATTGAGTCAGAAGACGTTGCACATCACAAAATCATTTTAATGCTGCCGAATCTGCTTTCCACGCTTTGGCCTGCTAAACCCAGGATTGTGAGTTCAATCCTTGAGGAGGCCATTTAGGGATCTGGGGCAAAAATCTGTCTGGGGATTAGTCCTGCTTTGAGCAGGGGGTTGGACTAGATGACCTCCTGAGGTCCCTTCCAACCCTGATATTCTATGATTCTATGATTCTATCTTTTTAGTCCGTGTTTGGTAATGCAGCTAGTAGAGTGAGGTCCTGGTCCCTGACTGGGGCCCCTACATGTGACTGCAATATAAATTATAGAATAGACACATCACTGATTTAAATAGTTGTATTTTTGACTATCGTAATTATATATAGGCTTGGCACAATTGGATTTTTTTTTTTTTTTGCTGGATCATACTGTTGTGTATTTTAAAGCATTTTTTCTGATTTTTATCTATTTAAATGTTCACCGTTATGCATACTTGTGATTTTTAAGCATTTTTTAATTTTCAGCAATTTAAATTTTCACAGTTGCAGGAAATTCTGGGGGATTAGACAATGGTAAAGGTCAGGCAATGATTATTTAATGACAGCATATGTTGAAATTCTAAAAGTTAAAGCTTTATAACAGTCAAAACACAAACTCTCAACATCTATGTCAAAATTTTAGCCTTACATCAAACTTTAATAAGTTCTCAAGCAGCGTTTTTCTTACTTTGCCTATCCATAAATTTCAATGATTATCAATGGAAATATGTTTGCATCAGTTTGTGTGTACACAGTTAAATCAACATTTACCAATAAATATCTAATCCTTCAAAACCTAATTATATAATGTATTTCATCATAAAATGTTAAATACAATATAGCACAGCTTTAGTTTACTTAACACCTTTCATACAAGTTGTATCCCAAACCCACTTCAGGGTTAAAGAATAGAATTGGAGAGTTAAATGAAATATAGCATTAAAGGGAGAAGGAAACCAGGAAGAAAGACGGGAGAAACGAGAAGTTTTCAGAGGAGACATAAAATGGAATGGTCTGGGAGGGCAGGAAGGCTCTTGCAGGAGGAGGAAGGTCTCTAGCACCAGACTGCTGGGATTAAACAAGCTCCACTACCTGAATATGAACATTTAAAGAGAGAGAGAGAAGTTATGAAATAATTAATGTACATTTAAAAGAATTCTATAGCATCCTCATACATATCTGGCAATAAAGACCATGGATTTGGGACAATTCATTTTCATTGATTAGTTGGAGAAATCCCTTCCGTGTATTAGATAACCAATTGATATGAGCGTATACGTGAGCTATCTTAGTCCTCGTTCAGCACAGCATTTATGTATGTGCTTAAAGTTAAGCACATCGTTGCAGTCCAGATCCAACTCCCGTTGAAGCCAACTGAAAGACTCTTACTTACTTCAGTGGGAGTTGGATCAGGCCCTTAAGCACATGCTTAAAGTTAATGCTAACCATCTGCCCGTTTAGCTGAATCAGGGCCTTTAAGGTAGATTTCTAGCTTTGTAGTTTTATTCTTTTAGCAACTAACATAGATATTTAACCTTTTCAATGTTGTGTTTCTTCAAAATTCCAGTGGAATGCCAGTACTTCCAAGCGAGGTATATGGTACATGCTGTGAACAGTGCTTTTCCTACCAGCTACATTGTTTATATTTTTGTAGCAGTTATGTGGTTACTAGAAAATTTTTGTAAAGGTTTATTATTAATGTGAGATCTTTGGGTCTGTCAGTATGATTTAATCCTTGTATTATGGTAAGTCCCCAGCATGCTCTGTGCTGCGCAAAGACATAACACGACAAGTCCCACAAAGAATGTGCATGGTAATACTCAGTTTTGTTGATTATTGTCAATAACCTCATTCCAGAATCATTTAACACGATGGTACAAATCTAACTTGTTAAGGTATATGTAAGTATTTATTTACAAACTATAGTAGGAGGAAAGGTAAGAGAGAAACTCTGCTCCTTTTACATATACCCTTGAACCCTACTTCAGTGCATACATGTATAGGTGCTACTATACTTCCTGTGCCTCTCTTATGAACCCATCTGTCTCTGTACATCAACCTATGAGTTATATTCCACTTACCTATCTTACCAGTAGCATCAATATAACACTTAATAACCAGAGGAACTTTTTTTTTTTTGACTAAGTTTGAAAAGTGATTTAAAATAATATTATGTTGTCTCAGGTCAGATAAACAGTGGAACAACCAATCTGAGATGATGAATTCGGCAATATTAATAACTTGGACTTCTTGTTTCTAATTTAAAATAAAATAAAATATGATTAATGACCATTAACAAATATTGGTTCATAAGTCATGGCAGGGGTAATTTCAGTGCATCTAGCTTCCTTTCCTTCCCCTCCGTCTTGAAGACTAACCAATTAAAGGCAACAGTATTCAGACAGCTGCTTGAAAGAGTAAGAATTTTTGCTCTTAAAATTGGGAAGCTGCAAGTCACTTCCAATACTAGTTAGTACTTCAAGCCATGTGGGATTGTTGCAAGTCATCAGAAACAACACTTTAAAAAAAAATCTTTTACGCCTTCATTGTATTTCTTAATAATGATTTTGAAGGCTGATAAATTGCCTCCTCAAATACAGCTGACTGTTCTGTGCCATGGCATGGCATCGTCAAAGTTTGTATGGAAGAGGGGAACTAGAGTTTTGGTGTTCTTGTTGCATAGGCCGGTATATGGAGCTTTTTGCCATGGCACGTGACTGAACGAAGGTAATTCTGCCACAAGTGGGATCAATACAGGAGTAACTGGATAAAATTCTCTGGCCTGTGGTATACAGGATCTAATGGTCCCTTCTGCCCTTAAAAATCTATGAATTTAAGTGTTGTGGTAAACTATTTTTTTTAATTGGATAGACCCGATGAACCTTAGATTATTGTGGGAGATTCTGCTAGCTTCTCCTCCTGTGTATGAGTGAAAGACACTGAACATTGGATGTGTGGGAGTTATCAGGAGGGATGAGTACTATATGGGGAGGGAGACTGTCAGGATGGAGTAGTTAAAGAGGATGCAATGAGGGTAGGAGGTGTTTTTCTGACACTGGTTGTGTGATTGGGAGTTGGGAGAGGGCCTGCATTAGTGAGATGGACTTTCTGGCCTGCTGTGGAGGTTCCTGATATTGTATTTGTTGCCTAAACCTGACCGGATGACACCACTGAGCTGGTCTGGGGACAGTTGGCTCCAGCCTGGGGATTGTCGGTGGTTGTGGTGATTGCATCAAGCCTGAAATGTAGAAGGTCTCCCATCAAAAAATGGAATCAGATAGAGTGGGGCGTATCTTGTATGTGTGTCCTGGGATGATGCTAACATGGGACTAGTGCTAGTAACTCCAGCACCGGTTACCAGTTACTCATATCACCTACAAGAGCCTTGGGATGGGCAAAGCTTCACTTTGTATGCAGACAGGTTTCATGATTTGCACCTGCACCCATTCTGGTTTCTTCTTTGATGCTGAAGTTATTGTAGGATGTAAAGAGAACAAAATAGCTGTTGTGGGTTGGCACAAGGTGGGTATTTGGGGTTCTCGGCAGGGTAGTGTAAAAAGCAGCAGACAAAATCCTTTTTAGCCCCTGGTTATTACTGTAAGTAGCAGCATTGAACTGGAATACCGCCTTGCCTTCTGCTTGGCTGAAATGAATTAAATGACAGGAAATCATGGATTTCCGAATCCAGCTTTCCTCACAAGATTCCTCCCTAACAGAGAAGAATTAATCCGATGAAAGTGAGTAACAAGAAACAGGTCCTAAAATTCTCTTGTATGGTAAAAACAAAATACCATCCATCTGTCTAGTAACAATCCCACTTCAGAGAGAGAGGGACTCTCTAACTCAGGGGATGGAGAGCACTGAAAACTGGATTAGAAGTGTGAGATTACAATGCAGACAGAGTGCATATAATTATAACGCAGGGTTGTAGTTTGCTGTTCACTTCTTTATAATGCCTTTATATTAATGATCATCATAGCAAAATGTTGTAACTTATCCCATCATAGGTGGGTTTGAGCCTGGGAAATAGCGAGAGCTTCTGAAAATTCTGCCTTAAGTGCTTATTAGGTAAAAATACTTGTATTTAAAAAAAAATGTTCTAAACAAATTTTTGCCATTCCCACCAGGGTTTTATTATCTTCATAACTGTGAATAGCCTCTCTGTTGAAACTGGTCTTTTCTAGTGGGAGTTACAGACGGATGGTACAGGGCAGGATCGAAAGAATGCGGTTCCATTTCCATTCCATGCATGGGAAAGCAGGAACATTCAAAGCTGTTGCAAAGATTTCCCCCTTACAACAGTTATGTAAGTCTGCTTTCCCATGCATTCAAACGGGAGCCACATTCCTTCAAACCTACTCCGCGTCATGGGGCCTTTAAGGTGCAAACAGTTTGGTGGGTTTTATTATATTTAATTATTATAAGGAATATTTATTATTTATAGGGTCACCCCATACCTAGGCAGTTGTATTGAAACACTTTTGAGTGATCATCTCTTTGACATTTTATATAAGTCAGTATTTTCAAAATTGGCCACTGAATATGGGTGCCTCATATTTTTGGGTGTCCCAGATTTCCGAGGTGTTCAGCCTGAAATTGAAAATCAGCCGATGCTTTTTCAAAAATTTGGCCATAGTAACCTATAAGTTACATCTATTGTTTCTTTTAAACCGTATTTCCAGCCATAATTGTCCAGAGCTCTAGGAACAGAGGCAATGGTTTTTGGCTATTTTTTTTGTCTGGGGGAGGGAAGCCAAAATGTTGGAGATGGAGCAGTAAATTGGAAAATAATACCTAGCCTTCACCAACCATCATCATCTATCCACAGAGTACCATTTACAAAAGTATCTAAGTCCCACTGAAAGGACCTGTACTCCTAAGTCACCTCGGTGCTTAAAAAGAAATTTACCTGAAGTGCTTAGTGGAAACTTAGTTACAATGAAACAACTGGATGTTTATCCTTACACCCTCTACTGGAACCTTTGTCCCTTCCCCCAGTCTCCATGTATAGGTCACTTCTGCTCCACTGTTACTGACTATCTAATTTCTCTCTTTTTTTTTTCTGCCTCGCCAGCTTACCAAAAAAAAAAAACCCCCTCTCTTTCCTAGCCCTGTGGCTGTGCTCTCCTTTCCTCTGTTCGTGTCCCAGAGCCGTGCTCGGGTCAGCAGCAAGCTAACGCTTTTGTCAGCGTGATTAATAGCGCTGTGGATTGTCGTTAATTCACTGGCTAATGACTGCAACTCTGGCTGCTCTTGGAGTAATCGGGTGATGTATGTGGGGAGCGCGCACCTCATGGCAGAGGTGAAAATCATTTCGACAAGTCAAATATTGTCACAGGGAACAAATGGCTCTCCCTGTTAATAAAAATTAATGAATTTTTTTTACCGCTGGCCTGCTAAATGAAGCCGTGGAGTGAATGAGCAGAGGGGACAAGCTCGGTGGAATTAAGCACTTTATTTGATGGTTAAAACTATAAACATCTTTATTACAGTTGTGATAGGATGTGGCAAGTGTTAGGGGTTTTGTTCATGCGCCGAAGCAGTTTGCGCCAATGAACATTGGCTTTTTAAAAGTGTGTGTGTGTGTGTGTGTGTGTGTGTGTGTGTGTGGAGTTGGGGGGCGGGGGGAATAGAAAGCAAGAGAGACTTGAAATATTTGGAGGCCAGCAAGGGCCGAACAATAGTGAGGGTTCCCCCCCCCCCCAAAACATATCCCAAATGCACCCACCCACTCCCGTGTGCATAACTTTGAAGAATCCACCATCTTGCTCCCTACCAACCCAAGATGTCCACCCTATCCATTGCCCCATCTCCTTACCTCACCCAAGCCCCCTAGGGCTCTGAGTACTTACACTGGTGGTCAGCA
Source organism: Terrapene triunguis (assembly GCF_002925995.2). Classification (NCBI taxonomy): domain Eukaryota; kingdom Metazoa; phylum Chordata; order Testudines; family Emydidae; genus Terrapene; species Terrapene triunguis. The sequence goes on along the minus strand of NW_020665065.1, from coordinate 4,171,209 downwards.
TACTGCTAACGTCTGCAGTTCCTCTGGGTGCACTGCAGCCTTCCCATAGGTGATGCTCCTGAACCTGGTTATTTCAGAAGCCACCACAGGATATGAGGATGGGGCAGAGGCAGTTAGCTGAGGAAGACAGTGGCTCCAAAGAAGTCACCAGCCACTTTTCATTGTCTTCTTACCTGCGGTAAGGACAAGTATTCCATTACCTGCTGGCAAGTCCGCTACCCATCAGTACTGGTCACAGAAGAGTGTGGCTTTGGTTAGTGAGGATTTTACTTCCAAAGGAACTTGCTCTAGCTTTTCCTTACTGTCTCTCTAAAGCCATTTGCTGTTTTGAGTCAGGATCCCAATATGGCATTCAGGGGTGACCAAATTGCAGTCTGAGGTCCAAATGCAGCTGAAAGAGCAGGACAGTGCAACTCCTCTTTAACATGGGAAGCGTAGCCCGTGGGGATTGCGGAATAGATCCCAGAGGTTAGCGGTCCATCTGCTTGAATCTTCAGATCATTGTATTCTGGGACCTAGAGTCTCCATTGGCTGCATCTCCACAATAAAGATAAGAACAGCCTCAGTCCACCCCTTTTTACATACACCAGGGGTAGCCTATGCACTTTTGGCCAGTTGAACCGAGCAGGGCGGTTTGAGAATCCCAGTGTTATGTGGAAAACAGAAACAACACAACCCTACTGGAAATCCTTCCCCATTGCATCAAATCTTTATTAACAGCGAAGACGGCATTTAAAAGGGTCTTGTATGTGAAGGGGAAGAAAAGAGAGACTGACTTGGCATGAGATCTTACTCCTTTAAAGATTTCACATAGCTGGCTTCCTGGGGAGCAGCAAAGCTAAGGAACTGGAAAAGGAAAACAAGGGGAAAACCCTAAAAAAAATACCCAAATGTTACGCTGGACTGAATATTATGTGCCCAGGTGCACCTTCCAGATGGTAGGGCACAGCAGTGATCTGACAGTGTTCTGTATGCTCTCTGTGCTCTAGGAAAGGTTGTTTCATGTGATGCATCCAGGCAATTTCCTGCAAGGAACCCCCCCAAAAGAGAATTTCCCTGCGCTACTGCAAAGCAAAGAGAAACAGTTTAAAAAAAAAAAAACCTCCTCTCTCTCAACAGCAAGGCATAGGCATCATCCAGGATGAAGTTAAGAACTTGTATCATTTTTGGTTGTGCTATTTTTTTGAATGAATTTTGTTTGAGTGCAAATTTTATGTCCACGTAAACACACAACATTGCTGCATTGCATAAAATTAACTCAACGTGAGCCAATAAGAAAATAGGTAGCATTTTTTTAAAAGTTTTTAGATTTTAACCCATGGCATTTTGATGAAACTGCCTAGGTAGCTCCGTTGCTTTTTCAGAGTCGGCTGGATATGGTGTGGTGTCACTGGGTGCCAATTAATAGGTACTGAATTTCACCCCAGAGGTGACTGCATTTCAGAGAGGTGTAAAGTGATTGCATTATATATTTTGTATTTGTTTAAATTTGTAAAGCATTTTGGGTGTTGTATAAATGCAAGATTGCGATGATCGTCAATTTCACTGAATTAATACTTGCCAATTTTCTATCAGTCCTGCACTCAGGCTCTCTTGCTGGCCTGTATCTTAAAGGAGAATCCAGCCTAATTTTTGGCAAAACAAAATATGAGAAATGCAAGACACAAAACGTATCATAACTCAATTAGACAATCTCAGGACTGGTGCAGAAGTGTTATGCTTAAAAATGAGCTAGGTGTAATATGCAAGAAGCAAAGGCAAACACCTGAGTCCTGGCATTAAAAACTACATGAACTATAATTGAGAGATCTTGATGATGCAGACATAGCACCAGGAGACTTACCTTCATGTAACAATTGTTCTACAAATAAAATATTCATCTTTGGACCTATGCATAAAACCTTGACTTTGACTATTTGTGGGTCTATTAATATTTTAAATACTTGTGCATGTGCTAATTTACAAAAATGTCGTATGAAGGACCTGTGTAGGTTCTTATTTGAGAAAATTTCTGGCAGAATGTTTAGAAAATGCTGATTTGATGAAACTGAAATGCTTTGTGGGAACGTATCGACTTGGTCAGTTTTCTACAGGAGACTATCAGTGCTTCATGATGACTTATCATTTTGATATTTTAATAATAGAGCATAAAATAAAACAAAATGTTTCAACTTTGAACCTTTTGATAAGGTTGAAATAAAATATTTTAGAATATTTAATTTAGTGAAAATTTCCAAGATTTCGACTTTTTGTTCTGATTCAGGATGAAATGAATTTTTGAAATCTCAGTGTTTTCTGTGGGCTGGGAATTCCATTTTTTGACCAGCTCTAGTTCTTATGAAGAACAATATTTCACCAAGTCCCTCCCCTCCCATCCCTTGCCCTGTGTTTTTCCATGTAGGGTGCACCACGGAGCTAAGCAGCCCAATTTGCATGCCGGTTTATCTGCTTGGGAAGCTTCAGAAGCCACAAAAGAAGGAAGGATGGATTGGTTTGGGGTCTTGGGTCTCAGTCTGAAATCTGCTCCGGAAGGGTGGGTATGCACCCTGCACAGAGGCCCAGTGACTTATTTATTTCCCATCTCATAGTTTGTTGCACTCCAGTGGAGCTCAGTGAGGGTGCAGGAACCTGCCTGCATGGTGCTCACTGCGGGATCAGGGCTTAAGTCTTTCCTGTGTCCTTCCGTAGAATAAGGTATAATGTCATCTCGGAAAATATTTAGATTTTCCTTGGGGGGGAAATCATGGATTGGGGGGCCCCCTTTAAGTGACCAGTCAAGCAGAAGTATATTGAAGATGTGGAGACTCCTACTTGCTTTTTCTGTTGCGTTTTAATTTTTGGTAATTGCTGTCTTAGTATAGCTTGGACCTTGTTTTTTTACTTCACTGATTTTGCACCCTTTGATGGCAATGTGTGATGGTCAGAAATATATTTGATTACCCCATTAACCGTATATTCCCTATCATTTAATGTTTATATTTGTGTGATCCTATTAGCACTGGCTTCCCCTTTCATTGAAAATAACAATGATAATTCAAAAACAATTCCTTGCTGATCAAGTATCCATGCTGATGTTCAGTCTTATCAAGATGTTGCAGTGTGTGTATGCATAGGAGAGAATTCCTAGTAGCGTGAAATAAAAGCTTTAGATCTCCAAAATACAACACCTAGAACCCTGCATATCTCCTTGTGGATTTTTTCAGGTATATTATTTCCCAATATACTTGTCTGTAATTATCCCTATAAAATGGTTTTTACAGCCACATGACTCACAATGAACGTTATCAGCCCAGCAGAAGTCATTTATTTTTACATTTTACGTTTCTACAAAATGAAAAAAGCACTAGCCAGGGTTTCTCTGCCCTGTACCACGACCATCCTTGGCAAGAGCAGATTGACCAGTTCTGACATGCGTCTCTAGACTATAGCCTCGTGAGCATTAACATCCAGGAGATGAAGAGTTAAGGCAGAAATCAAATCTCGAGGTTCAGACTGTCAGCTTAGATAGTGCTTAGCAAGGGTCGAGGGGGAAAAAAAAGTCAGTTGTGATTTAGAAGAAAAACAGTGAGATTTGAGCAATTCCATGGAATACCTTTCCTAGCCCCAGGGCAAGTGGAAGTGGTATATTAACCAAGGAATAGCGCAGAGGAGGAAAAAGGCCAAATCACATTTCTTTGAAACAAAGAGGCTTTTTACCAGGAACAAGCCTTGATAAAAATTACAGTGGCATCGCAACTCATTTCACTGCTCTGCCTCCGGCAATATTAAAGCAATGAGGAAATAGGGGGTGCGGCAGCCCTGAAATACAAATACTGGGGTCCCAGGAGGATTTTCAATATAAATAATCCTTTTTAGAATAATTTATTGGCTTTAAATAGGGCCAGGTGGCAGGGTGCACCACCTAAGCTTGCTTTGGAGGATCTCAGATTGAGACAGGATACTGTACATATGGTGACCAGACAGCAGGGGTGAAAAATTGGGACAGTGGATGGGGGGTAATTGATGCCTATATAAGAAAAAGCCCCCAAAATCGGGACTGTCCCTATAAAATTGGGACATCTGGTCACCCTAACTGTACATATGGTGGTAGCTCTACAGTGAACTCTGCCACCCCTGCCCCTACTCCACTCCCCCTCCCTCAAAAGTGCCATGTATCCTCCTCTAAAGGGATCCCCTTATGAACCCAGACAAAAAGTAAACCTAGTATGGTAGGGTTGCGAGGTCAGGTGGCTGAATGATAAGAGTGAAACGACTACAGGCCACCCTGATTTTGAGGACAACGTCACTGATCATAGTTTGTACTAATGGGTCTTTGTATGAGTCCATAAACCAGTTTGGGAAGAACGACATTTACCGCACTGACCACAGAACCATTTGCCTGATTGTGTTGATTGAGTTGAACGTTGTTTCTGTACCTGGTGCCCTGCTTCTAGCTGCACAATGCAGTTCTTCTCCAAGTCCCGGACACCCAACATTACACCAAGGCACCAAGCGATGCGATCAGTCGCCTATTGCTCAAAGATTGAGTCAGAAATAGTTATCTTGCGTAGATTTTGTTTGAGTATCTTTGAAGTGTTTCTTCTGCTCTCCAAGCTAGAATATGTGACCAGGAGTCATGTGAATTCCCATTGGAAATAATGGGAGATTTGTGTGCTTATGAGGGGTGAATTTTCCATGTGGTGTTTGTTCCCATTTTTGTGTGGCTTTGGGTAAGTCACTTAACCCCTCTGCACCTCTGTTTGCCTATCTGTAAAATGGATAGAAATATGTTTCTATTGCTCATGGATGTTATAAGGTTTACATAATTGTTTGCAAAGTGTTTGAAAAGGTCTATAAATACAATTTATTTTTATTATTACAACATGCCTCGTTGTTGGTGAGACTTGCCATTATCCCGTATCTGAATGTTACAGGAAAAACTCCAGGCACACTTTCCGGTTGGAAAAGACATGTAAATGGCTTTCTTCATGTGAGTAAAGAGTTAGGATTAAACATATGCTTAGCACTTTGTCAGAGTCTTTTTTATGCAGTATTTTTTTTTTAATTAGACAGGAAAGCCTGTCTGCAAAGAGCACTTCAGTGACCAGGGAAAAACCCTAATGTGGTAGTCTCCATGGAAGGGTGTTCACTAGACAAACATTCATTGAAACCAGGAGATGAAACGTGAGGAAAAAGAAAGAGCTCTCTATGGAGAACTGGGCTTAAAAATAGGTTTAATTGTGTTTCTTGCGGTTGCCTTTAAAATGAATTTTGTCCATGTCAAATATTATTTTCCCTATAACAGTTAAACATTTCTAGAGTCTATCAGAGCAGTGGTACCTGAAGGAGGTGGTGCCTAGCACAGGAAGAGAGTTTGGTTTAATTAAGAGAGCAGCAGTGGCTTGTCTCTTTGGCCAATCAGCAGTGTGCATTTAGGACTTCACTGGGAGTCTTTCTAGGTTTTTCTCTGCCAGCTGCTTGGAATCTGTCAAGTTAACCCTGAGTTAGTGGTGTGGGGAGAGGAGTAAATTAGAGATGTACTTCAGCCATGAAAGTCAGATTCATATCTGAGGGTTAGTGTTGCCAATTTAAATGTTTTTATTGTGAGTCTTGTGATGCCTGTTCCTCTTTAAAGCTCCAGCTGCTGGAGGCAGGTTATTACAGGAGATTCCTAGCTTTCTTTTTCTTTTTAAAGTAAATGTTTAGCCCTTATGGTTGTGAAGAAAAGCTTGAAAATATGGCCTGAGTGAACCCTACCGGCTCAGAAACCAGAAGACAAAATTCAAAATCAACCCAACATTCATTATTATTTAAAAAAAAAATCTTATGATTTTGAGGGGCGTGAGTCATTGAGCTGGTTGGGAATTCTTCAACGGGATGGTTTTCGTCAGAAAATTCTGATTGATTTGAAGCAAACTTTGAGTGGAAAAGGTCGGTTTCAACAAAAGGCTTTGTCAGGAAGGTTTCTCAGGTCAGGAATTTCTGGTCAAAATGAGAGAGAGAGACTCTCCTGCTGGGGCTGTTCCACTTTATACAAATCTCCACTGGGCCAGAGGAAATGATACTGGGATCAGGCCACTCCCCTGAGAGCTGGGAGTCCTAGTTTCAGATCTCTGGTCTGAATCGGGCTGTAGGTGTCTCTCCCAGTCACCCACCTTTACCGACATTCAGGGCTGAAGAGAGACTTTTCAATGGCGCTATAATAGAATCCAAAAGCCAACGAAGAGCTCACTCTAACCTGACTTCCCCTCACCCCAAACAAGCTGGGGTTTGGGAGGGAGATCCTGGAGGGCAACTAGGTTGGCCCTTCTCAACTGCCTCTTGTTGCTGATTTTAGCTTCTCTCTCAGCAGCTCTTACCTAGCAGCTTAAACCTCCCAGGTGGAGAGCTGAGACACTCAAGGCATGCATCTCTATGGTTAAGTATCTCCCTGGCCAGAGAAGCCTGTGTGTAGCAACCAGGGAGCAGAAGCCAGAGCCAGGGCCCTTCCTAGCTAAGCAGGAGGAGTGGGACACTCCCCACCCCAAGCAAGGGAATACGGGGCAAGGGATGCGCCAGAGCTCTGCACCCAGCTAAGAGATGGCAACCCAGCTAGACAACCCCCCAGATCTTCCACTTCCATGGGCAAGCAGCAGCTAGGCCCAGGGGCTAGCAAACCAACTACAGCCTCCCACCCACTCTAGGACAGGGAGCAACCATGCCCAGAGATTCAAGGAACAGCCTGAATTAACTGCACCCCCAGCCCAGTAAAATGACAGAGCCAGGTTGGAGTGTAGTAATACCTGTGTTCATAAAGCTTCTTCAAGGTGGTAAATTTGACAGTCTTCAGTGCTGATAATCAGGACATTTGCCGTCGTTTATGTTAAAAAGGTAATGCATGTTCTTCCCGAGGCAAATTAGTGCAGTTGCATAAAATCTCCAAATATCCAACCTTCAGCCTTCACAAGTAGGAGACCCCTTCCTCTGCCATTTGGGGCAGCTGTCTGCAAGACCCTACCCTTGTAAATTTCTCCTAGAGTGGGGTTTTGAAAACTATGCTCAAGTGAAGCTCTGGTATTTGGGACTGCAGGGAGAAGGATGTTACAAAATCCCCCCAAACTCACGTGAATCAACATTTGATGGGCCTTGTTCAGTTGCTCAGTGACAGATTGGAATCCAGATTCCAGATTCTAAGAAGTCTCGAGATGGGCCCAAGATGGAAAAGCCAGATCCGGGTTTTGTAAACAGAGATTGGATTTGTTTGAATCCAAGCTGTTCTTTCAGGATCCTCTCTAAGCAATAGGACTCTGCATTGTACTATTCTGTATGCATCAGCTGACGATAGCTAAAATTGTGTGTGATAGTCACAATGGAAGATTGAACCTGCTCACAATCATATATTTTTAAACTTGCTATGAACTATAGTAAGCCAGTTTCACTGAAAAACTCAAATTTCAGATTTCTTGCATTAAAATATATTTCTCATATATTGAAAATTAACCCTTTTCAGAGCACAAGGCAACCGTGAAACACAAATGTAGAAATGTGGGCATTTACAAATTTCTGATTTTTAAAAAATAATCATTATAACCTGTTTGGGGGAAAGGAAGATTTGCAGAGTACAATATTGCCCCAAATGGTGAAAATTGTAAGGTGAGATTTTTCAGGGGGTTTGTACAGCTCTTCTGTTTATGACATGATTTAAAATTGTTGAACGTGGAAGAATATTTTTTTTTTTTTGGCCAGTCCCAGAAAATCTATTTTATATTGTTACATTAAAAATCTGCATCTCTTTTCTCTTAAAACAGAGCCTGGCTTTTGACATCCACCTCACGGCTCAGTCCCCTGTCCTGCATTGATTCACTGGTTCTCTTTTTATTCTGCAGAGTCTGTTAATACTGTCCCTCTCCTTTGCTCTGCCTTTCCCCCTCCCTTCCATGCCCAGGGTATGTTTGTCTAGCTCACGTTAGGAAATATAAATTGTTATTGATTATTATTAATATTTAGCATGTTTTTGAAAATGTCTTTTCCCACTGCTATTAATCTGCTATGTTAATAATGCCAGGACTCCTGTTCTGGACCCTAGGGAACCTGCAGTGAGTAGAATGACAATGAGACAGTGACAACAGCAGAAAAGCTTTCACTTGGCAGAGATGTGAATTCCAAATGCAATGTCTCCTTTTGGAGAGTTACAAATGCTTTATTCTTGTTCTGCAGTTTGCAGTTCAGGATTGAGAGAAATACCAAGCAACATTTGTTAGTTTTTGGAGACCTCAACTTGTTACATTTATTTATTTATTTTACCGAGACTAAATTTCTCTTACCAGACAAATTATCTTTCACACTGTTTTTTTTTTAAAGAGGTTTTACCTTTTCACATTGTCATAAAAGAACTTTCCATTGGGAACTTTTTCATGCTTTACCAGACTTGATGAGAAAATAGCCAAAGCAGCAAAATGCAATTCTGATTTTTCTCTAAGAATCAGCTCTTTCCCAGACTTGGTTTCTGCTTTATTAATTGTTCATATTTTGTTCCCTAAATTTGCAGAAAGTTTGTTGAGATTAAAGACTGTGGTTGTATTATGTACTCTATATTTCTTTTGCTGCTTCATCACTGAGAGTTGGTTTTAGCAAATAATTTGCCACAGAAATCCCCAAAGACTGATTTATCTTCCCCAGTGGCTTTAACAATGCATAACTTGGCCATATTTTTTTCTTTAAAGGAATCCAATTCTATCTGCTATATCTCACTAGGCCATGAATTGTCTGCACAACACTGTAGAATTTTAAGAAATGTATTCATACATTTCAAATTCAAATGTAATACTGGGCATGTAAAAAAAAAAAAAAGAAAGAAAAAAAAACAGAGGCAATCA
>NW_020665065.1:4157242-4162275 GCF_002925995.2 Terrapene triunguis | reverse complement strand
CAGAGGCAATCAGGTAAAGTTTAGCTGCAGACAGCAACCTCCTGTTAATAAGATTTTGATTCTAATAGGCTCTTCTGTGAAAATATTTTTGATGCCTGGCTGAACTAGACTTTTACTGGAAATATAATACTGGCATTTAGTGGAGAGTTATTTGGACACTCTCCCTGCTGGTTTTACTAGAGGAAAATGCGTATTAAGGAACACTTTGAAATATTGTTACAGGATTTAGTCTCCATTCCGCCAGCAGAAATCCTTTAATAAAAGAAAACACTTAATTTTGTATTTAGAACTGAAGGCACTTTAAATCTTTTAAAGCTTTTTCTTTTTACAACCAGCTTCTACAGAGACTTTTTTTAGAAAGATTATTTTAAATATGATTGTTTAACTCCACAGTTCCATATTTCTGTCATTACCAATTCTTGGTGCTCATATTTTGAGAGTTCTACCTTTTTAATAAGAGAATTGGGTCTAACCTAAGGATAGGAGAAGTAATAAAGATAAAATCAGAACAGACTCACCTTTTGCTGCAAATCTGAAATGAATCTTGGCTTAAAATTCAAACCAAACATTGAACAGTTGTGAAGTTTTGAATAGTTCAGTTATTTATGTTGTTTTTAGGTCCCCCCCCGCTCCCCCCCCACACTTTTGAATACCTCTGCGTTTCCTAGTTTTGTCTAAGACTGAAATACTTTTAAAGGGCTGTTCTTGCAGGAGACGAGATGAGGAAAGCTACACTTGTCACTATCTTACATGCCGATTGTAGTAGCTGCATGATGCTAGGCTGCTTCATTAGGCTGGAAACTCAAATTTAGTAGTAACCTTGAAACTTCTGTACCTGCTATATGAGAAGAGCATTTTGCTGACTTACCCCTTCATTTTGTTTTTTGTGGTTTTACATTGGAGAGGGATTAAATAAAAACCCATGTCCACCCAGGAGCCAATTTCAAGGGCATGTAAAAATGACTTTCCTTGAGTAAGACTCCAAAAATGAATATCTTGGGATCGTATGTTTTGCATGAATTTATCCTGATAAGTGTTAACTGCCAAGAAGCTGTGTTATTTAGTGGTTAGAGCAGGGCTCTGGGAATTGGGATTCTTGAGTTCTATTGCCAGTTCTGTTACTCGTTTGCTGAGAGACCTGGGCCATGTCACTTAACTTTCCTGTGCCTTCATTTACCCTTCTACAAAATGAACATCTTAACGTTGTGCCTACCTCCTAAGTGTTTTCATAGATTCCAAGGCCAGAATGGACAATTGTGATCGTCTAGTCTGACCTCCTGTACAACACAAGCCTAGAATGTCCCTAAAATAATTCCTAGCATCCAGTCTGACCTTTAGTAAGTTGTTCCAATAGTTTTAGTGTCACTGTTAAAAATTACATCTGATTTCCAGTCTGAATTTGTCTAGCTTCAACTTCCAGCCATTGAATTGTGTTATACCTTTATCAGCTAGATTGAAGAGACCATTATTAATATATGCTCCCCATGTAGGTACCTGGGGAACAAGTCTTTCCTTAACCTTCTCTTTCTTAAGCTAACTAGACTGAGCTCCTTGAGTCGATCACTGAGACATGTTTTCTAGTCTTTTAATTATTCTCGTGGCTCTTCTCTGAATCCTCTCCAATTTATCAACATTATTCTTGAATTGTGGATGCCAGAACTGGACACAGTATTCCAGCAAATTTTGCACCAATGCCAAATACAGAGGTAAAATAACATCTCGACTCCTACTAGAGAGTCTCCTGTTTCTGCAGCTAAGGACTGCAATAGCCCTTTTGGCCACAGCAAGAGTTCTTGTTCAGCTTATTATCCACCAGGACCCCCAAATCTCTGAGTGCCTGCTTCCCAGGAGAGATTCCCCTTGTGTAAGTGTGACCTGCATTCTTTGTTTCTAGTTATATACGTTTACATTTAGCCATATTAAAATGCATATTCTTTGCTTGTGCCCATCTTACCAAATGATCCAGATCTTCTGTGTCAATGACTTGCCCTCTTTATTTGCCATTCCCCCATTTCTTGTGTCATTTGCATACTTCATCAGTGATGATTTTAATGTTTTCTTCCAGGTCGTAAATAAAAATGCTAAGCATACAGTCAAGAACCCCACTAGAAACACACCTGTTCGATGATGGGTCCCTGTTTATAATTATGTTTTGAGACCCATCAATTTGCTAGCTTTGAATACGTTTAATGTGTGCCATGTTAATTTTATATCTTTCTAATTTTGTAATCAAAATGTCATGTAGTACCGACAAATACCTTACGGAACTCTAAGTGTATTACATCAACATTATTACCTGTATCAACCAAACTTGTAATCTCATCAAAAAAAGGTATCAAGTTAGCTTTATAGGATCTATTTTCCATAAACCTATGTTGATTGGCATTAATTATATTACCCTTCTTTACTTCTTTACTAATCGAGTCCAGTATCAGCCGCTCCATTATCTTGCCCGGGATCGATGTCAGACTGACAGGCCTATAATTACCCAGGTCATCCTGTTTACCCTTTTTAAATATTGAGCCTTATTATTTTTACAGTGCTGTAAGATCATCTGATAAGACACTCATATAAATGAAAATATTATGCTCCACTGATGTTTAAATGATACATGAGACGCACAAGAATTAAATTACACAATAAAAAGGGAAGTAGGAGCCTAGAAACTCAGGAGTTGGAATGTGGATGCCGGCTAGAGATGGTTGCATATTCAGATTTGTTGATTCATTTCAGCCACGTTTGCATTCCATCACAATTGCTTTCCATGTGGATTTGGGTGATTTGAGGTTTGCGGAAACTGAACTTTAAATTCATGTGCACAGTGAAATTAGTTGATCAGTCATTCAATCAGAACAGAAATGATGGGATGTGACTTATCTGAACAGTCACAGCTACCTAATGCATTTTGATAGTGAATTTCAAATACCAGATCCTCTCACAAAATTGTTCATGATCAATCCACAGAAATTTAAAAAAAAAAAAGGTGAAGTTTTGGATACTTTAAAATAATGAATAAGTTCAAGGAAAATGTGATCTGCTCATGACTATCCCACACACTGAAAAATAGGCTGTATTCATCAGATAAATTACTTGATGTGCATTATGTTCTCAGCTTTAGCATCATCCATTAGTCTGAACCCCCGGGACACAACACAAAAAGGAAAAATTATATACATGACTGAAGGGAGGCATCATGTTGTCCCAAGCTGGAAAGTTGTCCATCAGATATTTTCCTATACTATTGAAAAATCAGGCAAAAACATCCCAAGCAAGAGTGGAATCATTCTAATCTGCGAGTTAAATGCAGAATTGGACCAAATCATTACATGCAGTATAAACATTCTGAGATAGAAAGAGACCATGGGGCACTACAATGGCACTGTGGTACACTGGCCCATCCTATTCTCAGTTAGGGTCAGGTCCCTCCACACTTATTTATTTTAAGTGTCTGTCTAGGTCTTTCTTGCAAATGTGGGAGGTTGTGAAAACCAAGGATTTTCATGAATGAATGAGTGAGAGACATCTCTAAATGGTCAGTTACGCAGTAGAGTCTACTTTCCCTTCTGTGGGCATCCCAGAGTTATGCGGAAAACATCTGAGTGCATTGTCCAAGGGTCTAGGAACCATGTAGGCCATATGTATACAAATGATTTCTCATTGGCTGCTTCTTACTTCAGTGTTCACCCAGATGCTGCTGGATTTATTGCTCTTTGTCCAATGTCCATTGGCAAGTACTGTAGATCTCTATATATCCAACATTGATGGGGATGAGAAATCCCTGCAATGAATTTGGGGGGAAATTACATACGTTCACAAATGTGAAGTAACTTACTTTCTGCTTTCCCAGTGAATTGTATTTGTGATTTCAGTCCAGTTGCTAGTGAACCAAAACCAAAGCCTATCCCCACAGCGGGCGCTAATTAGCACTGTTTGTGGAATTAGGAAAAACAAGTACTTTCAAAATACACCATAATGGCAGCCCAGAGATCCTTTAATTCTTCAGCCTCAATATCTCTCACCTTCTGAGAGCTAAAAACAACAAACCCTGTCTTCTGCCTGTTCAGGCAGGAGGACTCCTACCCACGGAAGAAATGTCACCATTGGCATCCTAAACAGTTCACTGAACAATCTGTAAAGAGAGGGGTGACCAGAGGAAGCTGGTCCAGATAACCTGGACAGTGGGACCTGCACTGGGTGTTGCCTTGTTTGGCATTACTTTTGAATCAATGCCACAAAACGCCTGGACTGACATCCCTGTAGAGCGTGGGTCTGATTTTTCAGAGATGCACAACGCCAGTCCCAGCAAAGAGGAGCTGCAAGATGCCCCTCCCCTCTGAAAACAGGCTCTGTATCCAAACAACAGGGTCAGTGTGAGCAGGCATGCTGCAGTTTTGCCCTGCACTAAGCTTCTGCCTTGCCATTGTATTTCAACTCTGGCCAAGGTGTGAGCAGGGCTGTTTGCTCACCATGCCAATTCAGTGCTTGATGCCTTAATAGGGAACTGCCAGTCTGGGTGCCGCTTGGTGCCATGGGGTATTCTTTGTGATTAACAAACATGACATCTCAGATCTGAACTGAGACCCGCTAATTGGTTTCATATGAGCCACCGGGATGAAGTTCCAGAGGCCTTATCAGATGTGGAGAGCAGAGTAAGGAAACGGGATTGGGGACTGGAGGCCCAAACAGTCTTCCAGAGGGAATCCAAGACAGCTGTTTGTTTGAGAACCCTTAGGGTTATTTCCAGAAGAGAGGCCTGATTTTCAGAGGTACCAAGCACTGTGGCTGCTGTTGACTTTGAAATTTAAGTACCTGCTTAAGTGCTTTGTTGTGGTAGAGCTATAATTCTGTTCTTTTGCACTATTTCCATTGGCTTATGATTCTGAGGCACCAAAATCAAATTTTTGTTTATGGAAAAATATAAATGAGAATGCCTGAATGGGAAAAGAGAAGTCCTTTCGTGCCCCCCCCCCCCCCCCCGCAATAAAAAATGGCAAAAAGTCCGTTTTTTCTGTGTTTTCCTGGAGGCGTGAAAT
>NW_020665065.1:4101030-4157142 GCF_002925995.2 Terrapene triunguis | reverse complement strand
TGTGTTTTCCTGGAGGCGTGAAATTTTTCATAGTTTTTTTACTAATATAGCAAGAATCCAAAATAATTTCCAGTACAGATTTTTAAAGAGAAAAGTTGAGGCTAAAGCAAAAACACTGCAGGAGCTTTGCCATGTTCTGCCACCATAAGGGGAATGGACACGTTCCCTTGTCGGCTGAAACACATGTTTGATGCTGCCGCTTCTCCTCTGGAGTCAGCGCGGAAGAAATAGGTCTCAGGGAAGCCTTAAGCTAATGGATATTTTATGCCTTCGGTGTTTGCTTGACTATGTCTTTTAAATTATAGTAGACAGTAGCCAGATAAGAAGCAGTTGGAGACAATACCATGATAGTCATTGGCTATATCTGTTCTCAAACTTGTAAAGATGTATCCGTTATAAAGGATGAACAATAAAATGAAAAAAATCCTCCACAATTAATCAACCAATCCCCTTCAGGCTATATCTCAATTAAAGAAATAAGCCATTTCTCTGACCCTCTTTACAATTTCACTCAGATCTAGGGGTATAGTTAATATATTGATATTTAGATTTTCAACTCTTTGACACAAGTTCTTTTCCTTGAGCTGAGATTGCACATTAGCCTCCAAGAAATGTCTGAATTCATTGGGAGCCTGAAATTTTCTCCTTAGTTAAGAAAATGAAAATATCAGAGCGTTTTATATGTATGCTGTATTTATGCAAACCAAATCCACTAGAGAATCCTCTTGAAGTCCTGGCAGCACTGTGGATTTGAGCCTGTTGCTATTTTATGTGCAAGTAAAAATGACCCATTTTCTGTGAACATCCAGTTCTTAAGCTGTCTGCCAAATTTTAGCTTGGAAAGTCACCGTGTGTCAGCCAACAGAATAATGCAATGGAGTATGACAAAAGTGTTATGGGCTCAATCCTGCATTCTCTCTGCTCTCAAAACTCCCACTGCATTCAATGGGACTTTTAAGTACAGAAGGAATGTAGGATTGGGCCCAATATTATGTCTTACGAGGTCAGTGCAATTGAAAGAAGAGCACACTTACTTGCTGATCAAATCAGTTCAGACACTGGCAGCCTGAGTTGAGTTCAGTGTGGGTGGATTCTGTATGTCTTAAAGGCTAAGGAATCTGCAATGTTCCTCCAAGTGTCTGTGGATATAAAAGTTGTTTAATCATTTCACATAACTAGGTGTATTGCTAATGGAATCCTATGTTGTAAAAAATAATTTACCTCATTGTTTTTGTGCAATCATTAATGTTCTGCTACTTTCTAGATGGGAAATAATGCACATTTCCTTTGCTAGATTTATATATATATATTACAGCTGCCAAATAGATTATTCATGAGGCTTATCACCAATAATAAAGCATCACTTTAATTGTTGCAGAAACATCATTGGTGTCACACAGATTTTAAGCCTATCCCCATATCTGATTATCTGTGGAAACAACCTTTCAAGATGGTCTTTTACTGAGTAAGTTTGCTAGTGAGCTTTGAAGGACTAATTTTAGTTTCATGACAATAACAATAAGGTCAAGTTGTATTTCTATAGCGCTTTTCACATGATCAGACATTCCAGAGCATTGAAATACTTGCCAGTAGAGGAGGGAGTATGTAGGACAGCGTGGCTGTCATTAGTGAATGGCAACATCCCACATGCTGCGGATAAAAGCCAGCAAATCTGTGATGAAACTCAGTAGAAGTGAAGAGTGCTCTTAAACTTTCCTAAACTTTCTCTTTAGTTAAGAAAATGAAAATATCAGAACTTTTTTATGAATGCTGTATTGATGCAAACCAAATCCACCAGAGAATCCTCTTGAAGCCCTGGGTTGTCTTCTGGGTTTTGTTTTGTTTTGTTTTTTTGTTGCCAGCCAAATTAAATTTAGAACAACATTGAGGGGAACAGCCAATAGGCTTGATAGTGAAATATGCAGTAGGTTTAATGCAGATTTACTAGCATACTATATTGATGGCACCTCCTCCAGCAAACATATGTTATGTGATGGGAAGAAGCCAGAGAGGTTTAACCAAATATTGGACTCCGCCCTCTAGTGGCTGGACTTGCCCCATATGCATCCTGCATATGTACGTAGCCTAAACTGAAACCACAATCCTCTTTGTCTGTAGGCAACAACTGGGATATAAAGACGCCTTCACACTGCTGAGCTTGTAATCGCTTGGGTAAGCTTCTTGGGCGGAAGTCACTCATTGCAGATCTCGCACAGTGCCCTCTTATTTCTGTTCAGACATTATAGCAAAATATCCCTGCTAGACTTGACAGTATTACATAGATATCCTGAGATAATTTGCACCCAGAGGGGTACTCTTAATGTCCTACCTGCTTGTATCCGCTTTGAAAAGCTATTGGACAAGGGAGGAACGCCGTCCCTCTTTAGATTAGAGAACGCCAGCATTCAGCTAATGGGCTACTTTATTCCAGGAGCTGCAAGCAAACGTCGTACTCCAGAAGTACAGCATCACACAAGTATACTGTAGTGACATCTAGCTAATTACCATGGTCAGTCTCCCTTCCACAGCAGGCCATGCCACTTCCCAGCTAGCTCAGGTTGACAAAATGCATGGCTTTCGAGAGTGCCTCTAAACACCCTTCTCAGAGGTACTCGCTCTCAGCAGGGTCTCCGTGGGTCATCCCCAGCTAAAGTCCCAAAGAAGCTCTTAAACCCAACAGCGTGACACAAAAGATCAACCTCAAACACATTTACAGGTCTAAAGCCATCTATAGTCTGTTGAATGTAAGGGGCAACATTCAACCATTTTACAAAATTAGACGCTTTGCAATAAATCTATTTAACTCCTGTGGCTGAGAGTGATGATTATACTTCAGAGGGGAGCGGGACAATGACTGCATTACAGTCCCCTACACATTTTATAAAACTTTGCTACTTATATTCAAGCTGGAACATAGTGCATGAGAATTCTCATGCTCTTTCGGTGCTTTGGTCTTTCAGGAGACTTGGGATCAGTCATACAGCCAAACCTTACAGTCTTTCACCAATACTCTTGTTGAGTTAAACGGGTGTATGCCAAGTGCTATAGTGAACCATGTAGATACAGCCAATAGTAAGGGTTTGTGTGGAACTGCACTGCCCTGGGGGGAGAACCAGAGGCAGAATGTCTTCTGGAGCTCCTACGCATGTTCACGCTACCCATTCTTCGGGTGTCTCTCCCCCTGTGCAGCCAGGCTGTTCTGCTGGACTGTGTGTGGGGGGGGGGGGGGGGGTAGAGAAATGGCCCTGCCTTGTCTCCATGACCATCCCTGCTCTTTTCAAAACACTGCCAATGAATTAATGGTCCAAAGGTTCAGTTGTGATAAACATCCCTAAATTCAGATGCCCGTCTGAAGACTTTCTGACATCACGCAGATCCCAGGAGGTTTCTAGAACTACCCACCAGGTATCGGCTGGGTGAGAATTACCATGAGAATATTCCATTTCATGGTAACTTGGTATCTCCACTTCCAGTTCTAGAAAGTATGGCAGTATATGGAAACTGAAAAGAAAGGAGGAGAAGCTAACCACACTTCATTGACCTTCAAAAACTATACAATGTCAGATCAAGAGTGGGGTCACTTGGGATTACTTTTTAAATTAAATCTGGACTGGTATGTCCAAATAGCAACAATACTAAATGGTCTGTACTAGAGAGTAATCTCTATTGTCTACCTGCGCCATTTCAAGTATCTCACAGGTTGAGCTCTGCTAAGCCCCACTATGCTTTCAACTCTGTTGGAATTCCTGTTTCTTAAGTGCAAAAGAGGCTAATCATAGAGTAGAAAATAATTTGACTTGCTAATACCAGAAGAGAAAACATTTACAGCAACCACAAGTATTTTGGGGATTATGGCGTATAATGCTTATGAAAGCTTGTTTCTGGGGACATGTTTGCGTAAGCAGAGCTGCACTTTTTACTAGAGGAAACATTTGTAAGCTATAGCAGAGGGTTTGCTGTGCTTTCCGAAATCTGGGACAGAAAAAGCCAGCAAGTGAAGAAGCAAAGACTTCTCCCTTTAGTGAAGTGGGCCACACAGTTTCTTTGGGGAGAAAAAAGAAATAAACTCAGAAAAATCTTTGAGGTCTCAAAAAGAGAAGAGGAGATATTTCTTTAATACAGAAGGCCTATTCTGAGGCTATAAAAGAGATGTAGTATGTACTCCTTAAGCAGAGCCCTGCTGTGATAGCTATTCTCCCCTGATAGTTCCTATTTGGCAGCAAGAAATGCCTTCCATGCTGAAGTGAAAACTGTAATTTTTGTTGGGTGCTATTTTTCCCCATGATTACATCAGAGGTCAGTCATTAATATTCACTGTGGGAGTCCCTCTCATTTCTCCATGGTCCACAATGAGGCAGTTGTTGGAGTTGTTATCATAGTGGAAACTACTGTGCAACGAAAGCACAGTCATGCTGCCTCATATTTAATTGAGAGATGGTAAATCTGTTCCCAAAATACTTCAGCTCCTTGTATTGTATGACAAATGTGTTTTTCTTTTTCCCTTCATCTGTGTATGTTTCCCTCCCCCCCTTCCTTTTGGATGAAGAAAGCTCCATTTCCCCTACATCTGAGGGTCATGGCTCAGCAATTGACTCTTCATGGAAAATCCCCAAACATTAGCAGCCTGAGAATCCCCCATTTTCCCTCGGTTTCCTTTTCTTTGCTCATTTGCAGCTCCCCAGAATTGGCATGGTTTGCTTTTATACCCTGTTTAGAATCAGATGACATGGCTCCATTTTCAAGCCTATCTGGCATTCACACTGACATTTGGCGTACTCTCTTCCCATGTGCTTCCGTGACAGTCAAGATCAGTGGAGATGCTCTTGGTATGAGACTAGATTTGAACGTCTGGGAGATGAGGCCCTAGACTCTGGAATTCTCTCAGTAGTCCCACTGAGTCAAAAGGCCTGGTTCTCAATCATTTACACGGAGACAGGACTGGAGGAGCTTCGTCGCTGCCCTAAACGCCAGAGGCGTAATGGGAACATCAGGATCATGATGCTACGCCTACACTACAACGTATGTCGGCATACTTAGGTCACTCCGGGTGTGACTAAGGGCACGTCTTCACTACCCGCCGGATCGGCGGGTAGCAATCGATCTATCGGGGATCGACTTATCGCGTCTACTGAAGACGCGATAAAATCGATCCCTGATCGCTCTGCCGTCGACTCTGGAAATCCACCACGGCAAGAGGCGGAAGCGGAGTCGATAGCAGAGCGGCAGCGGTCGACTCGCCGCCGTCCTCACAGCCAGGTAAGTCGACCTAAAATACGCAACTTCAGCTACGCTATTCACGTAGCTGAAGTTGCGTATCTTAGGTCGACCCCCCCCATAGTGTAGATCTAGCCTAAATCACCCCCCAGAGCGACATAAGTTACACCGACACAAACACCAGTGTGGACAGCATTATGCCAACATAGCTACTGCTGCTTGCGGGGGCTGGAGTAGTTAAGCTGATGGGAGAGTGCTCTCCTGTCAGCTTGGTGTGGCTACATTAGAGAGCTTACAGTGCTGCAGTTGCATCGGTGCAGATGCACCACTGTAAATTCTCCAGTGTAGACGTGCCCTTAGTCTTAATAGAGTGTCGCTCCATTGACTCCTGCAGTGAGAGAGCAGAATCCAGGTGCCAAGGCTTTGTAAAAGGCTTCAGGGACTCAGACTTTTGTCTGAGGGAGTGATTGTGGTTTATACACTTACACCATTTTATTTATGCATCATTAATTGTTGGCAATTTTTTAAATTCCGATGGGCACACTTTGTAAATATAATTTACAAATAAATAAATGTGGGCATCTAAGGACCAATTTGAGTGCCAGAGGTGGAATTTGGAGACCTAATATATGCTTCCAAATTAGAAAACTGGGCCGACTACCTGGTTGTTTATGTAGCGCTGTGCATCGCCAGAGCCTGCTTCTTCTCAGGTCATTTTCACTGACCCACTTTCCATTGCCACCATCCTCCACTGTTCTGTGCTCCACTCCGTGCCTTTAAATTCAGTTCTGCAGTCACGAGAGTCTGCCCTGTCTTCTTTAAGAGCCAATAGCACAGTTCTGCTTTAAGATTTCCCTACTGCAATAATAATTGCTGTTCCCGGGTCACTTTGACTAACTATCATTTGAATGGCTAGGGTTCGCCTTTCCTTTGAAACCAGGCAGCATCTTGAATCTAGCTCTAGAAAAGTCAGGTACCACTGTAGATACCCCTTCCACCATACTCCCTGGGATCACAATGGAGTAACAAGGCTACATTCTGTTCCAATTACAATGGCAGGAGCTGTATATTCCTGAGCCAACATGCTAACTTAGCGGGATACATTTATTTCTATTCATTTAGAATTAACAACCGTGGAATAGACTTATTATGCCATAGCTGCTACTAACCCTCAGTATATATAGTTTAAGGAGAACCATTACTGTTTTACTCAATATCTAATAACTATCTTATTAGCTCTGATATTTGGGAATATTAATTAACATTTTCCCCAAGTTTCTCTTAAAACTGTTGTCTTCTTGCCAAACATACATCCCATATTTATTTCCCAATAATCATTTACTTCAATAATGTCAGTTTGGCTGCAATATAGCAGGAGGCATGTGAATACCGATTTATTACACTGGATTCAAGTAATGTATTATAGCATGTGTAGTAGCCAACACTCTAGCAGAAACTATGGAGATCCATGATAGCTCCTGTTTTCATTTCCTACGGTAATAACTTTCAGGGGGAAAAGGGGCCGGAATTTATTTTATGCCAAATCTCAACTCATTGGTGAAGGAGGTTTGGGTTTCTTTCTTTCGGAAGCTTGAGAAAAATCTCTCCAGTTGTCTGTGTGCTAAGTGAGATGTGTGTGTACCAAAATGGATGAGCTTGGCTAGAGAAATCAGCCCATTTGACAATGTTTTATAGGCAGATAGTGGGTAGCCTGTTTGTAAGAGAAGTAATGTCTAGTGGTCAGCCCACTCCACTGCCTGGTATGTCTCTTTAAGGATTTTTAAAGACCCAGGAAAGTTATACAAGGACCTAAGGAGGGACAGGGACACAGAAGATGTGGTCCCAGGACTAAGTAGTGGTTGGGAGGAAAAAGGCACTGTTTCTTTAAAGGCCTGGGATCAGGAGCCTGGCAGAGGGGGTGGGGCAAGGCTCCTCTCTTCCTCCAGCCAGTTGGGGGATGAACTGGGAGAAAGGGGCCAGTATAAAAGCTGCCTCCTCCCTCACAGGGAAGGCAGACACTGACAGAAGACGGCTGGCCTGCTGAGTGCTCTAGTCTGGAAGGCTGGGAATGATGGTAGGAGCAGCTCAGGGAAGTGGCAGAGGGATTGACGAAACAGTCCTTAGCCACCTAAAACAGGGTCCCTGGGATGAAACCCAGAGGAGAAGGCAGGCCTGGGTTCCTCTACCTTTCCGCCAGAGCAAGAGGCAGCGCACGGGTGTTTACCAGAATTGCTACAGGGGGTGCTAGACTGAAAAAAGATCCCCGGCAACACCGCACATGAATGCTCTCTGGAAGTGAGAGACACATCCGCAAGGCAGAATTCAGACACTGCGGTGGCTAAGGTGAAATGATGCCTGTAGTCTAGATATTTTTTTTTCTCTTCCTGCCCCCCTCCCCCCCCGACACACACACACTTTCTTTATTTTTTTAGGCCTCCCTGAAGAATGTTTTGGAATGATCAGCACAGTTGTGAACCTATCCCCTGAAACCACTGCAACACCAAAATAAAGAATTTCAGGTTTTCTTACAAGTAAATAACTTACTATTGTGTAGCATATTTCCAAAGTCATTAAAAATCTCATGTTCTTGGCAAGGCCTTCCAGCAACCTAGAAGAGAGTGACTGGAAACACTTCAGCTGTAATTGAGGCTGGTTAGCAGTGATTGTAGGCCTGTGTTTGGATTGCAAACTGCCGTGGTACTTTTACAAATTACCCTGCTCTGGATTTGTCTGTTTACTGAAAAATACACCTCCTCTACTCATGCTTAAAGAAGGTGCTTGTGGAGTGCAGAGGTTCTGCTAGAGCCCTGTTTGGAAAGGAACTACAGTGAAAACCACCTATAGTATTATCTTCCCTCACCCCCCCCCCCCCACATTCCGCTTCTTTAAGAGCGGGGAAGAATGGTTAAGATGCTAGGAGACATAGGAGATCTGGATTCAGTTCCCAGCTCTGTAACAGCCCTCCTGGGTGAACTTGGACAAGTCACTTAATCTCTCTGCGACTCAGTTCCCTAACTGCAAAATGGGGATAAACATAATTTCTTTCTCCCACCATTTGTCTGTCTCATATATTTGGATTGCTCTTTGAGGCAGGTACTATTTCTATCTGTGTGCTAACTGTTGTACAAACCCTAGGTGCCTCTGTAACATAAGCAATAACTAAATACTCTAAGAAGGGTCACAATAAGCAAAATTACACTCTGAGTATAGCAGTGCAAAAAAAATAATAATCTCAGATTATCTTCTCTTTCACTGCAGAATTTTCACTGTATCCACGTTTTAGGTTCCACTGCATTTTCTTATTCAACTACCCTCCAAACGTTACAAAACAGGTTTCTAGTTACTAAAACTTCTTTCGGTTTATTTAGCTTTTAGAAGCAAAAATCAAACAGAAAATTGATATATGTGGTGATAGCTTTAATAATGGTGTTTCCTTGCAATTATCTCAAGTGTAATAATTTGTACTTCTAAAATAATAGCACTTATTTCCTAATTATTCTGGAAGAATGGATCTTCAACAGCCTTGCAGCATTAAGGATATTTACTGCAAAAACAACAACAAACCTTCCTTTTTCAAACCTGATTTGTGATCCAATCCTGTAAGGCTAAGCAGCCTCCACTCCAACTGCAATCATTTCAAGTTGGGGGTGCTAAGCTTTCCCGGGATTGGGCACATTGTTTGTAACTGGATGTGGTTACCAATTCTGACTAATAATGTTAATTGCTCCTACTTACAATTTTACCTTTATTCTGTATACATCCCACTTCAATGTTTTATGTGGGTGTTTCTAAAACCTAAACAACTTAAAAACTTTGGGTACAAGAGAAACAGCTGCAGTTCTGCTGTTGCTTTTGTGAAAAGATCACACAAATCAATTAAAAAAGAAAAAGAAGAAACCACTGGCCATTTAAAGCCTAATAATTACTGTTCTGAATGCTGCTAAATTAAATAAGTGTTTTAGCCACATGACTTTTAAAGGTTTTGGTTTCTTTAGGAAAAATGGTTGTAAATAGTTCTTGAATTGATCTGTTCCTAACCAGATCGTGAAATGCTGCATGGAATATTTTTCTGGAACCGATATTATACAACTTTTCCATAGCTTTCAGTTTCAGCATTGTAGCACTGCATTAAACCACATCCCTGTCCTATGAAGTTTTATGAAACAATATATGTAGTGTGGTTGAGAGAGTAACTTAAAATGTCCACTGTTTAAGCATATATGATACATTACTCTTAATGCAATGTTATAAGCTAGGGATGCTATAATTATGCTTGAGAAGGAACATACATTGCTGAGTGCCAAACCGCAAATAAAGACAGAGACATCGTTGGAAGGTCAAATTGGCCACAGCTTTAATTGAATAACCCATTGAACCAAATAAACCAAACCTAAAACTAGTCTGGCAGCTCTGGCCAAACCTGAGCCACAGGTGCCGTAGGCTTTCTTAGGGTCACAGCTCATGCCACAGAACAGAGCTCCTTAGGCACTAATCTGCTGTACGTGTACTGGGGCCGGCTGTTACTGGTGATCCCAGCCTTGAGATTAGTTAACTATGCTCCAGTTATGGGATGTGCAAGCAGGAGTGCTCCTGGTCATTGAAATGGACATGATCAACATGCCCTGGCAGATGTTCAGTGTTGCAGAGATGAGCATAGGGCTGAGGCCAATGTTCCTCTGAACAGGGCCGGCTCCAGGCACTAGCTTAACAAGCAGGTGCTTGGGGCGGCCAAGGGAGAGGGGCGGCACCTGCGGCAATTCAGGGGCGGCAGGTCCCTCGGTCCCTCTAGGAGCGAAAGACCTGCCACTGAACTGCCGCCGCCGATCGCGGCTTTTTTCCCCCCCCCCAATTGCCGCCGCTGATCGCGATCGCGGCTTTTTTTTTTTTTTTTGGCTTGGGGCGGCAGAAATGCTGGAGCCGGCCCTGCCTCTGAATCATGTCTGAATGACTCCTCTTCAGAGCTGCTCAGAAAATGGAACCAAGATTCATCAGCATTGGTTTCCTTTATTAGTGTCTCTGTTCCATAAGTACTGCCTGTCGTACTGTAAATAAGCTAAAATTGAGTACCTACATTCTCCAGTACACACGTGTGCTTTATCCTGTGACCCCTAAGGAAAGTGACAACTCACTAGAATTATCGGATCTTTGTGCATGCAACTTTCATCCATAACTTGGCTTTAATGTGGCTTTTGGCATTTGATGTAAAATACATGGAGTCAGTTAAAACATTGAACAATAACGGAGAGCTCTGGCCACCTTCTCCATTTTCCTCCGTCCTCATTCTATCATTGCAGATCATCTGGCATGGCCATCCTGAGCCTGTGCCACATGATAGTCATGGTTGCTGGCCTCCATTCCATTCTTCAATAAATGCCATTTTGCATCCCACTTAGCCACTACTTATATTCCTTTTTCCTCCCTCGCCTAAGGCCACCCTTGCTTTTTCAGTAAAATCTCAACTTTCCAACCTGTTGAAGTGTGAAGCCCTGCAGCATGCCGTAAGATGCTCACAGGGCTGTCTAATGTAATAGTTGTTCATCAGCTGGACTTGAATGTTTAACCAAGCAAAGGTAGCTCCTTAATGTCACTGTCATTAGCTGTGCATTATTGTAGACATATCTGCACCAAAACACTGGATCGACACACCTTCAAATTACTGGGGAACTCTGGAAAAACCCCAAACTCAATGGGGAAAGCTGTAAATCTGAATTCTGTAGCTCAGGATCATCTTTCCTGTAGCACCATTCCCACCCTCTAGAATGTCCACTGCACATTGATGTTCCTTGCCCAGGGAAGGGGTTAACTAACTGTTGACTTCAGGATTTTAGAATGTGTTGTTCTATTGTTTCCCCTTTAGGTGACAGTGAGATTGTAAATAGTATGTATGAGACAGACCCTGATCTCCTGGCTGGTGAGAGTGCAGAGGAGGAAACAGAGGACAGTATTATGTCCCCTATCCCCGTCGGACCTCCATCACCTTTTCCTACCAGTGAGGACTTCACCCCCAAGGAAGGCTCACCTTACGAAGCTCCCGTCTACATTCCTGATGACATTCCAATCCCGCCAGACTTTGAACTCAGAGAATCCTCGATTCCAGGGGCAGGGCTGGGGATTTGGGCCAAAAAGAAGATTGAAGTTGGGGAAAGATTTGGACCTTACATGACAATACCAAGGACCACATTAAAGGAAACAAACTTTGGATGGGAGGTAAGCATGCTGACTATGATTGATCACGCTCATTTGTCTTGTATACAAAATACTTATGAAGCTATATTGAGTCCCGACTGGCCTGGGGACAAGAGTATATAGAAAGGCGGTACTTTGCTAATGTCATATTTCCCTGGCTTATTTTGTACCACAGTTTATATGCACTACTTTAAAAAGTAACAGAAATCCTGCTGGATAGCCTCTAGGCCACAAATTTTGCTCTAGCACCGTTATCGGAAGGCTAGCTTTAGTGACGTATCATTTCTTAAAACACACATTCTTGCAATTTTCTAAACTTGCTGTCACAACAGAACAAATAAGATTAATCACATCATATTTTACAGATGGCAAAGTACTTAAGTATGTCACCTTAGATGGCCAGTCCATATTTGTCATACCAGTCCTTTAGTTGGTTGTAGAAAAATAACTTGTATCCATTAACATCCTTGAAGCAAGTGTTCTGGAGCCCTTTGCCATCTGACAATGGTAAAGAAACACAGAAAAAGGGTCGCTTTCCCCAGAACTGAACAAGGAACTTTTTTAGAAAAAGGAAAACAGTATTATCGTTAAAACACGTGTCTGCCTCTCTGCTCGACTGTTGAGTTTATCCCTAGAACCTTCTCCAACCTCTCCACCTTTCCTATCTGAGAATATCCCTCACCAGCATTGCTCAGTCTTACACTGGAGAGAATTATTTCAGAATTTTACATTAGCTTAAGCATAAATTAGCAGTTTTGGAGAAATGTTATTTAACATGTTGTTGTTAAAATTCTGTAGGAAGGTTGTGCTTTTTTTTAATCCAGAGCCTTGACTGTTTGGAAAACAAGACTACATTTTCAGTTCCATGATGCTCAGCAATGTTAAAACACCTGAAATTCTATTAACCTCAATGGTTTAGAGAACCTTAGGGAAAACACTTTCTAGCAAGGTTTCCAGTACTTTTTGGTTTTGGTCAGGTTAGTACAAGAACTGGATAGTACAAGAACTGCCTTTCTTCTGGTATTTCTCCTTCCCATCCTGGCTGATATTCAAGGCAAATACATGATGTAGTTACTTTAGTTTTGTTCACATGCAATTCCAAAATCTTAGAAAAACTGTGCTGGTTTTAATAAGCTCACATCTACAGTCAGAACCACTGAGTAAGATATTTCTTGAAAAAGAAATCTATCTATCTATCTATGCTTATCCTCATCCTAACAACGATCCTCATATCTAAAACAATGTACTTTATAACAATGAGGACACATCTTACTCTGTCATCTGCAGAGCTGGGTGAATAGACATGACAATTTTTCACAATGTTTGCAGACTAAATACCATACTTTAGTTCACAATGTCTGTGAAACCATTGTTGATTTTTTTCACAAATGTTTTCAAACATGGAATTCTATTTGTATGAATGTTCACAAACAAAATGAATAATACATACAGTTCAGAACTGTTTCTGTAGGAAATGAAATTTGTCTTGTAACTGAATGGATTTTGCTTGAGACAAAAAATGGAAATGCCATATGACATCAAGTGCCCAATCATAAATAGCAATTAAAAACAACCCCAAGAATGATTGGCAAAGGTACCAATAGGCCATACATTTTTGTTCAAACTCATAAACATCAAAGACTTTTCATAATCTGAAAAATGGTCACGTTTCATTTAAAATACGTTTGTGCTCAGCTCTGGTTATATTTACATTCCTCAATATTCATTGATTCTTTAGATTTTACAATCAGATTCCACAAAGCCCAGATAAATGTGTCCCGCCTGTAGCTGATGTCTTTGCCTACTTTTTTTAAATGCCCAGAAAAGTGCAGAAAAAAAAGCAAAAAAGACACACAAAAACAAAGCTCAACTAGTAATTGCCTTCCCTCTATGGTAGGAAGTTCTTGAAGTGCTAGAAACAGGGCTTGGTTGAATGATGAATGGATGACTGAGTCAGGGTTCCCTATCTGTCTCTCCGTCTCTCTTGTTTAAAGAAAAGGAAAGAAAGAAAAAGAAAAGTAGACTCACAGCTAAACTTTCCTGGATGTGTAATGGAGGTGCCTCATAGGTTCATCCTGGAGTTAGCTCCTTCTGTTGTGAAGTTTGTAGTGTATAGAATGTTTGGTCGATATCGCGTTCAAAATATGCTTTTGGAAAAGACTTCCTCCTCCCCTCCCCCCATTAAAGCATTGGAAATATTTGGCCATTTCAGGGAGGATGTGGTACAGGGAAGCTTTGGGATCACATGAAATACTGTTCACACAGATTAAATATTCTTCTGAGCAACATGGCAACACCTTGTGGAACAAAAGAAAATATTCCCCAAGGAACATGACAAGTAAATGGTTCTCAGGCTAAGAAATGGGCGTGACTGTGAATGGAAGTAAATCTTCTTGTTTTTCGGAACCTGACACACATAGAATTGGTCTTTGAGCATGTTTGTCCTACTTCGGACAATCAGGGGTTAAATATGGTGCCATCTCTTCAGCTCACAAGTCCTGGAAATTGGAGGGAGTTTGAACACTGGAGCAGTGTGCTTTCTTTTCCTCCTGTAACCTTGAGGTAACTTTGTTCTTGTCTGCTGTATTCTTCTGATAGAAGTCTCTGTTTACTTTCATATTTTTAAGTAACATTCCATATCTCCATTACTTACTGAATGCAAGGCCTGGCACAAGCCATTTCTATTATCTGCCATATATGTTGACTCTGTGATACTATTTATTTTTGCGGTGTACGTGAGAGAACTTTCTCTCTCTATGGTGCTCCTCACATTTCTGTGGCATTCCTTTGTTCCCTGACCTGCCAGCTACTTTTCATGCAAGAAAGCTAGCAATATTTGTCCTCAATCTAACGTCCTCAAACAGTCTTAGACCCACTCTGACACTATCTGTTTTGACCTTGGTTTCCTTGTGAGTTCAAATACCAGTCGCCTGTTTTTTGTGCTCCTTCTCCTTTCAGTTTGTGTCATTTTCAAGTCAGAGATAAGCAGTTTTTAATATTTTAATTGCTTTTTAGAAATCTACTTTTAGTCACTAAAGAATTTTCCATGGGTTACATCTAAGCAGCCTGTCTGGAGGCCTTTGAGTTTTGAATTGGAATACATGTAAATATAGTATTTTTGCCACTTTATTTGTTGAGCGAGTTTACATTTTATTGCTATTTCATTTGAGTATAAGGCTGGAAAACCCTGAAAAGAGATTTCCTGTGCTGTCTCACCTCATAGCCCTTGTACTAGAGAGTCATCAGTACTTAGAGCAAGTAAGTGTTTCCATCCTCTGGCAATGAAAGTCATTACATAGAAAACTGGACGCAGTAAAAGAATGATCAGTAAATTTTTGGTAATACTTCAAAATTTTAACGAGATTCTTTATCCCAGTGCTGCTGCTTGCAGTAATAATGATCAATGACTGTAGTGTTGGTAATGTACTATGAGAAATGTTCACAAAGATCATAGTGCTAGTTGTGTGCTATCTACTTCCATACCAGTTGAACTTTATTTTTATTTTTTTACAATACTTCTGTGTAACCTGTGGTTTCAATCTTCCTTGATTTATAATGCTAGAAAGTGGAATCCTTTCTCAGGACTATTTACTTACTGACAGCTACATAGTTTATGAATACTACAGTTGGATTTTCTGTGCAACATGTTGTGCATTTTGTTAGTGTTTTTATTTAATGAAAGATAATTATTTTTGGTTTCATATTTTCTTGCAGAACAAGTGAACATCATTTCATTCCCAATAGCTGAAATTTCTAAACTAAAAATTAGTAAAGTAACAAAAAATCCTGAAGACTTTTTTTTTAAAAAAAAAAAGTCCTGTTAGAACATTTTCTGTTCCCTTGGTGGTTTTGTTTTCATGCCCAAAATATAAAATACTCAATCTTCATAATGGGAGGTATTAAAGCAATCTTTGACTAATATTAATTAAGAATGCAACTGGGACTTATAACGGTGAGGGATCAAGATCTCAGGGGTTTTTTTTACACCTTGTTTGAAAGTTGGTTGCTCTAATGCTCACTAGCACCACCTTTGGGTACTGGTTCAGTACTAAAGCTAGCCAACATTTTTCATCATAATTTCTAATTTTGACAACAGTGGAAAAAAGTCACATTCTTTTTGCCATATATATAGACCAGTTCTATTTGGATGTCTTCCACTAATGGTTTTATAAAGCACTGGTCTTTGTAGTATCTGAGTACCAAGACTAGGGACTATTTGGAAAATTCAAATCGGGCTTTTGGCTTAGATTTTGCACCCCCCAAAAATGTGAGTTTCACCAGATCTTGCGATTTGGTTGACCCCATCTCTAATTGTCCAGGAATTTCCCCAATCATTGTAAATCAATATAGGGGTGCTGTAATGTTGGAGGTCATTACTGTATGATATTGTGAGGTTTGGGTTTTTTTAATAGAAAGCAACACAGTAAGGCTACAGATCCAAACACTGCCCAGACTTTTAGAAAATGTGACTCTGATTCTGTACTTTGTAGCTCGGGCCCATTTTTTTTTTTAAATAAGGAACAAACCCTTTTGGTCTGGGGAACCTGTGAGAACAGGCTTTCTTGTGAATATGGACCAATCCATTCTGGTCGGGATGGAATTACTGCAAGATCAGCTTTCTGTTTCTAGGCCTGGATGAGGCTAGGCATGTGAAAATTAAAGCAAAACAAAAAACGCTAATTGAACTTCTTCAAACTTCAGAATAGGCTCGGGGGTCCTGTTTGAGGTAGGGGTCAACTCTAATTTCGTCTGAACAGCTTCACCCATGCCTGGTCCTGATGCAAAACATCTAGCTCCAGGAGGCAAAAGAAGAATGCCATATGCTGAAACTTTCAGCTTACTCATTATTTCCCTTAATAGCCTAAAACATCATGCAGGGAATACAGAAGGCTGTGTCTGACCTTGAAAGAGAAAAAAGATGCATGTTGCTTATTACAGACATTTTTCCCTTTAGTGAGACAGGAAGATTCAGGTTTGCACTATGTGAATATCTCCCATTTTATCTGCTTCATTTCTTTAACCACATTGTTTCTTTATACATTTTTTCTCAAATATTTGCTTTCTGGACTGTGTTTTTAAGCATATTCTTTCATTCAAACCACACCTGTTATTCTGGGTTTAAAAAAAAAAAAAAAAAATGTGGCATGGCAGTGAATGATTCACACTCATTTCATAAGAATAAATGAGATGTGTCGACCTGATTATCCCCCCTCTCTCATGGAGATGATTCAATAAATGCTCATACAGTTCAGTGTGTGCTCTGTCTGTACTCTCTGAAACAATCATTCCTGGAAACCACCACGCTGCTTGTTTGTCTGTTTATTTTTTTTTTTTAAAGAGGCTGCAACCCAAATTAAAAGCCCTTGATTCTTTCGTGTGATGTGATTGCATTTCAGCGTGCTCTGCTTTCCTGATCCTTTGCCTGCTGACACAGAACGCACAAGTCACAGTACCCCAAATAAATCACACCATGTTTTCACTTTATTGCCCCTGGGGCCTAACCCCCCCCCACCACAATGAATATGATCATTTGTTGAGTAAATAATGACATTTATCATAGTGCTGTTTATTTTGCTAATTAAGAGATGGCTGGGACTGACATCCTGGAGGGAAATATAGCAACTGAACGCTGGGGAACTTGGGAGCAGTGCTCCAAAGTGCCACTAGGCAGGTTTTTGTCACAGAATAAATACAACTAATAAAACAGAATGATTAGTCCCTTTATTCCAAGTTGTATTTTAAGAGTGACAATCCATTGAGCTATAGAAGGAGACTTCTTGTACCTGTCCTATAAGCCTCAGAGAGGCAAAATGGAATTGCCCTTTACAGACCAAAAAACAAAACAAAAAACAAAATCAGTGCGGGTGGTTATAGAAACCATCCTACTGAAGAAAAATAGTTGGGCGGATAACTTAAGAGCAAGCAGTTCAAGATACAGCAAGCATTCCTTGCTTGGAAGCTCCAGAATCACATCTGGGCCAATAGTAAATGCTGGTGGTTTATGAATGTCTGAGACACTTTATGTTGTCAGTTACACATAATAGTTCAACCTCTTTCCTCCCGCAGGAGAGACTATTTAAGCATTGTGTGTGGTTTTTTGTTTTGTTTTGCTTTTAAGAAATTGTGACGCACACACACTGAGGAAAAATGTGCTTCAGAGAACTGGCTCTGAGAGCTGTGGGGAGAGTCATATCTCCTCAGGGCTTAAACAAAATTAAGTCAAGTAAGAAAAGAATCTGAACAGCTTTCAGAAAGCGATGGCTTCTGGATTGGTTCTCACTGGGAGGAACACATAACCCAAGCTATCTCACTTCACTTAAGAATCTGATACAAAGTCCATTGGAGTCTCTGAGAGTCTTTAGGGGATCAGGCCCTAAAATAATTTATATTCCCCACGACCTGAAGGGCAAACAGTTTCATTAGAGTAAAAGCCAACCAAAATCCTTGACCCTAAACTGAACTGAAGCTGAACCGCCAAATTTGTTTTGGAATTCAGATTCGGAATCCAAAGTGGGGGTGCTAAAACATGAGAGATCCTATCCTGGCTGTGTTGCCAGCTCAGCCTTACTAGGAAGGCACCAAAATCCATATCTCCCAAGAGAGCTTGTATTCATCTACCTCCTTTCTAGACCAGAGCGGCTTGGAGAAGCATCTGAGCTCTTCAGCTATATGCAACCGAAGCAGAGAATCTGTTTGCCCAAACTCTTACTAATGTACATTCTGATTATTTTTAGAAAGGATATGATACTATTTCCTTGTAGCGTTTCTTTCTATATCTTCTGATTCACTCATTTTCCCAAACCTCTCCCTGTCCCTCTGGCTTGAGAGTAGTGTTAGTATAACAACCATTACTCCTCCGAAGGCAGGAGTTTATGAATCATTCCTTCAGAGCCACATCTAGTGCTTTTGCAAGGGATAGGCAGTCTTAGGGGCTGCCGAAGAACAGTGCACGCAGCCCTCCCAGAGACGGAGCGTGGTACCTTTGCAAGATGTATATTTTTTCACACAGGGCTCCTTTGCAGTTCCAGAAGTTTTGTTTTGACGGCATAATTCTGCAAAAGCAACAGTCTGCAGGGCACTGGTTATATGGTAAACAGGACAAAAGGGCATTGTGAGGCTTCCTACATATAGCTATATTTTCTAGTAGCTGTTAACAGCTATTAAAGCATCATTGTTACTAACTTGGTAGTTAAAGTTTGTGTCTGAATGATTTTCATGGGTTGCAAACCTGGAGGTAGACATTTGCTGTCAGCTGAAATTTGGCAAACTAAGTGTGAATTTTTAAAAACGAGTCTGTTGGGGGGGAAAAAATCTATTGAACGTTTTCTTTTGACTTTTTTTTATCTGTGTGATTTTGGGGGCTCTTGAAAGTTGCTGCCCTGATGAGCCCCGGAGACTGAGTCATTTTCCCACAGAACATGTACAGTATGGGCATCAACAGTGCCAGTGTCTCACACAACACATTGCCTAAACTCTGTTGTGGAGTGACCATCTCTTGGACTGAGTGGATGATGCAGCCACCGGGCCCTTTCAGTTGTTGGTTTCTCTGCTCTGAGTGGCATTAAGAAAATATGTCACGCTTTCCTGACGGCATCTTAGCAATACGGGTTCTGGTCCAGAAATCAGGAGTGGAAAAACATTTATCTGAAATGTCAGAACTTCAGAAAAGTTTTGGAATTGGGTTCTAAAATTTGATTGACCCCAGGAAGGGAGGGTTCTTGTGTCATCAAAGGGAAATTACCCCTCTCTAGTTATGTCAAGGGCTTTTTTCGTTTAACCAAATTTTAATAGTAGACAAAGGTGAAAAATATATCAAAACAGTGCAAAGCGAAACCATATAAATCAGTGCCACTGTCTGATGCTTCACCAACACCATGACATCAGGGTTAGAGGAGGGAGTCTTTTTTAGCCCAGGAATGCCAAGAAATCCTGCACTATCTTAGGCACTGCTCTGAAACATGGGTATATAAGGAATTAAGGGAAAAAAAGAGACAGAGGCAATGACTAAGAATACCTCCCTGATATTTCTCCTTTATTTCCTTAAGGGGTAATAACTCATGAGTGATCCGGCAGAGGGCACTTTCTTTAAATAGAACATTCTGATTCACAAGCAGAAAAAGGAAATAAATATTTTCTTTTAGTCTTTGAGAGACATACATGAATACCAGCTTCTGAAACAGTATTTTATCATCCACATATTTTAAAAAAGAGAGAGAGAGAACCAAGAATAGCTCACTTGTGACCACAGGACTTGAAAAATAGCCTTTTCGTTGTCAGAAGCCTTGCAGGGTACAGGACACTATTTCTTCCTCTGGAATGTTAACCTTCATATAATTCCAGGCTTTATTTTTTTCTTCTTCTTCTTCCAGAAAGCTCTGGCTGATGGAGCATTAGAACACAGTAGCCTTTTGTAAGGGAAATGATCAATAAGTTGAATTAAATCAAAATGTTACTGGAAAGGCACCATTCTTTATCCTATCTCATCTGTGGTTCCAAAGTACAGAAGCCTCAGTAGGTGACTTGCAATAAGTCATTCACTCTGCAGAATTTAGTGGTTGCACTGTGAAAGGATTCATATAATTATTTTCTTTAGGTTCTCTCTGTGTAGCTCATCCCCAGGTCCTAGGTTTCAGTGTTGGGTCAGACTCCGAATCTCCAGTGAAAGTTGTTTGCATAGTTTGTTCAGCTTTGAGTGAAACTTAGAGAAAGCTGCCAAATTTCAAAGCCCCATACATAACATGATTTTCTTGCAAAATCATTAATCAGCCTAGAATTAGACTCTTAAGGTGTGTGACCTTAGCGAACCTCTGGGTGAACTTGATCTGAGTTTTGAGTTTGTAATGAAACCTGAAAATAGGTTTCAGATTGGGTTGCCAACATCTTGCGCTACTCTATCTTGTGTGAATGGGACAAGATGTTAACAGACAACAGTAGATGTTTCAAAATGACATTTTTAATATTAGATAAGTTACTTGAAAGCTATTTTTAGATTTGAAAGTTTCCTATTTAAAGAGACTGGTGGATTCTGTGATTTTTTTCATGAGGTGGTTTGGCAACTCCCATTCCAGCTGCAAATGCAGAGGGGTACAAAAAGGTTTCCAGTTTGAGCCTATCTGGAACCTTTCAGACTTTGGAGAAGATCAGGATACCAAATTCCTGGCTCAGGAATATATATACATTTACTTGCTCATCCTTGTTGTTTATTTAATCCCAACAAAGTGCTAGGTCCTGTACAGTAAGCAAAATGAGAATCCCTGCCCTGAAGAATTTACCATTTTGAAAAAGAGAAACAAAGAAAGACAGGCTTTACTGGGAATGCATGGAGATACATTTTTTTGGACTGGTTAGTTGGCTTACGGGCATTGCTGAAGGAAGTGAGTCTTTGGGAGGGGGTGGTAAGCAGGATGGTAGCTTTGTCAAACAGAGTTGGGAGGGCTTTACCATGCATAGGGCGGGTTTGATGATTTAGTTCTGGCACCACCTCTCTCACAAACCACGAACTTTTTTTCTTTTCTTTCTAAATGGTGCATCATGTCAGCCACTGTGCCCAGCCATCCCTGTAAAATGTCCACCTTGGCTCATTTGTGCATCTCTCTTCATTTCCTGCTTCTCTGTGCCCTCTCTGAAAGTAAACAGATAACAGGATCGTTTTAGACACTGGGCTAAGTGGAAGCTGGTTAGCTTAATCAGGTTCCAGCCTGGTAATAGTCCGCTGTGACCATTTAATGTGTTTGCATTAATCGGAGACATGCACATTCAAGTGGGATGTGTAAATAAAGGAGAGGCATCTCCCTCTGAAGGAAAGTCAATTTGTGTACACATCAGAAGGCACAGAATCGGAGGGTGGTTAGTCAGAACTTGCCATCCCTTATTGTTTGGGCTTCAGAAGTCTACGAATGTATTTTTAAAAATATCCCTTGCACTGAGGGGTATTCTCACCCACATGTTCTATCTTATCTGCTGCTGTTGGCTGGGCCTCACCTGACCCTGCCTTGACAAGACATTGCTAATTCTAAAGTAAATCTCCAGTAGGTCTCTCAAGTGACATCATGTATGATAAATGACACCACAGCACACTGACCCTCGAGAAATACCACTGTATTTAATCTCTTTTATAACTTTTATAGTATAGAAACCACTGTATTCCAACCAGTTTGTCCTGGGATTTCCACTGAGGCAGTTTATTCAGAAGAGGGAAGTGGGTATTTTGCTCCTTTTTATCTGATTAGCCAGCAGTATCTTCCTTCATTTTGAGAGAATGCTTGGGCCAATCACTGGTTTAATTGTACATTGTATTGTGTCATCCCTGTTCAGTCATGTTCAGAAATACCTACAATTCCCCACAACCACCGCTACCTCCCTTTTCCCATTTAGATCTTACTAAAGTCCATTCTACCTTATCAGCACAGTAATTTCATGAACAGAGCTAGGATTTCTGCCATTTAGGCCCCGGCCATTGTCTGTCGCAGCTGCAGTCAAGATAAACCCTCACCCAGAACAAAGTTGGAATGACCTTTTACAAGCAGAATCTGCCTTGTTTCTCTCCAGACTAATTTATCAGCCTTCATTTCAGCCTAGTCTCTCAGCAGAGGCCTGAAAGAACATTACAGAGAGCATGAATGAACAGGGGGATTAAGATGCTTGGCTAGTCCCTCTTTTTCATCAGACACCTTCTGGATTTACTGAGATGTAAGCTGTAAATGACCATAAGTGGTGAACTGCCTTAAACTTGGGGAGGGGAGAAAAGAAACCAACCGAATGTTTGGGAGAAGAGGAGTGAAGTAGGGAAGCGGCTAAGCCGCCTGCCTTGAAATCAGAAAGTGGTAGGTCTGAGTGATAGCTGAATTCTCCACCTCTTTGCTGGCCCTCTTGTTTCGGGTCTTTACCGATAGAGCACTCGGTCATCCCTGAGAGATAAAAGGGGTTGTGCAAAATTTAGTGTTCTACCTACTGAAACAGGCCTACAGCTTTTTCAGAGAATTCTAAGCCACAGGAGGCTTCTGCAATTTTAGGCTGAACTTGTTGCCCAAAATAAATAGATTACTTAGCAGCTCTGACGTGTACCAAAAATCTTCCCATGTAGTAACCCCAGGCTACTATTTACTCACCTTCACTCAATAAACAGGGTTTTAAAAATAACAATATTGGAAGCTTATCTTTAATATCGGCAGGAGTTAATTGTCTTGTTTATTTCTAACTCAGTGAATTTAGCAATGGTGAGAAGTGTCAAAAGGGCAGAGCTAAAAGAAGTCCCCTTTATCTTCACAGCAGGCAGAACCGGGGCAGCTGCCCTAACCTGGAGATGCTATTGTGAGGCAGGGAGAAGGCATTTGTCTCTTTGGGAAAATAATGGGAAAACAGAACCAAAAATAATTTTGGATGACGATTCTGTCTGTGCAGCATAGGGAGCTGCTGTTATTTTACTGGAATCTGCTCAGCTATCATTAGTATGATAGGACATCCACCTTAGCTCTTGCTTTTGTTAGTGCTTCTATCTTTTGGCTTCCTTGCTCTTTTTATGTCATAAAAAAGGGGTTATTTTTGTTTAATAGCTTTCAAATACACTACTGCAAAAGCAGGAGTTTGTGTGTGTTGGGAGAGAAAAAAACTTTTGTCCATAAAAGTTGCATCAGTGTGCTGGATTACTTTAATTGAGTTGACTTGAAAGCTTTTGGAAGGGAAGAATTAAATACAGTGCCATTGGCTTAAACTTTATTGGCTGTGGTTGTCGTTGTTGTGTGTATTGTCTGCCATCCGAGTACATGGTATGAACAAGACATAAGGGAGGTACAGTCCCTGCCTGAAGGAGCTTGCATTTTTAATTAGTTACACAGTAAGTATCAGGTGCACCGTATGTTGGAATGATCAGATAATGGGTAACTCTCCATAGGTACAGAGGGGTACAGTTTTAACGAAGGGAGAAGATTTAGACTTTGATTGCTGGGCTTTAGCCTCCTGTTTTAATGAAGAAGGTGGTACAAGGCAAAAGATGGAGTTCCAAGCGTGAGAGCCTGCCCAGAAGGAAATCTGAAGATTTGTTGAAAAAGAATGCTAGAAGGCCCATTTGGGACGTATGCTGTGTGTGTTTGCACACAGTGATCAGTGATGGACAAATCTCGAAAGGTGAGATGGGGTTGGATAAGGAGCCACATTTTTGGAAGCTTATCTAAGGCTATGATTGGCCCAACCTACAAAATTGAGCTGGAAACCTCTCAAGGAAAGCTGTGGCGGTGAGATTTCCAGTTCTTCCCACTACCATTCAGACCAGAAAATAACATCCTGATGATGGACCTTGCTTTCTGAGCCACAGTAGGCCTGGGAAATAGAATGGCACGTGACAATTAAAAACAATAGTAACCAAACTTCATAAACCTCAGAGATTCTGATTTGAGTCAAGATTTGGTTGAAGGTTCAGTCCTTTTTTTTGTTTGTTTGAATTATCTGTTCCACTTCACATGTTCATAATGTACATGTTCCCTTGCAGTTATTTGGCTAGTTATCTGGAAATGCCAGGGTTTTTACGGTTAATGTGCTTTATTTCCCCTCAGACCCGGGCTGGACTTTAACTCAAGTTGTATTATATCCCATTAGGAAAGGTCCACAATGCAAACTCGTTACGCTGTTCTCAAGCTTATAACCTGTTCTCCTCTTTAGTTGCATTAAGACAAAAAAGATTTGTGCATCTCTTGAATACAGCTGGACCATTGCTTCAGACAATGATTTAGAGAGACTGTAGGAAGTTAAAGATCTTCTACTATTCACAAGTGCTTAGATCATCACTAAACTGAATT
Organism: Terrapene triunguis; assembly: GCF_002925995.2. Lineage (NCBI taxonomy): Eukaryota > Metazoa > Chordata > Testudines > Emydidae > Terrapene > Terrapene triunguis. Next base: position 4,132,951 of record NW_020665065.1, on the reverse strand, counting down.
TCAATACTGCAGGAGAAAAAAAGACTGCCTTTTTCTGGAGAGTTGTTGAAGCAAAATGCAGATACTCTAAACAGGACAGGTTATCTTTGGCTGTGGTCCAATTTCCTGGGAAACGGGCAGAGAGGAGCTTAACTTTTCACAGTCCACTGCACTTGTGCTTAGGTTTTAATAAGTTTTATAAAAGAATGTCAAGAAGTGCAGATTCTAGACAGGCTGTAAGCTCCTTGGGGCAGAGATTATGTTGTTTTCTGTGATTTGTACACTGCCAAGCAAATTGTCATCATGGAACAAATAACAGGCAATAATCATCATCATCATCATCATTGAAACATAAAGAAGTTGGTCTTCCCATTCCACTCCCACTTACACAGCAATTGATCACCTTAGTGGTCTCCCAGTATTTCTGTTGTAAGCCCTATTTTCCAAGTTTTCATGGTTTTAAAAGGATTCATAGCAGCCAGAAATTCACCATGCAAGTTCTCATCCCACATGCAGTGGTCTGTTACAATATTTGATAGCAATCAGTTAGCAAATTTCAGATTTAGAGATGTGAGCTAATGTAATGCAATTTATGAGACAATATGGGTTAGGGTTTCATTCTTTTTTCTTTATTCTTCTCCATATAGTGCTGTGATGAAACCTTTTTAAAGCACTGGAAGGAATTAAATGTGGATAAGATAAAGAAGCATATATAACTCCTACCAAGTTCTATTAATTAATATCAATAACTAAAACTGGCATTTCACCATGCCCCATATAAGCAATTCCTTATTTGTATCTAAAGAATTCCCAGCAGATGACAGTCAACCTGTGGAACTCCTTTCCAGAGGATGTTGTGAAGGCCAAGACTATAACAGGGTTCAAAAAAGAACTAGATAAGTTCATGGAGGATAGGTCCATCACTGGCTATTAGCCAGCATGGGCAGGGATGGTGTCCCTAGCCTCTGTTTGCCAGACTCTGGGAATGGATGACAGGGGATGGATCATTTGATGATGACCTGTTCTGTTCATTCTCTCTGGGGCACCTGGCATTGGCCACTGTCAGAAGACAGGATACTGGGATAGATGGACCTTTGGTCTGACCTAGTATGGCCGTTCTTATTTAAATCGACAGTCTACAGTTATTGTCCTAATAATGACCCTCATTAGGAATACCTACCTTAAAAAAATAAAATGTATTGCTCTCATACATATTAGATAAATGAAAGTCAGATTTACCTAATGATGGGACAAATTCGGAAGTGATGTGTAAGGTGGTGTAAGGTTCACATGATAAAGGATTCTAATCTAGTGTAATGGACACACACAAGAGACAGAAGAAAGGTGTAAGGTAAAGAGGTATGGGGGAGAGAAAGGACACCTAATAATACCTTCTTTAGCTATCTTATTTGATATTGCTGCTACTGTACTCTCTTCTGGTCCCAGGCATGCAGTTTACACCAATTCATGATGCTCCCCAGGACACACAGCCACTTGGATCTACTTCCTTATATTGATGTGAAACTTACATTACCTTAAACGTCACTTCTGAATGAGGGCCTGTTTATTTAAAACGTGAAAATATACGTGTATTTTTCCCTCACCACCATTGATATGGCTGATAAACTGTAAATACAGGTGAAAGATTAAGTGACTTCATTTTATAGAGAGAGAATAAATGTCTACCTGTATCTACAATTTACTAGAAATTATAATTGGCAAGACTCAGGGTATAGTTGAACTCAGGATGCGAATGATAAAATACTGATACTATACCTTTTAATTTATTACCTGTATTAGCCACTCTGTTTTCCACCCTGTTCTCTCTCCTTCATGAGTTGTGTTTTCACTAGACTGGCATTTTCCTACTCTGATGAATTAACTGTCAATTGAAGTTAGTGAGATAAATCAAAACAAATGGACACAGTACTCCATATTGACTTTCTCACTGCCTGATTCTGAAAACCATTTTCTGAAAACGGTGCTGCTATTATGCTCACTTAGTTCTAAGCAAATTTACAAGAAAGGAGGAATTGTGGGGATGCAGGTGTTTAATAGCCACCAATTACATTTTCATTACCTTTATTTTACCTTTGATTTTTATAAACAATACATATTATTCACATGGAAACAAGGCACTGATATTGCATAAGAAAAGTTCATTTTCTGTCTTTTCAGAATGCTCAAGGACTTAGAAAATGCCTAACTGAAAATTTAAGACTTTTACAATTAGGGCCCTAGTGTACAGTAGAAAAGGTTTGCTGGTATAGCTATACGGGCAAACTGTTCTAGTGTAGCTGCGGCTTATACCCAAGAATAATGCGAGCCTTTTTCACAACTGCGTCACATGGTTGACTCATATTTAATTTGTGATCCACTATAACCCCCAGATCCTTTTTTAGCAGTAATACCACATAACTAGTTATTCCCCATTTCGTAGTTGGGCATTTGATTTTTTTTCCTTCCTAAGTGTGTGTAGTACTTTGCATTTACCCTTATTTAATGTTGTCTTGATGGTTTCAGACCAATTCTCCAATTTATCAAGGTAATTTTGAATTCTAATCCTCTCCTACAAATTGCAAGCAACCCCGCCCAAGTTGGTGTCATCTGCAAATTTTATAAGCATACTCTCCGCTCATTATCCAAGTTATTAATGAAAATATTGAACAGTACCAGACCCAAGACCAAACCCCCGAGGAACCCCACTATATATCTCCCCCCAGTTTGACAGAAAACCATTAATGACTAGTCTTTGAATATGGTCTTTCAGCCAGTTTTGCCATCCACTTTAATAATTTTACCCAGACCACATTTCCCTAGTTTGCATTGGTGGAGTCTATAGGCTGATTATATCTCTGAATTAGTGACTATAGATGAAGTTCTGCTGTGCAAATAGACTGGGAGTGGGCCTAGAATAACATTGTTAAATTAACTTCCTTTCAGATTACTCTGAAATTAACCCTGGAGCTCAAATAATTTACTGTGCTTCCTGTATCTTTAAGCAGAGAGCCAGTGTGGTCTAGCAGATTGGCCTGGGCTCTGGGATCTATGAACGACTAAATTATAATCTTGTCTTTGCATTTGCTTGCTGAGTCACCTTGTGCAAGTCATTTTACCTCCCTGCCTCTGTTTCCTCATGTGTAAAATGGGGAGAGTTACTTGTCTAATAAGTCCCAAGGTATGTAGAACCACACATCATCCATGTTATTGGCATTAGATGAAATCAGCCAGATATTTCATGGGTTAGGTTGTGTTTGTATGGTGGCTTTATCAGGTACCGAAATACAGTCAAACTACTGTGTCTGAAATGTGGACTTGTTTAAGGGATATTTTAGTTTTGACTAAACATGGGAAAACTTCTAAGGTAAAAAACAGTGTTTCCACTCATTGCATGGGAGGGGGAATTCATTGTGATGTGATGTCATGCAAAATAAAAGTGTCTGGCAGAAATGATAAATGATTGTCTTAAAATATGAGAATACAAATCCACATAAAAGTTAATGTCGGGAGCAATGCCACTGTAGTGCAGTGAAACGCCAACACTAGCCATCTCTCCAACTAACCTTAGTGACTCTGTGTGATACCATAAATAAGAGAAAGCATATGCCTGTCATACAGCAAGTGTTGAAATCTTTGTTATATGATTACTTGTGTCTTAAACGTACAGTTTAATACTTGGCTTGGAAATGGTTTCTAGATCAACTAGCTCCTTTACTCACGACTATATCACTTGATCATGTGTTACCTCGTCCTGTGTCACCAACACCCGATTTAGCAAATAAAGTTAGCCCCATCTCACCTCGAAGGGCTCTGATAAAGTTTAATTCAAAGAGTAAGAGGTTAAAAAAGAGAGTGTGCAGCGGAATGGCTGGAGAAGAGAGGTAAAGCTGTCTCAGCAGTAGGTTAATTGGAGAGTGGAATACCAGTGTAGATGGGAGCACATAGTTTCCTTGGACAATGTGCTAAAGAACCGGGAGCTGGGAAGGACCAGCTGGGATTGTTAGTGAATTAGCTGAAGTCAGAAACCCCTGAATGAAGCAAAGAAGTAAAGGGGAAATGAAGGTTAGGGTATAATTCAGTCTAAATTAGGTGGGCCATTCACAATGCATAAAAGGGCTCCAAGCTTCCTTTCTTGGGGAAAATGGGTAGGAAAGCTCACTTTTGTTTAGATGTGAGATGAGTGGTTGATTTTAAGAATGTATTACTTACAGCCAGTAGTGTTGGGAGCATATTATCCCACATGGATTTGGGTGAAGCGTTGGAAATAATCATCCATGTCATGAACTTGAATGGCAATAGGTTTAATAAGACAGAATTAAATCAGTTATGCTGAAAAATATATTTAAATGCACTGAATTATCTGAAGCAAAGCCTATTCCTATATTTTAGTTTTGCTTACTTCCTATTAAAGACAAAAATTCTGGATGCAGTCACCTCTGAACCCTGGGTGTTGTGGCCTGGGCCCATCTCTACTTGTCTTAGGAAAGACATATGGCAGCATTTGCATATGTTTATTAGTCTCCCTTGGTTCCCGTTGTCTTGTTTATAACAGGTCATGCTATTGGAAATGACATTGCAGACATGAAAAAGTGTGTCTGTACAGAATAAACTTGCTCTTCCTTAAATTCTAAATCATCGTTTTAGGAAGTCATTAATTGTATTTGGTAATAAAAAAAGAGAAGTTAAAATGGTTATTGTAATTGGCTTAATTTTATTTTTTCTCCCTCTAAGAAAGAGTGTTAAAACTGAGAATATTTGAACAAGTCTAGTTAACCCCATCATTCACTTCAGTCTTGTTATAAGTCCAAATATAAGAGGAGGAATCATTTGATTCTCACCAATATTTTTTTCCAGTCCACGAGTTTCACATCCAGAGCTCAGAGCACTTCAACAGGTTATCAGGTTCCAAAGCTATGTTTTAACTACCTTGTACTATACTTGCATTTTATATATACTTTCCTGTTTTGTACTTTTTGTATATACCATTGCAATCAACAAAGCATTGCCAATAGGGGTTCAGTGCATATTTATGTGCAGCGCATTTTTGAATTTGAATTCTTTGAATTCCCTTTTGTTGACTTAGATATAGACGTATCTGTATTATCTATTATAGACTATAATTTTTTGGATGTGATAGTTTGGATTTTCTAAACCTATGAAGGTGGAATTATCAGTTTTAGTGTGCTGACTTCTAATTAGCCCAAGTTAGGTAGAGACAGATAGCTTAGCGGTCTTTGAAATATAAAATAGCGGGCATGGAGCTTGGTCGTTTGGTCCCAGATGGGATTTTGTGATCAATGAGTTTGGAGGTCAGAAATTCAAATAACCTACTATTTGTTCAGATCACCAATAATAGTAAACAGTTGTGAGGTGCCGATCTATTAGGAGGAGGATCTACCCTATAACATGGAAATAGGGAATATTGTGGCAGAGAAGCACTCAGTTAATTTTTAAAATGACATTAATAATGTAACGTTCATAGCGTGATTTCATCAGGATGCTGCATCTAATTAAGGCCCTGATCCTGCAAAGTGGTGATCTAGTGTGGACCCGTACGTAGTTCAGTGGGACTCTGTACAAGTGTGAGGGTCCGTGCTAATCAATCCTGATGCGAGATTGGGGAAAAAAGATAGCAATAATTGATTGATTGGTTCATGGTTAAGAAGTGCCTGTCCTATGCTCTAGGTGCCTTTGTTATGAAAACACTTACACAGAGAGAAAATGAACAGTTTCACCAAAAACAAAAAATACAAACCCAAACAATACCCACAAGCGCCAGCCATAACTGCAACCTCCACTCCCCAACAGCCTCAGGAAAGAGATGGTTTTGCACTAGGCCTTGGAGGTCCCCAGATTGAGACTATTTGAAACTGGATGGGGAAAAAATTCCAGAGTTGAGGGGCTCTCTCCTGCTGGCATACTTCTCTTCTCTTTTCTATACTGAAATTGTTCCAGTGCTTCTGCTGTCCTCAAGTGTGTAACAGGCAGAGAGGCATTCTATCAGAGTCAAACCATTCAGTGCTTCTTAATTGAATATATCCTGTATGTTGAATAGTGGCTGTTCTTTCTCAGGTGTGCAAATATACGTAATATAGTAAAATGTGGGGGGAGGGTTACTATATGTTTATAGAGTGGTGCAAACCAGGGTTAAAACTACCGGTATTTTTCTCTTCCGTGTCAAAAGAAATCTTCCAAAGATTAATGTTTGTCTCCAGTGCAGTGCTTTGTAATTGTTCAGAAGAGTTCTCCTGTATGCCCATATCAAATGTTCTCATGTAATGTTTGTGGAATCTGAAGAACTGCTTGCCTGTGGCTCACAACACTTGGTATTTTCGCAATGCTACATGAGGATAATACACTACAGTCTTACTTCCCAGGGATGTCACTTGATTGATGTTTGAAAAGTGCTTTGAGATCTATGATGCCAGCGGCTTTATGCATTTAAAGTGGTGGTGGTGAGGCTGTTATTTAGGTAATGTAGGCTTCATGGTAGTACAGAGCATGACTACATCACAGGCTATTCGGCTTCTGAAATAGAGAAATTAATATTAGTTTATTTTCTAAAAAATCATATAATATGTTTTATTTCTGCATGGTAGAATCTATCATGAACCAGACACAGAAACATCATGCTGGCCCACTGAGGACATCAATCCTGTCCAATTGTTGGTATTTTGTTTTTTATCAAAGATAAGATGCAGTGCTTAATTTGTAATGAAAGAGGTGTCAGGGCTCAGGCTGTTTTTTATATTCATAACTGATGCAGCAAGCCCAGGGGTGCAGGGGCTCTGAACTGCCAAGCCCACAAGTTTCCGTGCTCAGCCCTGGCACAAATAAGGCACTGATAAGAAGTGTAACAAAGAGAGTTGCACATGACTGCTGAGCAGAATTCCACAAGTGTCGAAGGAAGAGTCTCTCTTTGCACTGTACCTGCCACAGCCCAAATCCATTTCTCTGTGTTCATTCAAAAGGCTTATGTCAAGCCCAGTCAATTTAAATGAGATTCAGAACGGGAACAGCGAAATAAGTGTTCAATCAAAGTATTTGATAAATCACTTAAACAATCTTGCAGATTGCAAATTCTGTAAATGTAAGTTCTGCACTTATTCAAAACTAGTGAATGTGACAAGACTAAGAGACAGGAAAGTCAAAACAGCAGGAAGAAAAACTCAGATCCTTTGATGAGATTAAAATACCAGCAATTTAAGTGGTAAGCAGGTAGGACTATGTTGCTTGTATGGCTTTCTAACCAATGCTTGAGCATTTACAAGGAGAATATACAGATGGGATAAAGAAGAGAAGGCTGATTTGATGATTGCAGCACAATTTTACCTTTACTTCAGTGTGTGTGTGTGTTTTCTTTAATATCTTGAATAGCATAATTTAGATGGGCAGGAAAGTTTTTCTCTCATTAAATAGAATGACACGTGACTATAAAAATGGGAGAGGGGAAAAATCTCAACAAAACCCAGATTGTTTCTGAATGGTAAATAATTTTCCTTGGTTTGTGATTTTGTAGCACTTCAGTCCTCTTGAGGATTTTATTCTGGTGTCACATGAGACCAGAAATGTTACAACAAACTCTTTTGATTTTACTCTAAATTGATTATTTTTTACTCAACTATTCCGACCATGCATCTATCAAACTCTGTATTTAATGCCCCACGTGCTGCAATTTTGACTATCTCAAACAACAACATAAAAATGGAAAAAATTAAAGCAATAGAAACTCTTCTTTGACTAACTGCCAGAATTAAATCCATGTATTTGACGGTCACCCTCTTTCTCTCCTCCATCCCTGTTCTTTGCCAGACATGAGGCTATGATGGGTGTGAAATTATGGGGGAGGGAAATTTATTTATCATCATATAAATAAAAACAGGCAAAAAGCAAGATTTGAAATAGTAACATTTTTCCTATTAACAGAAAGAAATGGAATGATCACATCATTCTAGGGCGCTGCTGTGATTCAGCGGCCTGTGTTTCTCTAAAATGCACTTGTTGGCAGCGCTGCTTCTATTTGTTTCTGCTTTGGTTCAACCCCCGCCCCCTTCCAGCCTCAGCCCCTTTTTCATGATAACATGGGACTTTGTATTAAAATTCTGGATCCTACACTGTTTGAAAGTGTCCTCTCAATTGTCCCTTATTTTCACCCCAAGTGTATTTCTATTCCTCGGAAACTTGGTATTCCCTCACTTCCCCCAGTTGCATCAGAAATGTTGGCTCATGAAAGTGAGGACATAGTAAAAGTTGTTTAACTTTTCACACACATAAATTCCTTAGAACGCAAACAAAATAAATACTTAGGAGGAAGATTACACCAGGAGCCAGAAGACCTGGGTAAATCTATTCCTGGCTCTTCGCAGACTACTTCAGTGATTAAAGGCAAGTCACTTAGCTTTGCCTCTTCCCCCCACCCCCATCTTTCTTACGGGGGGGGCTGCGTGCTTTAAGGACTTGATACTGCACTGAGAACCATATATACTTGGGAGGAAGGGATAGCTCAGTGGTTTGAGCATTGGCCTGCTAAGCCCAGGGTTGTGAGTTCAATCCTTGAGGAGGGGACCACTTAGGGATCTGGGGCAAAAATCAGTACTTGGTCCTGCTAGTGAAGGCAGGGGGCCAGACTCAATGACCTTTCTGGGTCCCTTCCAGTTCTAGGAGATAGAATATCTCCATATATTATTATCTGCCTGCTGTGTTCTCAGCACTAGATCCAGAGCCTAGTTCATTTAAGTTTGTAAACACTTCGAGATTCTCAGAAGGAAGGAACTTGAGCAGTGGCAACACATTGTATTATATGTCGTAAAACTTCTTGTGTCCCACATGTGGGCTGTGGCAGGTGTGCAGGATGGTGTGCGTAGGGCATTCGCTTTATGGTGACTAGAATGTTACTTTTCTCTTGCACCCTTTGGGTGTTGAGCTCGGTTTTGCTTCATGGTCCCTTACTTCCTAAGAATGTGCAACGAGAGCCTCTCCTAACTGTAGCAGTTTTTCTAAAACACCAACTAGAAAAGGTTTGCGTTTTAGACCAGTAGCTATTCAAGTACCTTCGCTACGAGGGAAGATACATATTTTCTTGACATTCCAGACAATACATACCATTCTTATTTGTTCTACAAACGTTTGAAAATAGTTAATACTCTTGTAATATTTGGTATCTGCACATACATGTAACAAACAAATCTGATATTTGGGAAGTGCCAAATTTCTACTCAATATGGACATTTGGTTATTAAAAATAGAATAACAATGAATAGGATCATTCATTTCAATTTAAGGGAGAAAAAGTTGTCTGGTCGTCTCATCTGAATTCAGTGCAGTGTTACAGCTTCAGTTCTTTGCCCCACTTCCACACGTAGAGAAGAAAAATAATTTTTGCATATTCAAGGCCAAATCCTACCCTTGGAATTACACCATGAGATCTCATGAACTTCAATCCCACCATATCCAATACATTATAAAGTCTTTAATTTTCTGGAGGAGTAAATTATATATTGGGTAGCAGTGCTGTCACATGGCTCATAAACCTTGGGTGCTCCAGGCAATGGGTTGTCTCAAGAGAAGCCCAAATGATTTAGAAGATTTCCCTTTTAGTGCATTATTTACAAAGCAGCAACATTTCTACCCCTAAATATAAAAAGGGAGGAATCAGTCTACATTAGAGCTGATGATAGTACTTGCACCTGTAGTTTTACTAAAACAGTACAAAAACCAACCAAACAAAAAAAACCCAAACAATTTATACATTCCTTTTCTGAAGAACAAACACAGTGAAACCAATTTCATTTGAATTTTGAAATATAGTTGACTTTTACAATTTTTAAGTCAGGCTTCATCCTGCAATTAAGTTTTCTTCCAGTGAGTGAGAACTATATGATAATGAAACTTTTACGGGGAACTTCAACTGATTCTATATTATATAAATATATTTAAAAACATGGTTTTTGCTTAAGTCGAATCAGGATTTTTTTTCACTTTCAGTAACAGCATCTCACTTTCAAGGCTCTATTGCTATGTTCTAACCTCCTTTATCCTGTACTAATGTGTATTTTTACTGCTAATTATTTTGTAATTTATGAAATTTGACATGTATATGCATACACACTCGTATGTAATAGGGCCTTTCAGTCTTTAACTGCCATGCTCATTGTATACTGTATAAGTACTATGTGCAAGGCGGAATTATAAAGATGCAGCCACCTTTATTTTCTGTTATGCCCATGGCATATTCTAGCAGACATGGGGAGGCTAAGCTGTGTGTGTGTGTGTGTGTGTGTGTGTGTGTGTGTGTGCGCATGCGAGCGTGTGTGTGTGTGTGCGCGTCTGTTGTTCCATTCTTCTCAAAATGCTTCACCACAGTAGGCAAAATGGATGAAACATGGAGAAAAAAGAGACAATAAATAGTTTCCTAACCTGGCTTTGATAATAGAGAAAGTTCGTTAGATTTATTAATCCGCATTTTCCTTTGGACTGTCAGGTTTGGAGTGACAGTAAAAAAGCTTGTGACGACTTTGGCTAATTTGCACTCCATTCACTTTCTCATGAAAACCCATCAGGCCGACTGAAGAACTGCTCTGCAATTGACCTTATTCAATGGCAGAGTGATATACTGGGAAACAGGCCAGTTTTCACAATGCCGAAAAGAGCAAATTGGACGGAATCTTTGTTCCTCTCTTTCTTTCTCTTTCCTTTTTATGCCAGTCTTGCTCTAGTTAAGCTCCCTCATTTGTTGCAGCCGTAGCTCTAGGGCTCAGGTCACCCTCTGGGGCTGCCATTGCAGGTGATCACTGGACTGCTTGTCTTAGATGTACAGGGAGGGTGGGTAGGAGGGGAGTTGCTGAGAGGTTTGAGAATAGGGACTCTGGCACAACAAAACAAAGTCCAAGACCACAGCGTCCTGGTCAGGTTTGTGTTTAGGGAGTATTTTTTTAGTGTATGAATTGCTAATATGAAAGAGTGCTTGCATAACCAAAAGTTGAAAGCCAGTTCATCTCCATATTTTAGTATATTTGCTCTTTTGGGTGAGGCATAAAACTAGGTTCCTGATTCCATGTGGCCACTGCAGAAACTATAGCTCTTTTGACCCCAGTAACCTGGCCAAATCCCAGCGAAAGTGATGAGATCCTGCCTCCCTATATTCCCCTCGAAGTTTCCACTGAATATTGTATTCTTCATATCCTGTATAGGCCATGAAGTGTTGTCATGAGCTATAAAACATGTGCTAGGTTTCACCTCAGAGGTGGGTGCTTTTCACTTGATGGATGAAATGGTCCTTATGTGTCTGATAAAGCATTCTTTTAGCTGAAGGATGTTGTATTCCTCAAATGAAAGACAATTAGCTTTGTCGTTTAGAAGCTCTAGTAAAAATGCACTTGTACTCATTTGATATGCTGCATCCTCAGTATCTGCCGAGCAGTGACTGGGCAAGTGCGATTCACTGTGCTTAAATACACACTAAGGTTCTCCATAATAAACCGTGGGAATGAATGTTAAACTTGACACGTAATCCAAAATCAAAGTCCATTTATACATTTCTGCCCACTGTAACCCTGGCCCGTTGTGCTTTTTAATTGTCTACCTTTATATACTAGTACACGGATCCTATTAGAAATATTGATGCAAAGGGCCTTCCAACCTCATTCCAGCCCATTTCTTATGTTTCTAGCTATGCTGAGCTGTACTTTGTTTCCTCTTTCCTTCATTGTCCCTTCCCCCCGCCCCTCCTCTTTTCAGTGCAGCAGGAAAGAAAAACACATCCCACACACAAAAAAACCCACAAAACCCTAAAGACACACCACATGGAGACAGGTAAGCAGAAGATGATTGTGCAGCTTCTGCCCCTCCACTAGCTTGTACCTAACAAATTTCACTTCTAATTCTAAAAGCAAAGCGCTAACTTTCAAGGTTTCTAATATCCCTGATTTTGGAATTGGATCTGTGCATCTCCCTCGGAAGTTAGTGGACTTCCAGTTGCTCAGCACCTCTATGGCTCAAGTCCTATGATCCTATCTTGCACTGTGTTGAGTGTCTTTACCTCCCACTGAATTCATTGGAAGCTGAGATCACTCAGCAATATTGGGCTATTGTTAAAATCAGAATGAAGCTGCATAAAATTCTTTGGAAATCTGTGGCTGTAATTCTGCCTGTGGTATTACCAGGAAGAGGGGAGAATTGTCATCTAGAAAAGTGACCATAATATGTTAACATAAGAATGGCCATACTGGGTGAAACCAAAGGTCCCCTCTAGCCCAGTATCCTGTCTTCTGACAGTGGCCAACGTCAGGTGCCCCAGAGGGAATGAACAGAACAGGTAATCACCAAGTGATCCATCCCCTGTCGCCCATTCCCAGCTTCTGGCAAACAGAGGCTAGGGACACCATCCCTGCCCATCCTTGCTAATAGCCATTGATGGACCTATCCTCCATGAATTTATCTAGTTCTTTTTAAAATCCTGTTTATAGTCTTGGCCTTCATAACATCCTCTGGGCAAGGAGTTCCACAGGTTGACTGCGCATTGTGTGAAGAAATACTTCCTTTTGTTTGTTTTAAGCCTGGTGACCCTAGTTCTTGTGTTCTGAGAAGGAGTAAATAATACTTCCTTCTCCACACCACTCATGATTTTATAGACCTCTATCATATCACCCCTTAGTCGTCTCTTTTCCAAGCTGAAAAGTCTCTGTCTTATTAATTTCTCCTCAAATGGAAGCTCTTCCATACTCCTAATCATTTTTGTTCCCCTTTTCTGAATCTTTTCCTATTCCAATATATCTTTTTTGAGATGGGGCAACCTCATCTGTATGCAGTATTCAAGATGTGGGCATACCATGGATTTATATAGAGGCAATATGATATTTTCTGTCTTATTATCTATCCCTTTCTTAATAATTCCGAACATTCGGTTCACTTTTTTGACAGCCACTGCACATTGAGTGGATGTTTTCAGAGAATTATCCACAATGACTCCAAGATCTCTTTCTTAAGTGGAAACAACTAATTTAGACCCCATCATTTTATATGTATAGTTGGGATTATGTTTTCCAGTGTGCATTACTTTGCATTTATCAACGTTGAATTTCATCTGCCATTTTGTTGCCCTGTCACGCAGTTTTGAGAGATCCTTTTGTAGCTCTTTGCCCTCTGCCTAGAACTTAACTATCTTGAGCAGTTTTGTATCATCTACAAATTTTGCCACCTCACTGTTTACCCCTTTTTCCAGATCATTTATGAATATGCTGAATAGGACTGGGCCCAGTACAGACCCCTGGGGTCTCCATTCTGAAAACTGGCCATTTATTCCTACCCTTTGTTTCCTATCTTTTAACCAGTTACCAATCCATGAGAGGACCTTCCCTCTTATCCCATGACTGCTTACTTTGCTTAGGAGCCTTTGGTGAGGGACCTTGTCAAAGGCTTTCTGAAAATCTAAATACACTATATCCACTGGATCCCCCTTGTCCACATGCTTGTTGACCACCCTCAAAGAATTCTAGTAGATTGGTGAGGCATGATTTCCCTTTAAAAAAAAAACCATGTTGACTATTCCCCAACAAATTATGTTAATCTATGTGTCTGACGGTTGTGTTCTTTACTATAGTTTCAACCAGTTTGCCCGGTACTGAAGTCAGGCTTACCGGCCTGTAATTGCCAGGGTCACCTCTGGAGCCCTTTTTAAAAATTGGTGTCATATTAGCTATCCTACAGTCACTTGGTACAGAAGCTGATTTAAATGATAGGTTACAGCCTAGAGTTATTAGTCCTGCAATTTCACATTTGAGTTCCTTCAGAACTCTTGGGTGAATACCATCTGGTCCTGGTGACTTATTACTGTTTAGTTGATCAATTTGTTCCAAAACCTCCTCTAATGACATCTCAATCTGGGACAGTTCCTCAGATTTGTCACCTAAAAAGAATGGTTCAGGTTTGGGAATCTCCCTCACATCCTCAACCATGAAGATCGATGCAAACAATTCATTTAGTTTCTCTGCAATGGCCTTATCGTCCTTGAGTGCTCCTTTAGCATCTCGATCGTCCAGTGACCCCACTGGTTGTTTAGCAGGCTTCCTGCTTCTTATGTACATAAAATAATTTTTGCTATTACTTTTTGACTAGCTACTTTTGGCTAGCTGTTCTTCATATTCTTTTTTGGCCTTCCTAATTATATTTTTACACTTCATTAGCCAGAGTTTATGCTCCTTTCTATTTTCCTCACTAGGATTTAACTTCCACTTTCTAAAGGATGCCTTTTTGTCTCTCACAGCTTCTCTTACTTTGTTGTTTAGCCACGGTGGCTCTTCTCTTACTGTGTTTTTTAATGTGGGGGATACATTTCAGTTGAGCCTCTATTCTGGTGTCTTTAAAAAGTTTCCATGCAGCTTTTGGTGCTGTACCTTTTAATTTCTGTTTCACTAACCTCCTCGTTTTTGTGTCGTTCCCCTTTCTGAAATTAAACGCTACCGTGTTGGGCCACTGTGGTGTTTGCCCCGCCACAGGGATGTTAAATTTAATTATATTATGGTCACTATTACCAAGCGGTCCAGTTATATTCACCTCTTGGACCTGAACCTGTGCTCCACTTAAGACTAAATCATGAATTGCCTCTCTTCTTGTGGATTTCAGGACTAGCTGCTCCAAGAAGCAGTCATTTAAGGCGTCAAGAAACTATCTCTGCATCCCATCCTGAGGTGATATATACCCAGTCAGTATGGGGATAGTTGAAATCCCCCATTGTTATTGAATTTTTTATTTTAATAGCCTCTCTAATCTCCCTGAGCATTTCACAGTCACTATCACCATCCTGGTCAGGTGATCGGTAATATATCACTACTGCTATATTCTAATTATCTGAGCAAGGAAATGCTATCCACAGAGATTCTATGGTACAGTTTGGTTCACTTAAGATTTTTATTTCATTTTATTTTACGCGTTCTTTCACATACAGTGCCACTCCCACACCAGCACGACCTGTTCTGTCCTTCTGATATATTTTGTACCCTGGTATTACTGTGTCCCATTGATTATCCTCATTCCACCAAGTTTCTGTGATGCCTATTATATCAACATCCTCATTTAACATGAGGAACCCTAGTTCACCCATGTTATTATTTAGACTTCTAGCATTGGTATATAAGCACTTTAAAAACTTGTCAGTTTTTAGCTGTGTCCCATTACATGATGTAATTGAATGAGACTTTTTTTCATTTGACTGTTTCTCATCAGATCCTACTTATATTTTATCATCTTCCATCCTCTCCTCCTTACTAGGACATAGAGAATCTCCCTCCCCTAAGGGAAGTCTCTGTCCGAACCACGTGCTCCTCCACACCTGTTGGCTTTCCCTCAGCCCTTAGTTTAAAAGTTGCTTTATGAAATGATATGTTGCATCTTGTAACCCACCTTTAAAATACAGAGTGAAACGCAAGACGGTAAATGTCACTCGAGAAAGGTGCAGGGCACCCTGGAGTGAAGTCCAATTGCCAGAAGAGGTTCTGCAGAGTCATTGGAAATAATCCCATGCATTACAACCTCTGTCTCAACCCTAGTCTAGAATGACCATCTCTGAAAGCAAGAAGGTAATTCTGTGTCCAGGACTCATTTGGGCCATGGACCTTTTGCTGAGGCACACAAGAAAGGGCCCAGTTGTGGTGGTATCTGCATTTTTAATAACATTTCCCATAGGAACCAGACTGAGACCACCCACTCCTTTTGCACAGGGCGGGCACCCAATTGCCTTCAGCTGAGTTTGGATCACTTGTGACCATTTTATCTATATCAGAGTCAGCAACCTGGGAGTCAAATGCTCCATATGCTATTGAAAAGGCAGGGACCAACAAGGCTTGTCTGAGTGGCCATGACTTAATTGTCTTTTGAAACACTGGAACAAGCTAACGCTTAACCTGTCCTGACAGCAATAGAATGGCGGAGATGACAGCTGCCTACAGCTGACTCCTGCCTGCCCACTCATCCTGGTGCATCCTAATAATCCAAGGTCTATCCAGCCTGAGCCTGCAATTCCAAGGTGTGCAGCGATGCACAGTCTATTGCACGGGCAAGACCCAAGGTCACAATGAGAGCTCAGCCGATCCTGGAAGGTGGATTAATGGCTATTTACCCTATCTGACAATGTCTCTGATCCACCCCTTTAGTCACACCAGTATGACCCAAAGCTAGCCCCCTTGCAAAGAAGGACTACCTTTGGCCAGCTGCAGTGCTGCCTAGGGGCTAGGCACATCCTCTCTGTCCCTGTCTCTAATCGTGTGCCAGTTGCCATGGCCAGCACCCATTACGAGTCCTCTGAGAGATTTAGCCCAGTAAAATACTGCCATTTAGTGCCTATGATTTGGAATATTTAGTGCCACACAACACTTTCTTTGTTTTACTTATTAATTGACTTTCAAGTTATACACACATCTCATAAAATGGAGCATGTAGCCTTTGCTCTGGGCTATTCTTAACACATTTTAAAAATACAAATAGACTAAGTTAGCCCCTTCACCCAAAATATATATAACTAATAACCTAGCCGCGAAATACATATTGCTGATCTTCGTGATCTCCCCACCAGAGCCCTCTTGGTCCCTCTCAAGTCCGGAAAACAAATGTTTCTTGTATCCCTGTATTTTAAATGCCTAGACTATATAAGCACATTGTCCAAGGTGGTGATAGCTATCTAATATGACCATTTCCAGATGTACTTCAGTTAAATTACAGTAGTAATATTTTTTAGATTTTTTTTTTTTTTTTTATAATAGAGAGTACAATCAGGTGTCTGTTATACCAAATATACAGACAGATTATACCAGTCTCAGAAAAATGATCAGAAATGGAATTAAGCTGTGAACAATATTATAAAGCACCACACAAGCACTTGTATCTGTTCCATTGTCTGTTAGACATGAATCTGAAGGTTTCATCCATTTAATTTTTAAAAAAAGTTTGAAGAACTGAAATAATCAAAAAGAGCTGATTTTTCCTATTTAGTTCAGCTGGAAGAAAAAAAAAGGACTTCAGGAATGTCAGGGTCCTAAACCATTTAGCAGATTTCAACAAGTACACTGTTCTTTCACCCAAATGTCACCAACTGGCTAAACACACTTGAAGCCCATTCTCCCAAAGGGAGTAGTGGTTTCCTTTCAGAAATGCCAGTTTTTCACAGCATAAAACCTTGCTCTTTTCTGATGAGATCAAGTCTTCAAAATTTGTCCATATGAGAAAATAAAGCAGCATCTTACTGAAATAAAAGCATGTTGGGAAAGCTCAAATCTCTCCAAAGTGGCATTGGCTTAAAAAAAGCAACCCAGCGGAGTCAGAAAAACCTTGGTTTGAGGCATTCTTTTTCAGGAAAGTTTTATAGACTCCTATAGAAAAGTTACAAACCCACTGTGTGTTTAGCTTGTGGGGAGAATAGTGGAAATAATAAAGGATGCTCTCTGCGATTTTTTCATGGACACGTATTAATATGAGGGAAAGTGGTATAACTAACACAAGTCATGCTCTGTGGGATAAACCTAGAACAAGACATGACACGATATGGAAGGCTCTGCTGTGACCATTGTGTGTTACTTATCATATAAGAAACATACACAGCTACATCCTAATGCTTTGGAGTAGGTGGTACAGAGTGACTCTACTTCTGCCTCTCATTCTTTCTGTGTATCTCATCGTCTCACTGGCATCATTCTGGCATTCTCTCTGTCATCTTCTTGCCCTCCTCCTTCTGGTGCCCTCAGGTCCTCTAATTTCCCCTTCTCGCTCTCAAATTCTGCCCATGTCCGCACCCTCATTAATCAATGTCAAGTCACAGAGTGTACAACAAGGGCTGTATTCTTCATCTGCCCCCTCAGCCCTCATACATCCCATTGTTCCGAAAAACTGATTCAGATGGCAAGAAAACAGCCGATGCAGCACATAAAAGAGATGAGACAAAAATGAAAAGAATCAAGGGGGGAAAAAAAAGAGGAGGCATTTTTTTCCCCTGAAACACTCGAATAAATACTCGGCAATGATAATTTAAATTATTCATACATTTATGAAAACATCCATTGAAAAGTGAAGTGTATGATGCTCTTTGTCTATTTACTTGTCTCTTGTTTGTGATTAACCTTTACTGTAACTTGGGGTGGCACTGCCAGGCTCACAAAGACCAGACTTTTCTTTCCATGGGAAAAAATGTTTCATCATATCAAAATGAAAAATTAAGTGGAGGTATTTAGTGCTGATGTGGCAATTTACGAAGCATTAAAGATGCAGTGTTATCCCCGTCCAAAGTCCAAATACTGTCTGTTCAACAAAAATATACAAAGCAAGACTTTAACAGTATGTTCTCTTACAGCTGAGCTTGACATATATTCCACTTTCAAAACCATGAAGTCCTCCAGGAGCCAAGTAACTTGACATCACATGGTATACAGGATTTACTGTACTTAAATAAGGAGAATTTATGTACTTATGAACACTCTCTCTCGCGCGCACACACACACTCAAAAGTGTAAAGTGAATTGAAAGTTTCTCAGATTCTTTTAATTTCAACTCCTCCTAAACTGTACAAGCTAAGATTGTCCAAGCACAGTATCTATGAAATGTTTGTTTATAGAATAATATTAATGTGCTTGACTGCAGTAAGAATTGAGGAACAGCTTATGGGCCTCGTCCAAGCCCATTGAAATCAATGGGAGTCTTTCCATTGCATTTCACTGGGCTTTTTATCAAGCCCAGTGATCACTGACTGATTTCCTAAGTTCTTGGCTTGTGGCTCAATAGATAATAGATAACTTATACTCCAGTTTGACAAACTAATTTCAGATCTAAAAACCAGCCTCAACTTGTAGTCTGTTAGATTTGAAAAAGTAAGGTGGGGTGGGGGAATTGCATTTTTGGCATGCCTCTGTACTTCATGCTTTCTGCGCAGACCAGAAAAAATACTTAAAGAAAGACGTTTCTTATAGCATGTGTGCAGGGCCAACCCTAGACCAAATGGAGCCCAAGGCGAGGAGTGTCTTTGGTGCCCCCCTCCCATTTGTTAAACTTTGAATACCTTATTTTTATTGCATTTGTAGCCCATTTCACGACTTTGATACACAATTTGCATGCATGATTTATCCCTGTCATATAAGATGATAAATTTGCACACTAGGATCTGTAAATCTGTATTTATTCATTCTGACCACTAAACAGCACCCTGAGTCCAGCGCCCCCCAAGCCTGGCATTAGGCTGCCTGCTCCTAAATCTGGCCCTGCATATGTGACTTGATTGTACTCATCAAATTTCCACCCAACCGCCCACAAAAGAGGTTTAGATAACGCCACATAATGCATAAATAATCATCCAAACTCTATTCTTAAGTGAAAAGGTTTCATCCTGCAAACATTTTTGTGCCTTTCCATAGCTACTTGATGAAGCTTGTTTTTTTCACCTTAGTACGTGGAATGGGAGACATTATCTGGTGATTAAAACCGAAGGATTAGAAGCAGAAATCTAGTTACTATTCTTCTGTTAACTCCACAATTGACTTCCTTTGTGACCTTGGACAAGTCACCGATACTCTTAATTGCTTCAGTTTCTCCTTCTGTAAATGAGCATTACAGTAATAAGTACCTACATCAAAGTGGTGTTTAGAGACTTAATGTATCAATGCTAGTAAAGTGCTTTGAGATCCTCAAGACAGGCACGATACGGGGGCCTGACCATTGAAATAAAAGGCAGTCGTTCCATTTACCTTAATGGCTTTAGATGAGACTATAGATGGACAAGCCTAGTTATTGTTGCATTCATTTAGCTGGTGTTCCAACTTCTGTTTTACACCTTTCTTTTTCTCTTCCCTCCTCCCCCCATTCATGTTTTATTCTCTTTGTATCCGCCTAGCAATTTCTAGAGAACAATTTTAACATAGTCTCTAGGTTTGCATTTTGCAAAAGTGAAGCATATGCAGTCTTGTTTCAGCAGAAAACGTTGGGATTTTTTTAGTAAATCTGTTAAAGGAGGCTGTCATCTTTAGGATACAGTATTTATGCAAAAAGTATGGTGGAAAACTACATATTAAAAGAGGAAAGGAGCTAAAGAAAAAATCCTAAATCAAACTCCTGGCAATATACTGTCTTACTGTGTAATTCTTGTTCGGCTGTGATTCCTTTCTCCTGGAAGTTATCCAGCACTTCCTGGCTCAGTGATCTGGGATACTGGCAATTCAGAATGATTTTTTTTATAAATATATACTGGCTGTATGGAGTAATAGGCAAACTTCCAGTGGGCCTGAGATTTGTTTTGGTTCAAATAGACATCCACAATTTCAGTTACTTCTCTGAAGTGATTTAAATAAATCCTCCCCCACTGCTCTGAGCCAGTCTGCAGCTTCTGACTGAGCCGTAGGCACCACAGCGTCCCTCCCTCCCTCCCATTTAAGCACCAGATCAAGTTGTCTTCAGGATCAGCCAGCCAGCTGCAGAATCTGCTGGCCATAGAGCAAGGAGCTACTCTACCCACTGCATACTCCCTTGCTTAGACATGGACTAACATTTGGTATTATGCAAATTACCTCTCTTTCATGGTAATTCACTAGCCCCTCTTCTTAGCTGCTTCTAGGAATTATTGAAGCTATAATCTTCCCACGTCCATGCAAAAACCCACCAACAAACAAACAAATTAATACCTGTACGTCATCAAATTTCACTCTGAATTTAGTGTAAGTGGATCAGGTAACTTTACCTATAAAGACTGTGGCTACCAAATATAAATTACAAGGGTCTTCACATTGCTTCACAGTGTTTGTGATTTACAGTTAATCGTGCATCCCTTTCATCATGCCCTTAAATAATTTCAGCAGGGAAAAAAATAAAATGTTGATCCTCTCACTGGGCAGGGGGGTTAGAAAACTTCTTGTACAATGAATTCTCTGTGAGCCAGGATTCTGCTCCGGCGTTCTGGGGGTGCAGAATTCTGCAAGTGCAGTTCTATAGTGATTCCTCTTCTTACCCACATTCACAGGGAGAGTTATGTGATACTTCCGCCTACTTTGCCCATACAAGGTATGGAGATGCCTCAGTTATGCAGCAACTTCCCTCCTCCCACCGCAGTCACCAGTGCTGGGGTCTGGGAAGGTAGCCAAATGCCACTGAGGACACTGGAGTAATAAATCATTCTCCTTCCAACATCTGCAGGCCCCAAAGGCTCACCCCTCGCCGATGAGGATCCCCCCCTCGCTTTTTATCCTGTCCCTCTCTGACAAAACACCTATTGTCATAGCCGGAGTGAAGAAGAGTCCTTTTTCTTTGACAAAGGCCCTCTGACGGCAAGTTGTGAGCTGCCAGAGAAGATGCCTATTGCTCTGCAGGGAGTCTGTATCTCACTCTCTTTCCCTCTAGTTTCTACTTTTTCTCTCTCACGGGGGTCACCCAAAGCCTTTCACTCCGGCTTCATATTCACATAAAGACATCAAGAAAAAAAAAACTCCCCAGAAAGAATTATTAGGCATGGCTGTCAAATGCTTTCTCAGAAGGGCGGGGGGAGAGAGTGGGGAGGGCGGAACAGTAACTCTTTATGTGCTATCATTGTTATAAGAGCTAATGTACGACTGCACAGATCCCGACTGTTAGCAGATCTTGCGCTCCTCACCAATGACACAGGAATATGAATGTAAAATACACTATTTAGGCCACAGCACCTGACAATGAGGCATTTTGCTTTCTTTCCCTCATTCTGTTTCCCTTTAGATGAGGAAATTCCCATCTGAGCCCATTGTCCCGAAGAACATTTTTTTTTAATTGAATAGGTTTTTATTGACTGTCATTTGTATGCCAAACTGCTGAGCGATTTATAGGAACAGATAGATCAAAATGTCCCCAGCCCACTTTTGCTTATGAAAGGAATTTAAAAAACTACCACAACCACCAAACCCTTTTCAGGATATTAGTTTTTCACATCAAAGGAACAAAGCTGCATTAGTACAATTAAGTTGGAGCAGTGGAACATAGGAACATCCTTGCGTCCCATACATACCAATACAGCAACATTGGGGGCTTTTTATCTTCACTGTTTGTATGTGTGGTGGGGGGGAGGAAACTACTGTGCCAATAAGCAGATTCAGAATTATGAAATCACCCAGTTGTGACAGGTTAACGCTGCATTGAATTCCTGAATACGCTGCTCATCTCTTCCCTCTCTCCCCCCTCCTGCCCACAAGCTCGAAGGGAACTTTGGAGACCTGTGAATTGAAGGTTTTACAAATTGCCTACCCAAGGTTCACCCAGATGCCAAGTATATTTTTAACCCTTTAGAGCCCTGCTCCTATTCACTGCTCACTGCAAAAGTGGACAAAACTTTACTGGGGACTACTTTAAGAAGGCCCTGCTGGCCTTTGAGAGAGAAAGAGAGAGAAATTAAGAACTGCCGCTAATCCTTTGGAAGACTGAGACTGTAAAGTTAACAGTTGAGTAATCTATTAAAATTTACTGTGCAAGGCATCAAAACAGAAGAAAAGTGCATATATATAAAGTTTAAAACATCCTTATAAAAATCCGGAAACCTAACACTGCATTCCTACAAATTATTCCCTTAGCAAACATTTTTATTTCCAATTAGTAAAAGAAAAATTGCTAATTTGCTGCAGTTGGACAGGCCTGACGTCTCAATCTGCAAAGTGTCAGTGCTGTGAAAGGAAATGTTTCACACTGTGCTGGAGAGAGAGAGCAGCTCTAAAGAGGGTCAGGGCATTGGGCCCAGAAACCAGATTGACTGGCCATAGTGCTAAATTACTCACACAAGACATACATTGTCTGCAGTGCCAGCTACAGAGTACTCACTTTCTCATTCTTTCCCTTTTTTAGTTGGTGCTTGTGGGGGGAGGTGGGGGAAAGGGATGGTACAGGAGAAGGGGGGGATTGGGGAGTAAAGGGAGGAGGGGTAGTTTGGCATTAATTTAGCCTGTCGTATCATCCTCAGCTGCTGGCTGGAGCTGGAGATCCCAAACTGCTGTAGCGAGGTTAAATATTATTTTAGTCCAGCTATACCTTTTCTAGGAACCGAATGAAAAAATAATCTGAATACCAGCCACCTGATTGTGCCCAGTAGGTACCCGAACAAGATTAACATTTTATGGGGGAGGCTGGTGTTCAGTCTGTAGGTGAACCAAAAAAATGTGTAAAAGAGGCCATATTATTCTTATTTATGTGTAAAAGAGGCAAGATGGGCTAAAGATGCACATGGTGCATTATAACAGGAGTCCTTGACGGGAAGAGCTAATGGTGTAAGCTAAATTACGAACTATCAGAGGAAGACAACAGCCCAAAGAGGCAGTGGGAGAAAAGAAGCACTGAGGAGAGGACACCCTACAGTCACTAGAGGAGTTGATACATGTCCTCAGAGAGTATATTTTACGATGGAATGTTACCATAGTACATCAAAAAATATCAGTGCTGAGATTTTCAGATAAAACTTTTTAAAATAATTTTGAGGAGAGATCAGCCTCCTCCATAATTCTGGATCCAAACACCACCTTGGGCTTGTTTAAAATCAGAATTTGCGAAACTTTTAAAATGTCCAGTCCAAATCCTCAGATCTGAACCCTGCCCCATGGAACAATGGGGTGCTCAGAACATGCAGGGTATTCCATGACTTCATCTCACTTCTATGTTCTCCTGTTACATGATGGTACTGTGTGCATGGGCATATTCAGCAGCCTGAGGCCCAATGACCAGGGCTGGCTCCAGGCACCAGCACAGGAAGCAGGTGCTTGGGGCGGCCAATGGAAAGGGGCAGCACGTCCAGGTCTTCGGCAGGAATTCGGCAGCGGGTCCCTCAGTCCCTCTCGAAGGGAAGGACCGGCCGCCGAATTACCGCCGAAGAATGAAGCGGTGCCGATCATGGCTTTATCTTTTTCTTTTCTTCGTCACTTGGGGCAGCAAAAAAGCGGGAGCCGGCCCTGCCAATGACACTCATTTATCCTAGAATACATAGCTCAATATTTGGATTCAAATACTGATTACGGTATAATATAAACTATGTCGATGCACCCAGAGTGAAGGATTGGGTGCTTCTGTGATTTTTATGATTCCAACTGAATAAAAAACTCATTGTACATCCTTGGACAAGTTGTGTAATCTCCCTGCCTCAGTTTCCCTCATCCGTAAAGGGAAAAATACTAGCCTATATGCTGGGGTGTTGGGAGGACTAATTAGTTAAAGTTTGTACAATGATTGGAAGATTTAAAGTGGTATGAGTGTTAAGTTTTTATTACTATTGTATTTAAGTGCAGCAGGTATAAGCTTTTAGGTTTCCTGGCAAGCATCTCCACAAATTGTTGTCTTTTTATTATGATGTTATTGGCTCTTTTAGAAGAAACTCCAGTGGGTTTGAGATTCCCCCCATCTCATCCCTTCTCTTTACTTTTTATGAAGAATCCGTGTCAGGTAAGTAGTGCCTTATTTGTGCTGAAAACCCTATTGTGAACACACAATCCAAATATGTTTCTGCAGAGGAAACTAATTCACAGTATAAATCACTTACGCTATGACTATCTTGCTTGGAGAGAAGCTGGTGCACCTTGACATAACAATCTCCACAAGCCCCTTTCCTTACTAGACAGGTTCTGGATTTCTTTTCACTGATAGTCCCATCAGGACCTTTGTTTCCCGATAAAACTAGATTCCAGTGGAGAAACCTAAACACATTAAGGGCTCCATTACATCCTCCTATCCTCTGCATAGTTCTTAAAAACTGCTCTGTGCTTCCTGTGCATTAAACAGAGCAGATGCCTACTCAGTGGCACAGTCCAGCCCAACCATCACAGTTATTGCTGATATCTATGCACAGCTGCCATGATAACACTGCTAACATTTTCAATGTGTCTCTGTTTAAAAAAAATCCCTGCCTTAAGTAAAATAAATTACTCCAAAATACCTTCACAGTGCAGACTTGATATCTTTTCTTTTGCGAAGCCTGAAGATGCTATTCTTACGAGCCGGTCTCCAAATCATTCATTCTTGTGGATCTCAACAGGCTGCTGTTTGTGATCTGATAAAGAAACACTACTTCTCATAGTTGAGCTGAAGAAAGGAGTCAGAAAAAGCACTTTATTGGGGCACACAGAGCCAGTTTTTGAATGTTACAGAATTGGAAGCCAAATTTTTAGTTCCCCTTTGAGACGGTGCTTAGTGCAAGAACTCTGAACTACAGCGCAGTTTGCATGAAATCAAAGTAGATCACTCCATGAATCCAAGAAATAGTTTCTTTTGAAGAGATACTTTCTAGCTTCTGGTACAGGAAGGAAAGGAGAGAGACATTAGAAGTTTTGGGAGAATTTAGAGAGGTATTTTTTGGGGGGGAAAGGGGAAATCTATGGACCTCATTCTGTGCTTGCTTGAGTGAGAAGCCTCAGTTGCCTGTGTTGGAATTTGCAATTTTATCTTTGCACAGAACTTGACCCCAAGTATTCGGAAACACATTTTAGAGTTTTCTCTCTCAAATCCCTTCTCTCTTCTCCTCCCCCCAAGCAAAGTGGATCTAAATACTCAACAATTTCTTCCTTTATTATTCATCCATCCACAGAATGCATCGAGAAATAACAGCGGCAGTGCAAATTCTCCATGCCGCCCTGCTAAGATGCCTCGATCTGATCTGGATGTGCTGCCTCAGTGAGAAGGGAATTCACGGCACCTCTGTGTAGGCTGCCAACATGAAGGTTGGACAAATAGTACCAGTTGCAATGGTGCCTGTGATTTAAAAATTCCACTGAAGATTTGTTTTAGTCTCAGGTTATGTAAACTAAAAAGCACCCTTGCAGAGCTCCATTCTTAGAGTCTCTCCCTGATGTTGTTCTTGTCAGACAGCTAAAAGGTAGGAGCTGAAAACACAGGCCAAAGGGGACAGGTGGTGTGCGGTCCTCATTGTTCTCACACACACAGCAGCTCCCTCGCTAGAAGCCAAAGGCGTGCTGGCAGCATCACCTTGGCCCCCGGGTCCTTCCCACCTCCAGCACTCTAACTTTATTCTCAGTGCAACACGACTGGGAGAAGTCCAAGGACTTTACATATGCAAATACCTCCACCTCCAAGCTGCTGCTGTCATCACAAAGAGGGCATTTTGCCAATCAGTGCCCGCCAGGGAAGTGGAGTAAGCTTCCACTCCCCACAAAGGGTTACTTCACATGGGTTTCCATGAGGCCAAATGTTTATACTGTGTGGGGAGGAGGGAAGCCAGCGCCTTCCGTCGTATCAGATTGCCCATTCTTTCTTCTGCTTTTCCTCACTCTTTTTCCGTCTCAGGCCTTCCACGTGATCCTCCAAACTAAAAACATAGTTTAATGCTCTTTTAAAATGATTATAATAATTTATGACTGTGTGGAGATGCTTTGGAAGCCAGGTGTTGCATTTTGTAACCCCTGCTGCAGTGCCCACAAATACTTCAGTGCATACACTTGTGCTTTTGTGGAAACAGCCTTGACATTTCTGAGCGGCAGTTGAGCAGCTAAGCAAATTGGCCCTCGTGTGTAATTTTAGGAAGGATTTGTCACTGCTTCCCTGTTGCTTGTGGTCTTTCATGTGCTCTTCCTCAGTGAGCTTTGGCGTTCAGAGCCAGCCTCCACAGGCTTCTCCTGGGGCAGACCTGGCAGTTGCAGGGGCCCACATGCCCATCCCTGGAATGCATTTTCCGACAGAAGAAATCACCAAGTAGCCTTTTCTGAAGCCTCATCTTTGGCTGTTAGAATAACGTCTGCTGCCATACCAACGTGGGCTGCAATCTTGTCACATCTCTCAGTACAAGTAGGGATGGGCCTGGTCAGTACTTGGATGGGAGACCTCCAAGGAAAACCCAGGGTGTTCTAGGAAGTGGTGTTGGTTAAGTAGGTGGCACTCGTCCCTCTGAGTCATTGTTGAATCAATACCCCAGCACGATGCTAGTGAGGAGAGAGCTATTGGAGAGTCTGACTTCCAAACAGGGCATAAAACTGGTATCTTGGTCACTTGTGCCAAAAAATGACATGGGATCTTTAATGACAAGAAGAAAGTTATTAGACCCAGTGTTCTGGCCAAATTTCAGTTTGGGTAATTATATTCTGTCTCCATAAATTAACCAAGCAGTTTCAGTTGGTAATGGTATTTCTTCACTTTCTATCCTGAATTATTCTACAGTGTTGCTGAGGGCTGTTAAATGGCTGCCATGTTCCTCCCCAGAGATGGCAGAATCCTATAGGTGTATATAGTCTTTTGGGCTCCTTCAGCATGGATAAAAGCATTATAGAAATGTAAGAGAGTTATTTCTGGTCTGAGCTGCTTTTTGTCAGATAGCAGTGACAGTGATAATGAAGGGGACAGTTATACTGATGAGAGAGAAGACAAGCTACAAAGCCTGAATCTAGATATATATCTAGTTCTGGACTTCCCCCGTGTTGTACAGTGTTTGCTTCTGGGGAGAAAGGATGGTCTTGTGGTCAAGGCACCAGACTGGGATTCAGGTGATCTGGACTCAATTCCAGACTCTACCACAGATTCTTTGCGTCACTTAATCCTCTGTTACCTAAATGTAAAATGTGGATAGTAATCCTTCCTTTCTTCCATCTCTAGACTGTCCACTATCTGAGCTAGGGATAGTTTATTATTATGTGTTTGTACCGCTCCTAGCACATAAGGACTTTGATCTTGGTTGGCGCCTGCTGCAATGCACATAATAAACCATAATAGAGTATTGACCTATTGTAGAGATAGGGAGTTCAGCCACAAGGTTGGGATTTGGAAATTAACGTCCTGAATTTAGAGATGTTCAGAAGGGAGTGAACATTTGGTCCCATCTCTAATTGAGAATTGGCTTCTCCTTCCCCGCAGGATTTTCTTCCTGTTTCCTGTGCTGATATTCAATCTCTCTCATTGTGCATGCTTGAGAATAAAAAGTCTGTGTGAATTTCTTCATATGAGTTGCAAGCAAAACACCTTAAGGGAGTTATAACAAGAAATGCTTTTTCCATGCTTGTGTTTGCTGTAGATAATAGCAGATGTGCTGCTCATGGAGTTATCTGCGTATCTCTGGCTGACGGTTCATCTTCCTAGCTGAGTTTGGTTTGCAAAACAGAAGCCAAGTCAGTTGTAATATCTTCTGATGAAATAACCATAGTGAAACTTGGTGCTCTGTTGATCAGTCATATAAGGCATTTCTTTGAGTAAATTATCAGATGAATGTCTCTGGAGTCACTTTAACCATGACACGGCCCATAAAAGCATGGTTTGTGAAGCATCTGTTGAGTATAATTAGTAAGTAAATGTCTCTGAGTTTATAACACCTGTTATCTGGAACTAATAAAAACACAATGCATTGATGAGTTGAAGGTCATCCCTTCTCTCTGTTCAGGTGACTCGCGGAGATTACATACACACACACCACCCACTCTCACACAAAGAGCTTTGTTTCTTAGTATAATAAACTTCTTATTGTGATAATAGTAGGAGATGCAGATAGTTCAGCCTGGAGAAAGGCTTTCATTTTTATTTTTTGAGCCCAAATTTAATTTCTCAAAAATAGATTCTCCAGACATAATCCAGGCCCCATTTTACAATATATAATCTGAGACACTGTGAGTCAGATTTTTAAAACCAGTGCCATAATTGCATTTGCAACACTCGCCTGTTCAAAATCTTCATATTTTGCTGAAAACTAGTGTTTGCATTGTGCAAACGTGGCCATCCTGCCCATAAAAAGAACTCTACTGGTTCTCCACTAGCTTGTAAAGCCTACACCTAACACACACATCATGAGTTCAGGTAGAAGTTTTGCGGGTGGCATGCAGACTGCTAGCATTTGAAATCCAGCCTTAAGATTTGAAAACTCTGTGGATGCAAGTCCCATGAAGTCAGCAGTGCCAGCAGACAATTTGATCCATAATCTTTTTCTTAAGAATTTTGAAGCTACACTGATCATGTAACATACTCTAAGCATATTCTTATCCTTCCCTCATTCTGGTCTCTTTCTGTTTATATATTTTTCTCCATTTACTTGTGTGTTTTGGGCTTGATCTTTTGTTAACCACTTTTTGTAGTAGTCACTTACACCAATGCAAAATGAGTGTAAAAGGCTATTACTTTGATCTGGTAGTATAAAACACTACACTGGCTTTTGCACTTGTGTTGATGCCTGCACAAGGTGAAGGGTCATGGGGAATCAGGCTGTTTTTCTTCCAAAATATCAATTGATGTGAATATATTAAAAAAAGAGTATTAAATGTCTGCACTTTTGTTCTGAGCTTTTGAACGAAGGGTATAATTTAGGATAGTGCAATTCCCCCCTGCACTATAATCTTTATTTGTTTTTGTTTTTTTAATTTCACATGGCAGTGCACTGCCTAACTTGTCTCCCCACTCTGTAAGAAAATGGAAACAGGTAGCATATGTCAGGCTCAATCAGGTGCTATTCCAGTTAAACAAGCACTGCTATTATTGTGAGCCTCCTTTGAAAAATTCAGATTTAATAGAAAATCTATTGAAACAATCAAAGTATTCATCTTTCAGAAAAGCCATTGTGTAAGTGCAACGTAAAAGACAGCTATAAATCACGGTGCTATGCACCTCAAATAGATAATCAATTTCACAGAAAGCATCAATAATCAGAGTTTGACATTTATTACCCTTTGGATGGTTTATCTTTTGGGCTAGGGGATAGCAGTAGTAGTGATGAATACCAGTTCTGTCATGGAACACAATTAAATGGTGCAAGGGTAAAGGATTTTATATTGTGCAAAAAAGCAATCAAATTTATAATTGAACCAGATTGCATGAAATCTGTAGGAAATAAATATGACCCCCCAAATGCATAAAACTTGAATCATAGTGTTATAGCTCAGGAGATAATGTCACAAACTCTACTTTTGTATATTATCTTTGGAGTCACTTATTTAGCCTCTCACTAAAGTTAACAGTCCTGCAAAGCCAAATCTTCCTCTGCACAACATCAGGAGGATTTTTACCCTGTGCAGAAGAAGAAAAAAATTAAGACTGAATTGGTTCCTCCTATTATAATTGTGTGCCCACAACACAACCCCCGGTGAGCAAAGAGGGATCAGAATGTAATCCCTTGTTTATTTTCCAATAAGGGCAATTGTTACTTTTTTCCTGCAGAACTGTTTCCTGGTGGAGGCCTAGAGAACACCTTCCAATGTACTGTCCAAATGAAATAATGGAGTACATAATGGGTGAACTTTGGGGGAAAGCCCTCCGGACTGGCAGGGTTGCATTGAGTACCACTGTTAGTTGCAAGTCCTGGAAGACTTTCAAGGATGTGAGAAACTCAAATTTAAAAGTTAGTGTTGTAGATTAAATTGTTCAGAAAAGGGGCAGGCGGGCAGATTATCTGCTATAGTTTGAGATACGTAGTTATAGTAGGTTAATAGAATGATAACTTCCAGGCAGATTTTGTTACTGTTTCTGAGAAGTGTTCGCAGTTTCATTAGCTTTTTCATAGAGGATTGTATTAAACGTTTACCACCTAGTAACAATAAATATAGGCCACAGAAGTTGACCTAAAGTGAAGTTTTGTGTTCACACCGTTTTATGTCAGCTGACCCAACGTGAACTTAAAAGCAATGTAAAATTCCAGGAAACAACCCTATCATTCCATTTTGGATAAAAGTTGGAGCACAGAAAAATAAGATTCTTTACGGGGTCAGAGATGATTGAATTCAAACTCATGCCCTAGAGAAATATGTCAATCAGAGTATTGTGCTTGGTGTAATTTTAATATTCTGTTCACCTGCAAGATGAGTCTATGAATTATGGAGGGGAAATATACCATTGTGGCTTCTAAATTTACAATCAAATTAAAAAAAATTTGGCATTGGCAAAAAAGATGTGTTCGGTAATGCTGTGTGTTTTCTTCCTTCATTCTCATTTTATTCCCCAGCTCAGCCAAAACCAGGACAAGAATCTCTGTTTATGCATTGCACGGGATTCTGCTTAGTTAGAAATATGTTCTTTATATAAATTAAATTTGCTATATAAAAACAGTGGTTTAAATTAAGGGGAAACTATTTTGTGAAGCCCAAGAGGAAAGGGTGTGGGGGAAGGGCATGAATAATTAAATCCAAAACACCGCCAGGTTCTGCTACCCGAGAGCTAAGAATCTCAAAATATCCTATGGGGTTTTCTAAAATTTGGCAAAATGGTAAAATACAGTGCCAAATTCTCAGAACTCTGCAAAACAATCCTAACTGCAAAAATGTATGAGTATTTGTTCCAGGATGGGTACAGACACATTTTTTTCAGCAATTCTTAATTTTCGTTCATAATGTTCATTTACAGCTGTGCATTTGTGTCTTGGGAGGAAAGGTGGCCAGGGACTGTCTGAGTTGGTCAGTTTCCATTCTGATTAAAACAGGTGCCATGGGCAAATTTGGGCAAACCACTGCAGCCTTTTGCTAATAAGTTTATTCGTCCCTTGCTTAAAGAACAGGAGCCAGTTGATCTTGATGACCCAGAAGTGGATCCTGACAAACACTACAGAGTCTGTTGGTTTCACAGTCTTTGCTTTCCACTTTTGCAATCTAAAGAGATTTGGGGCATTTAGGGATAACAAGAGTCAAATTCACAAGAACATTAAAATGTTGTGCATTTCCCATAAGCTGCAATTCCTTGGTGGCACATCGTGATTATTTGACAACTCAGATGGAATCTCTAGCTGTACTCAGATCAGTGATTATTTACTTTGGACGTGCCGTTAAAAAAATGTGCTTTACTTTATTAAACCCTCTTCAACAGCTTAAAATTTTTTTTATCTCCAGCATCTGGATGCATTATGGATGTTTCTGTGTCTATGAAATATTGGTGGTACATTTAAGACATAAACAGAAATGCTTTTTGGCAAGATCATGAAGAGAAACATCTTTTACCGTCAGTGTTCCTTTTGGCATCGGATTAAAACAAAAAAAGCCTTGCAATCAGTATTCAAAGTTGAATTTCCCCAAGATTTTCTGCA